>NW_027532419.1:35435-218734 GCF_008692635.1 Crocuta crocuta | reverse complement strand
GAGGGATAGGTCTGAGATGTTACATAAGCGAATCAATGATGATCCCTGTATATTGGCCTTAATATTTACCTCACAGAAAGATGGCATTCATTATTAGTTCAAAAGTCTGCCAGTGCCAAATTCAAAATTTTATACATCTAGTTGTTTTAAATATAGCCCAAGTATGCAGATCTTTTAGGCATTTTGAAACTGCCTACTATGCATACACCCTGAAACTGTGCCCAACATCTTCTAGCACAAAAATGACAAACCCTGGGGCTATAAATGACCTCAAGCTACTGCTGCCTTTTAGAATTCTCTGACCTAGAGACTCCCCATCATAGTGTTAAGAGAGATCATGTAGACAGGCAAGTCCTTTCTCTGATTTCCTTTGTTACTGGGAAGTCTTTACTTTTTTCTCTCTTTTCCCTTCCCTAGTGGCCCCCATCTGGAAGCCTGATGCTGAGAGTACCCACACCCCCTATGCAAACCCATCAAAACTTTATTTAAATAAAGTTTGTTGTGTACTACCGCCACCTCGTGGTCATATATTTTTCATCACTCAGGTCCCAGATCCCTCAAACTCACTATGTTTATTTGCAAACAAGCCTGCCACAGTGTGTGTGTGTGTGTGTGTGTGTGTGTGTGTGTGTGTGTGTTGGTATGAGACACAGGCTTATTGGGTCAGAGAAACAGACTGATAGCAAAATACAGCAGCCAGAACCCCAATCCCCCAAAGTAATGTGATGAGAGTCAAATGTTATTTGCATATGAAATAGATTTGTGTCATAATGGAGAAACCCCAAAATTTTGCTTCAGTGACTGAAGCACCTACCGATCTGCCCTCCAGAAAAAGAGAAACTACTTATGAAGCAAGTATCTCTGTAAGGAGGATGGGAAGGGGGTGGTTCATTACCTTGGAATATAATCAAATGTCTCTAGGAAGGAGAAAGATAGGGCTTTATGCTTCCAGAGGTCTCAGGAGGTTTCTATTTTTAGACTTTCTGCAACTTCTAAGACTTTTATGCAGACCTCTTTGCAATGCCCTTTGCTCACAACACCTGGACCATGCAAAAACATGAAAATATTTAGAGGGAATTGTCTTCCAAGAGCAGGAGTCCACCTCTTACGATGGAGATGCAGGAGAAGGATAGCTTGTTTAAGGTCTTGGCTAGGAAGACAGAAAGGGCTCTAGATGAGTCCTTTGTCTTGGCCTGAAATCACTCGGTGACTTCACTCACATATCTGGTGCATGAAATGTTATGGCTTAAACGTTCTGTTGTCCTTGGATTGTCGACCTATACGTGGCTTCTCCATCTGTATTGAACACATAGGCTCATGGGTCTAAGAGGGAACCAGATGGAAGCTTTGTGACCTTTTATGACCAACCTTGGAAATGACATAGAATCACTTCTAAACTCGATTGAAGAAATCACAAGGCTGACTAAAATATGCTGCAGAATGAGACAGACATGAACCTCACTCACCGATGGGAGGAGTGTCAAAGTATTAGGTTCATATTTTTAAATTGCCATAGTCTTGAAAGATGTTGGAAGCATATCTCAAGGGAAGCATGTGAACAGGGTCCAAAGGTATATAGGCAAAGCTAGGTGAAAATGACAAGGCCTGTCAATTAGTTGTAGTCACATCTGATGAGAGACCAGCTATTGGGTGAGAACATTTGGTAATAAAATAATGAGTAGATTGGGCAAGAATTCAGTATTCCTGAATGCTTGGATAAGTAATTTTATTTGTCTTTTAGAAAATGCAACTTGATATGACAAGAATTGATTTGGTTATTAGAAGAAAACTGAGAACTTTGTCAGACTACACTTGTATAATTGTATATTTATTTACTCATTTATTTTTATTAATGTCAATTTTAACATAATCATTACACTGCCTCCCTTGGTCTCATCATGTCTGAGCTTTTAATAATTTCTTAATTAAAATATACATTTTAATTAGAAAAAAACAATTTCAAAAAAAAGCAATGTGCTATAGCATATTTTTTTCAGAAAAAAACTATAAGTAGTCAATTCAAAGGGATACAATTATAACTGGCCATTTATTTATAATTTAATTGCCTAATAATTCAAAAGACTCAGAAAAGCTATTCTTATTATAGAGATTCATAGTAAATAATTTATAATAATCTTCCCAATAACGAAAGGAATGAACTAACATTGTCTTGGTGCCACAAACCAAGTGAGACACTTCACATAAAAGCATTAATTTAACTCTAAAACCTATCCTGCATATTATTTCCCTCATCTTAAAAGTTAGGAAATTATCTTATACGCAGAAATCTTGAGGGACTTACATGTGGTCCCATTGCCAGTTAGAGGTAGAATCAGAATTTAAACTCAGGCCTCCTTAGGCTAAAGCTCGAGCTATTCTCACACTATTTTTCTATCTGACACATACATTAGGTAATTCATTTGTCTCACATTATTTCTTTTGTATTTTGGTATGTATTGCCACAAATCAAGTCCAAGATACAGAGTTAGATGTTAAACTTGTTAGTTCAAGGAAATAGAAATTACTACCTCATTCCTTTTTTTTTTTTTTTATGTATAAAATCTAGTGATTCCTCACTTACATTCAATACCTGGGGTTAATCACAAGTACCCTCCTTAATACCCATCACTTATTAGCCCATCTCCCTGTCCACATCCCCTCCAGCAATCTTCAGTTTCTTATCTAGAGTTAAGAGTGTTTTCTGGTTTGCAGAAAATGTGGTATGTATACATTTATATATATAAATGTATATATGTGTGTGTGTGTACATACACAATGGAATATTACTCGACAACAACAAAAAAAATGAAATCTTACCCTATCCTTTCTTATGGTAAAAAGTTATATTTTTAGAAAAATTTCATCTTTTAAAAAATGTTTTTATTTATTTTTGAAAGAGAGAGAGAGAGAACAAATGGAGGAGAGGCAGACAGAGAGGGAGACAGAGAATCCAAAGTAGGCTCTGTGCTGACCCTGAGACACCAAACAGGGCTTGAACTCACAAACTGTGAGTTCATGACCTGAGCCGAAGTCAGATGCTTAACTGACTGAGCCACATAGGTGCTTTTAAAATTTCCTCTTCTGAAAATATCAACTATCCTGGGTGGGTCAGTTGGTTAAGCATCTGACTCTTGATTTTGGCTCAGGTCGTGATCTCAGTTTGTGAATTCGGGCTCCATGTTGGGCTCTGCGCTGACAGCATGCAGCCTGTGCCCCCTTTCTCACTCTCTCTGTCTCTGTCAAAATAAATAAACTTTAAAAAATATCAACTAAACACAAAATGATCTAATTTCCTCCAGATTATCTTCCTAAAGATCAGGTCTGTAAAGATGAATCAAAGGAATATTTTCAAATAGAGGTATTAAAATATACATATATGTATATATTCAGAAATTTAAAAGGATTTAATAATGAATTTCTATTTTGCAACATTTACTTCAGAGAAGGAAGGTGAGTGTAGAGAGAGAAATTCACATAAAGTTGCAAATGTAAATAAGAATAGCCATAACTAAATTGTTTAAATAACAAAGTCAATAAGATCGAGTCTCACCAGCATCTTATCATACAATTAAACTTAAGATATTCCTCACTGTAACTTTTATAGTCAGCTTTCCAGCTCTTTTTCTTCTTCTTCTTTTCTCTATCTCTATCGTAAAGAAGCCAAAGCTTATGAGTGCCCAGGGAGACTGTTAAAAAAATTCAGTCTTTTACTTCTTTATCCATAATATAGAAGGTATAATATATGCATGTAAATAAATAGACTTGCCTCTGATTTCCTTATTCATGAAGTTGATGCAGTCCCATGGTCGGATATATTTTGCTTTATTACAAAAGACATTTTCTTCTGTGATTGCAGAATGATCCATTAGGGCTTGTGCACTCTTCCATTACTTGGTGTTTTAGTGTGACTTGGTATTGTTCAGCCTAAGTGCAGACACATGGAAAGAATGTATATGATGGTTCAGCGAAAAAGAACAAAAATGGGAGTGCTCTCTGTAATCCTAGGGAGAATGTAACAATAGGATTAAAACATGTAAAAAGAGTAAGAGAAATTAAATTTGTCAGGATCTCAGCAAAACCACTGTATTTAAGGGATATACCAGGAAAGAAGATGCATATAAATCTGCAAATGACTTGGAGGAAGGAAAAAGTCACTACTTAAATACTCTTACCCTCAGGACCCACTTTCTACTTGAAAGAAGAAACCACTTGAGAAAAGAACTATGTTTTCTCTTCTACTCCCACTATTGTACCTATAGAAAGGTTAGATAAGTAAGTATATGCACAAAGGAATGGAACAGATGAAAGTGCCCAGTTTTAGATATGTGAATAAAGCATTTCATAGAAATCTGATTTAGAAACTTCAGAGTTTAATATGGCATATTGATACATAGAATTTTTGCAGGTTTTAGAAGCAAAATGACTCATCTTCTCTCTTCTCTTTGAAGAAAAATAAAAGGCATTTCTCAATTTCTTCTTCATGGTGCTAAAATAAAATCACTTAAAAAAGAGCAAAATCCGTGAAGAAAGAAGTATATGGAGGAAGATGAAACACAATATATTACTTTATGCTTTAAGCATTCAAAGTTTTTCATTTTACACTGCGACTCATTTTACTTTAAGATAGACAATCAACAATATAAAAAATGGTTGTTTTTCCTGATGCAGAATTTCAAACTTACTCTAAGGGTGAGGAGGCTTTCTCATTTGGCAATAAGCACATTAACAATAAATAACAGCTTCTACCATAATTATTAAATATTTGTATTTAGGTATAACATCTAACATTTTTCAGATTATTCATCTTTTAGTAATTGAAGAATTGGCTAATTATAATCTCAATGAAGCTCCTCCAAGAGGTAAAAAAAATATAAAAAATATTTTTGCTTAGTCTTTAAATATGAAAAATAATACAATTTATATATAGTTAAATTATATGTCCATATATTTCACTTCTTATGAATACTTCAATAATTTACTTGTTAAAGAATATTTGAGCATACAAATATTTGACTATTACAAATTTGGTAATTGTATGCATTTAATAGTTTTAAATAAACTGTTACTTGCCTAGTCCAGGCCATCATCATCCCAGGCCTGGAATATTGCAATAGTTTCCAGTAATGAATCCTTTTGATCTATTCACCATACCACAGAGTACATTCACTGAAACTGAAGAGCAGTGACTTCAGTCTCTTACTTCTTGCTTAAAATCATTTACTGGCTTCCTATTGGCTCCTGGATAAAGTATATAAACTCTTTTAGCATGGATTGCAAGATCTTGTTTTTCATTGTCCAATACCGGTTGCTGTCTAGGGCTCTCTTTCCTCTACTCTTCCCACTGGATGGTCTAGTTTCATCAACGTGCATGCTTCTGTTAGTATGTTCAACATACCAGTGATACCTGCTAATTTGGAGTCTTTCTTTAGCTAAATTCTCATTCTTGAAACTTTAATTTAGATACACTTTCTCTATGAAGCCTCCTTGAACCCTCTCATCTGTTCTGAGTTGGGATCCTTCCTCTGGGCTGCCGTAGCGCTTCAGTTGCTTATAGATCTGTCTATATTTTTACTGAATTGTGTGCCCTAAGAAGATTGGGATTGTGTCTGTCATGTACGCCACATGCATAGCAGGTGACTAGCATAACATAATGAAACTACCCCCCATGCTGTAGATGATTAGTGAATATTTGTGGGACTAGAGACAGTTATTGAGGTTGCATATATAAAAATAGAAATATTAGGGTTTTTTTTCAATTTAATGATATTAAATTCTAGAGTGCTTAATTTATCTGCATTTTAAAAGGACATTTTTTTCCTTGAAAATTTAAATCTTAAGTTTCTTGCATACAAAAGTCATTTAAAAATTTTTCTGGTGCTCTAAATAATCCCTATTCCAATCATGAATAAGAATAAGTACCCAGCTTTTGACCATATTAAATATATATATATAATACTTAAATACATATATCAGTAAATAATATCTATACTCATGTACTGAAAGTACTTTTTTCTACTTTACATAGTTTTTTTTATTATAGGTTTCATATCTTTTTCTTTGTTGCTATGCTTCCTTTTTTATATGACAAAATATTTTGAATTGTTTCACTGTTTTTTTAATGTTTATTTATTTATTTTGAGAGAGAGAGAGAGCAAGAAGCACAAGTGGCAGAAAGTGAGAGAGAGAAAATTAAAGCAGACTCCATACTGTCAGTGAAGAGAGCCCGATGGGGGGCTTGACTGTGAGATCATGACCTGAGCCAAAATCAAGAATGGTTCATTTAACTGACTGAGCAAACTTTCGTCCCGGTTTTGCTGTTTTTTTTTTTTTTAATTTCCATGTTTATTTATTTATTTTGAGAGAGAGAGGGAGAGTACACCCACATGGGGGAGGGGTACAGAGAGAGGGAGAGAATCCCAAGCAGTCACTATGCTGTCAATGTGGCCCCAAGATAAGGACCTGTGCCAAAATCAAGAGTCAGATGTTTAACCAACTGAAACACTCATGTGCCCCTGCCCCATTTTTGGTATTTTTAAAAAAATGATTTTACATAGAGCAGAAATGGTCCTTCATTTATAGTCATTTTAATTAATTCCCTCACATGAATTTATTTTTAGGCATGTTGGATTAATGATTCTCTGCTTGTATATGTGTTTTAAGATACAGAAATAGTTTATGGAGGATATAGATTTTTCATAATGATAATAAAGAATAACAAAATTAACTTCAAACAATTCTATAGCAATAAAAAATGGAGAATGTTTATAAAAATACATGAAATAATCAATAGCATAAATTTAAATGTAATATAGTGGTATCCATGTTTTTGAATAGTGTGATTGGTGAAATGAATTCAAGAGTATAAAGTTCAAGGACAATTTAATACATTATTAGCAACTTTCTAATGGAGCTTCTTACACCTTTTGATTATAAATATCATCAACCAAAATAATGTTATTTTGCTATAATATTCCTACAGATTCATCACGTGACTTCATAAATAATTTCTGATCTATACATTTATACAATTATGATAAAAGGGAATCAATTATATTTTCAAGATTATCAAGATTATATGCCTGAATAGCTCAAGCATATAAAAGAACTATGGTCACTTTGCAATTATTCCTGACTTTAAACATAAGTGGAATGAATTATAAAGAGCATTTCCTTTGGAGCGTTTGAAAGAACTCAAATTGGTACTTGGCTTATCAAATAGTTACTTAAAATCCCTGTTTAATTGTACCTGGAAGAGGCATCCTAGCAGACTTTAAGGTCTAGACATTAGATTGTCTTGGCATACTAGGGAATATGAAAACATATTCTGAGTTTTACACACAATCTTAACTGGAATTTGCCCAAATTCAAATAGTCTCAAATGAAAAATAAGTGTAAATACTGGTAAATATTAGAAATAACAGCAGTGTAGGGGCGCCTGGGTGGCTTAGTCGGTTAAGCGTCCGACTTTCGCTTAGGTCATGATCTCGCGGTTCGTGGGTTCGAGCCCCGCATCGGGCTCTGTGCTGACTGCCAGCTCAGAGCCTGGAGCCTGTTTCAGTCTGTGACTCCCTCTCTCTCTTACCCTCCCCTGCTCATGCTGTCTCTCTCTCTCTCTCCTAGAAATAAATAAAACATAAAAAAATTTAAAAAAAAAAGAAATAACAGCAGTGTATTTCTGTGATGTCAGATAATAAACCAGAGTTTCCAGAAGGAAACAAAAAGTGACAAGTAGGTAGAAATACAAATATAAAGTGTGGAAGTAAGAATTTTATTTAAAACTAAAGTATGTTCTTTTATGTTACAGTTCCATATCCTACTGGTATTTATTATTCCTGGTGAATCATTGCTTCAGTGTTGTCAGATATGAAAAGGGGGACTGGTGATTAACCTTGTATGTAAATCAAATCATACTCCCATACTTGTGTGGTCTAATTTAAACTTTATTTATTTATTTTGAGAGAGAGAGCGAGCGAGGGCAGGCAGAGAAGGATAGAGAGAATCTCTGATATGACAGTGCATACCCTGACATGGGGCTCAAACTCACAAACCGTGTGCTCATGACCTGAGCTAAAAATCAAGAGTCAGTCGCTCAGCCGAGGGAGCCATGTAGGCACCTCATGTATGGTCTAATTTAGAAGTCATTTGGAGATATCTTTTAATTTTCAGTTGTCTGATGAATATGATATGTATTACATATATATGACTTTAAAACTTAAAAGATTCATCACACATCATGTATTGATCATTGGGTTCTTAATGCCTTAATAACTCCTATTAATATAACTCCTATTAAAAACAGCTTTTCTCTACAAGTGAATTCTTTGCATAGGTGGGTACCTATAGTGAAGACTATTTTCTCATTCTGTATGTAAATATATGTAAATATAACTATATATATAGATACATACATATAGGGGAGCTGGGTGGCTCAGTTGTTTAAGCGTCCAACTTAGACTTAGGTCAAGATGTCACAGCTTGTGAGTTTAAGCTGTGCATTGGGCTCTGTGCTGACACAGCAGAGCCTAGAACCTAAAGATTCTGTGTCTTCCTCTCTCTCTGCCCCTCCTCTGCTCATCCTGTCTCTTTCTCTCTCAAAAATAAATAAAAACATTAAAAATTTTTAAATAAGTAAATACATAGGTACGTATGCATGCATGTATATAGGTATGTATATGGTACATATATACACATGTACATATATGTGTATGTATTTATGTATATGTATATATATGAATTTCAATATATCAGGAGAAAAAACAAAATTAAGTTGTTTTTCCTGCAAAAAGTTACCTGTTGCTATTATTTACAGTTTTAGAAGCAACATGTTAGAGTTTATGGAGTAATGTTTGCATATTTATAAGCATGAAACATTAAAAAATGGAATTGTAATTATTTCTTTTATAAAGAAATTATATATATCTATTCATTTCTTGGAAGAAGTTTCCTCTTTTTACACAGTTTAGTTTATCTTAGGCAGTAGTAATGGTACGTATAATGATCAATTATATTTCATTATCCCTCTTTGTTTATATTTTCATGAAAATTGAAATATACAATTGTGAGAATTATGTCTGTATGGCATATGGTATTCAATAAAGAGAGAACAAATACCTATTTAAATTACTCACCCATGACTTTTGCAGCTCTGCTTTATGAATACATTTATAAATCAATGGTCTTATTTCTTAAGATGATGAATAGCAAATGTTTACTTAAACCCTGGGCTATTTACCAACACATACATCAAAAGTTAGGCATTAAACAATTATAGAAGATGACTTTCATAACCGCACAAACCAGAGAACCATTTCTTTACTGCTGATAGGCAAATTGCAAGGAGAAGTATAAAAATTTATGAATTTCAAAAATAATAATCACTTTTTATTTTGAATCTTTGAAAACATATTTTTAAAGTGCCTATAAATTTATATGTATTTGTTTAAGCCAAAATACAGTTGGTTTTATCTTATACTTGCATATTAACAACATTCTGAAAGGCTCTAAAATTTTTTATTGTCTTATGGACAGTTTTATCTCTTGATTAAATTAACCAGGGCTCCTCCAGTCTTGTTTACTCAATTAACTTGATTAATATGCCTGTTTAAATTGATAATACAAAGATAAAACTTCAGTTTAGCTTGTGGCTGTATGAAATATCTTAAACTCTGCATATGTGGATTTTATTGTGTAGATATCACATTACATAAATTGTAGGATTATGTGGTACTTTAGATGTGAGACTGAACCATCATAACTCTAAAGATTAAACAATAATTTTAATGCCAATGCATCAGATTGGTTTTATATATTAAAAAATTCAACACATATTCATTAAGTGTCTTTTATGTAATGATATTTTTCTAGCACCATCATGAATAAATGTTATTTTGCTCCAAAGTTATTGGAGCTCACATTCTAGTAAAACTGAAATATAGGAAATAAATACAGTGGATTAAATTTTCTTCCAAGTTCTGTCACTCCTTCCCATGGAGAAACAAAGCACCTATTTCTTTGTCCTTGAATCTGGATAGGCTCTGTGACTTGTTTGGCTCAAGAGAATGCAAGGGAAATGTTATATAACTTGTGGTACAGCACCGTAAGATATCTGTAGTTTCTATCCTTGCTGTTAGGGGGTGGCCCTTCTTGGAACCCAGCTGCACTGCTGGGAGAAAGTCTATCCAAAAGGAGATGTAGGGGTTAAAAGACCACAGGGACACTCCAGTGGAAAGACCCTGAGCTCCTGACAGCCGCCGGTTTTGCAGGAGTCCTCTTAAATGTTCCACTTAGTTGAGTCTCTAGATGAATGTAGTTCCAGCCAATACCACATAAAACAAAACAGCTTCTTGCCAACACCTTGAATCATAACAAATGATGAGCAGTTGTTGCCATGTTAAGCCGTAACATTTTGGGGTGCAAAGGAAGGTTTAAAACCGAAAGCATGTTAAAAGTTTTAAACTATGTTTGTTAGAAGACGAAAAGTAAGTGTTAATTATAAAAATAATAGTGTCTTTTATCTCAATGAAGTTTGAAAAGTAGTTAAAATAAACTATACTCAGAGCTTCATGTTTTTCACAAGAAAACCAGAAACAGCTGCTGAGAATAATCTTGCACCAGTAATACATTCACTTAGATTGTTGTTAATTTACACAAATGGAAATATCTGAGAATTGGCACTTACCTGAGGTTGGGACAAGCAGACAGTGACAAATTTGCAAATGAAAGTAAATTAACTGACTAGCTATGATGCACATTAAAAGTAGAGCCCATCTAACTGATATAGAAGAAACTTTTTTAAGTTTATTTATTTATTTTGAGAGAGACAGAGATGGCATGAGTCAGGGAGAGGCAGAGAGACAGAGAGACAGAGAGAGAGAGAGAATCCCAAGCAGGCTCTGCACTGCTTGAACCAATGAAACCATGAGATTGTGACTGGAGCTGAAGCCAAGAGTCAGGTGCATAACTGACTGAGCTTCTCAAGAGCCCCAAAATAGAGATTTTTAAAGTGAAATCTAATAAATTGATACATTGGTCAATATATATGTTTCCTGTGAGTTTAGCTGGTAAAAGCCACTACCAGTACATTCAGAAGGTATTCATAAAAATGAATTTGTGCTCCTGTAGATCTCAGTTAGCCATAGGCCAGGAATTCCCAATCCTGCTTGCCTAACAAAGGGATCTGGGAAATAATCAACAACAAGTCTGTCTAAATCCACTTCGTCCAATCAGTATAGAAATTCTCAGCATCAATTTTAAGCATATGTATTTTTTTAAAGCACCCTCGTTAATTTTACAATGTAGTCATAGTTATGAACTACTGTCCTTGTCCACTCTGATTCTGCTAAGTGTTGCCCCGTGAATTCCACTAAAGTATTTGATAGGCTCTCTTTATCATATTCTCAATTTATAAACTAATTATTGTTTAAAAAAAGATTTTGCTATGGTAATTCTGCATTATTAACAACCCCAATCGTATAGCTTTTAGCACATGGCTTTTTGCTTTCTTGCTCACTAGTCTGTGTATCATCTGTGGCTTTAAGGTGCCCTGTGGGGTCAGCTTGGATTTTCTCCAGACTGTAGGCCACAGGTTATGCCTGGAACTTCTCCACATATCTCTTAGTCTGTGACCCATGCTGCAGGGTCAATGGTTCTTTATAGCATAGATTTCTTATGATAGATGGCAGAAGAGAGAAATGGCTGGTAGAACTTGCCATATCTTTTAAGACTTATGCTCAGAAATGGTGCTCTGTCACTTCTGTCTGAATTCTACTGGACAAATAAGTCACATGAACAAACTCAATGGTCTGTGAGGCAAGGGCATATACTCCATCTCAAGGAAGATGACAAGGAAAGAGAGTAGAGGAGGGGTTTAGAATAAATACTGCTCTTTACCACAGCGCTCGTGTGTATACTAATAACACAGTGTTATTTGGAGCATCTAGAAAAAGCAATGGAGAAATAATTTTATTCTGCAAGTAGTTTTCTGTGTGTCTGTTGAGGTTACTGATGGCTTCTTTGTATTTTATTCATTTTGACTAAAGGCAAATTACTATTTAAAGGGAGAATATTTTGAATCATTTTCTCACTTGAATATGTGATCTTGAATAAGTTTTTATTTTGTAATTTCCATTGAGTTGACACTTAAACTGTAATGTAAAAAAAAAGTTTTATAAACTTTTTGGTATGATATTGCAGATTCTGAAAATGCAAATATTGCTGTAAAATAAATGCAATAATAATTCATGGAATAGACATTTAAAAGTATACTTTATAGATTCTATAGAAAAGCCGATTATATTTTAGTTTTCTATATATTATTATTCTACATAATTGTCAAAATATTGACCAATCCCATGATATCCTCATGTAGAAAAATATATATAAAAAAACATTACTGCCATATTTTTATTGGAGTGAGAAATGGCAGGCATATTTCTGTATTAAACATTGAAAACAGGGAAATCATAATTAAAGTCTGTTTCAAACAATTTTTTAAATTATATGTTAGACCTTGAATAGCTAATTTGCTCTACTGCCTAGATGTATCCATTTACCCCCTTCAGTGTGCTATGAAGATACTGTGCTAAATCCTCTATTGATATTATTTTAAAGGTTCACCACTAAAACACATTATTAAACAAATTTTGCAGAAAACAAAGAAACTTAGAGCTTGTGAAATAAAATAGGGAATTACAAAATTCTAAGATTATTCAATGAGATATTCTCTTTGAATTTAAAAAGAGTAACTACCATTCAGAGTTCCATCAATTTCACCTCAATTGAGTTTATTTATTTAGACCTATTGAAGATAAAATCAAACTTATATTCTAATTCCCAGTTTCCCTGAAAAATTTATTATTCAGATATCAACAAAAGCTAAAATAATTTGAAATGGCCAACAAAACACTTATTACCAATTATCACTAATGATCTACAACTAACTTCCAAGAAATCAAGCCACATAAATTAACAAAAAGGGCTAGCTTAGATGAACAGATTACCAAACATTGTAAGAAATTAAAATTTTATGTGAATTTTCGTAGCCAAATTTTCAATCTTGTTACTGATTTGGCAATTACTCTAAATTGAAAAAGGAAATAACTTTAAATAAACATCTATTCAATAAAGAATGTTTGGGGCTCCTGGGTGACTCAGTCGGTTAAGCATCTAACATTTGATTTCTCCTCAAGCAGTGATCTCGTGGTCATGAGACTGAGTGCTGCATTGGGCTCTGCACTGGCTATGGATGGAGCCGGTTTGAGATTCTGTCTCTCCCTATTCCTCTGCCCCTCCCCTGCTCACACTCTTGCTCTCTATCTCAAAAGAAAAAAATGTTAGCAGGTACAAAGGGTTCATTTTTTTTAAATGACATATTTGGAATAATCCAAAAATCCATAACTAAATTATTGTTTGAGTTAAAACGTATGTTGAAAAGTAAAGCAGGCTGGTAGCCAAAAAAGATAATAGGGCTTTATAAGTTCATGTACACAGATGAGCTGATGGCTTTATTATCATTATGTCTTGCAATTACACAGCACATTACAGTGAATAAAGGATATTTGAATGCATTATTTTGAGGGTCATTTGGTAAGACCTCAAAATATCAAGGTGATATAGATTTGGTAGGGTTATTCACATTTGACAAATTACCCACCTGGGTTAAGAAAGTTAAATATATTATTCAAAGTGTGAGAGCCATGAATCTAAGCCAGACATTATGATGTAGATCCAGCATTCTTTTTACTATTTTAAAGATACTAGACATTTATTGGGAGTCTATAGCACATTGGTTTAGGTTTAGTATGTTTTTTATCATATAGCAATCCTACAGGAAATTTATCTTTAACAAATCAGAAAATGGAATTTCAGACCTAAGTACCTTGTTAGTATTTGGTGAAAAGAATTTTAATTTGAAGATATCTTGCTCTCTTTGCTGCATCTTCCTTTGTGCTTAAGAAGATCCACAGTTGAAAAATTATAGAAACATAAAATATGGAAGTGGCAAGGTATAATGCAAACTTTTTCCTTTATTTCTGTCCTTTAAATTCTTCTTCTTTTCTCATTTTTCTTCAATTTAGTTTTCATTTTTATTTTATTTTTCTTTCCTTTCCTTTCCTTCTTTTATGTTCATTTTTCTCATTTATTGGTAAAGCAATTTTAAAAATTAAATCTCCTCTAAGAGCCAGAATTACTATGTTAAATAGGAATAATTAGCCAGTAGAGTCACCAAACCTCCCTTTTCTCCCTGAAGCAATCCCTGAGCTTCCTTTTAAGTCACTGAAAATAAAAAATGGTAGAAATGTCTGACAAAGAGACATGTTACATTATAATTGCTTCTCTATATAGCATAGCTGGGAAATACAGAAAATAAGCAAAGGTCACAGACAGTTAATTGGCGTACCATGAATAGTAAATTTAGTGGCAAAGTGGGAATAATTATTAGGAAAAGACCATTGGAACATAATTCCTAATAATTTTAAAAAGGACTTTACCATTGTATGGTTTACTTACAACAATTCAACAGATCAGAACAAATGGTCAGAGAAGGTACTTGTCTTTGCTAAAATCATATAGTAAAAGGGGCTCACAATAACCACTTTGACCTCAGTTTCAAGCATAGGTTTTAGGTAAATGTTATTTATTTATTTTAATGTTTGTTTATTTTTGAGAGAGTGGGGGCAGAGAGAGAGGGTAACAGAGGATCTGAAGAGGGCTCTGTATTGACAGCAATTAGCCCAATGTGGGGCTCCAATTCACAAACCGAGATCATGACCTGAGCCAAGTCAGACGCTCAACCAACTGAGCTGCCCAGGTGCCCCTGGATAGATGTTAATTTAAAAAGCTTCCTTATGTTGGGGCACCTGGGTGGCTCAGTTGGTTATGCATCTGACTCTTGATTTCGGTCAGGTCATGATTTCATGGTGGTTTGTAAGTTCAAGCAGATGATGCTTGATATTCTGTCTCTCTCCCTCAGATACCTTCACTCTCTCTCTAAAAAAAGGAAACAATTAAAAAGTAATAAAATAAAAAGCCTCCTTATGTCATCTTATGAATATCAAAAAGTATAATATATGGATGCCACTGAAAAATTAAATATCTGTATTTAAATATTTTATTATATTGAAACTAAATGACTATACCATTTCTAAGACCATTTTTTTAAAAAGTTAATTTATTTTGAGAGAGAAAGACAAAGATACAGAGAGAGAATGAGCAGGGGAGGGACAAAGAAAGGAGAGAGAGAATCCCAAGCAGGCTCCGCACTCAGCATGGAGCCCAGCATGAGGCTTGAGCTCTTGATTGTGAGATCATGACATGAGCTGAAATCAAGGGTTGGATGCTCCACCCAGAATCATCAAGACTAAATGGCTATGCCATTTCTAGGCTCTTGAAGTCATCTGCCAGATTCTTTTTTCTAACCATCCAACAATCTCAGAGAAACTATGTAGGGAGTTAAATGTTTTAAGATCATTTTAAAAAATTGGCCTAAATGTTGCACCCAATATTTTTATCCATGTTTCATGTTTTAGAACATGTCACATGGATCCATCTGGTTGTGAGTGATCTGGAGAGTTTATGCTTCCTGAATCCTCATAGGAAAACAAATTGATTGGTGACCACATAGAATATGTTAATGAAAATGAGCATCTAGCCTTGATTGAGTGTCTCGATTATGCACTCAACAAATAACTTTTGATAAACAGGTAAAAATAAAAGACTGAAAAAACTATATGTCATGAAAACACTAATAAAAGAAAGCTGAAATAACTATATTAATTTAAGACATATTTCGGAACAATGAAGATTACCAGGAATGCAGAAGGGCAAAACAATGATAAAGTCGTCAAGTCTCCAAGAAGACAAAACATTACTACATAGGTATGCATCTAACAACACAACACCAAAATACATAAAGGAAAAAAACTGATAAAACTGATGTGAGAAATAGATAAACTCACCTTACAGCTGGAGACTTCAAAGTGATTATGTCAGCAATATATATATCAAGTAACTAGACAATTAGTAAGGCTATAGATTCCCTGAAAAGCACTATCAATCAATTTGTTTTAATTGACATTTTACAAAATACTCCCGGAAAAAGCGGAATAATGCACATTTTTCTCAAGCTTACATGGAACACTCACCCAGATACACCACATTCAGAATGATGAAACACAGACACTAAAAATTTTTTAAATTATAGAAGTTTTACAAAGTATGCTCTCAGATTAGAATTGAACATAAATTAATAATAAAGAGAAAAATTATGAAATATTTGAAGATTAAACTTTAGACGTTTAACATATGAATCAAAGATATCTCAAGATATATTTAAAAATAAATTTAAATCAAATAAAAGTGAAAATGCAACTTATCTAGATTTGTTGAATGCAACTAAAGCAACACTATAAGAAAATCTTATTGCATTAAATGCATACATTTTACATGAAGAAAGTTTGAAAATCAATTAAGCTTCTACTTTAGGAAGACAGAAAAATAGCAAATTAAGCTTGAAGCAAACAGGAGAAAAATAAAATGAAGTAAGCATAAAGAAAACAATAAATTAAAATTGGGCACCTGGGTGGCTCAGTTGGTTGAGTGTCCTATTCTGGTACTCAGGTGATGAGCTCAGGTTTATAGATTCAAGTCCTGCATGGGGCTCTTTGCTGACAGCTCAGAACCTGGAGCCTGCTTTGGAGTCTGTGTCTCCCTCTATCTCTGCCCCTCCCTGCTCACACTCTGTCTCACAAGAAATGAAATAAAACGTTAACATTTTTTAAAATGTTAACTTTATATCCACTAAAATAATGTAACCAATAATTTCAAAATTACTAAAAAGTAAATATAGAAAAGTTACAGCATACAAAGTCTGTATACAAAATTTAAGTGCATTCCTATATATCTGCATTGAATACTTTGAATTTGGAATAAAAAAATACAAGAGCACCAAAAAAACCATATAAGTCTAACAAAGTATGTCCAGTAGTTTCTGTTTATGGAAAACAAGAAAACATTGATGAAAGATACCAAAGAAGTTCTCAATAAAGTGATAGAGATACTCTGTGCTCATGGATTGGAAGACTAGATATTGTTAAGATTTCAGTTTTTTCCCAAATACATCTATAGATCACCACAATTTCAAATTTCTAGCAAGTCCTTTTGTAGACATCATGAAGGTATTCTAAAACTTATATGAAAAGGCAAAGGACTGAGAACACTCAACATACTATTTCAGAAGCGACAGAAGGTGAGATATATTCCTGATTTCAAGACTTACTATAAAAGCTACAAAAAAAAGTGTGTTTTTGAAGAAAGAATAGTCATAGAGATCATTAGTACCAAAAAGAACCTAGATAATAGAGCAACACGAATATAGTCAAATGATTTCTCATAAAGGTGAAGAGATGCTTCAATGGAGAAGGGATGGCCATTTTAATAAATGGTGCTGGATTGATTGGACATACATATACAAAAAAAGAATGAACATAGACAGTACATCTTATGCAAAAACTAAATCAAAATATATAGACCTAAATGTAAAATGCAAAGCTGTAATATTTTTAGAAGAAAACATGAGAGAGGTCTATGTGATTTTGGTGACAAGTTTTAAGCTACAATACCAAAGGCACATTCCATGAATAAAAAATAAGTTGGATTTTATTAAAACTAAATTATTTTACGAAATTATTTAAATTTATTAAAATTCAAAACTTTTGCTCTGAAAAAGATACTCTTAAGAGAATGAAAAAGCAAGTTTTCCCTGGGAGAAAATATTTGTGAATCACATATAAGAATCTGTATCCAAAATATACAAAGAACATTTAAAACTCAACAGTAAGAGTGAAAACGGTGACAAAATCGGTCTTACAAATGTATTAAATAACTCACTGAAGGTGTGGGAGAAAAGAAGTTAAGTTTGGAAATGAGGGGAAACTGTAAAGCTAAAGGAAAAAACTGTACATAAGCACTATTATGTCAATGTCTCACTTGAAGTGGGAAGTTATAGAAAAGCATGGAAGATCACAGTGATTTATATGGCACTGGAAAAGAGTTGGAAACAATAGGATATCATGAAATGCTTAATTAATTTACAAATAGATTATACATAGAGGTATTTACAAATACCTGTGTATATACATCAGTTAGTAAGATTAACCTCTGTTTCTTGTTCAGATAGCTGAGAAGCCTAAAATAAAGGCATCCCAGTAACAACTATTTATTATCAATTCTAATATCATTCTCCAATAATCACATTAGGTGTCCTTGAAGAAATGGCTGATTTGAAGTCAGAAAAGTGGATATACACGATGAATCTGTGGCATTATCTATTGCTATAAAGTAAGGAAGTCTCATACATACACACACACACATACACACACACACAAGCAAAAGGGCATAGAAGCCAACTGAAAGAGCTTCCAAAGACCAAAGCTAGAACAATTTGAGCAATAAGACAATAAAGCGTAGTAAAAAAACAATAAAGTAGTAATAAGTTATAACCCAATGTATAAAGAAATACCCATGAGATCATACTGATACAAATAAATGATTGAATATGCAAATGAATGGGGGAGAATTAAAAAATCTCCCATACAGAGAAGTTTCAAATACTTTATTTAAATGCTGCTACTCACAAAGATGACACCTGACAACCCCATTCATTAATGTGAATTTCATATTGTTGTTTCTTTAAAACATTATGAACTGGGAATTGGTAAAAAGAATAACCGAGTAGGGAGAAAGTCCTGACAAACCTTACTTGTGCCAAGCGATCATGCTTAACATTCACATGAATAATAAGAGCAATTGATAGTATATATCTGTGTGCTGATGTGGTGTGAATGTCATTTTGTCTGTGTAGTCTTCCTCCTAAAGACATGTAACTTTTGTCTAATTTTTAGAAAAAATATCAGACAAAACCCAATTGAGAAAAATTCTACTAAGTGCCTGACTAGTAGTCCTCAAAACTGTAAAGATCAACAAAAGTAACAAATGTCTGAGAAACTGTCCCAACCTAAGAGTCTAAGAGTCTAAAATTCTAAGATTCTAGAGTTTTAGGAGTCTAAAAATTTTTGCCAAAATAAAAAGTGTATTACATAATGAATCTATATGTGCCTGTTCTTCTTACCTAAATGCAAAATTGCATTTCGATTTTCTGCTAATAGCCATTCCATGAACTGCATCCTGTTTAGTTGACTGCTCTCTTTCCAAGGAACTGTTCTGTGTCCTTGGATGAAAGCCATTGGTTGTGTTCTTATTTGATACTGACAGACTACACTAGAATTGTGATTTTACCTCTTAAATTACTAATGTATTGTTACTGCCTCTGAGGGGTTCTGCTGTGCTTGTCTATGACATTGAACTTTTTGTTTAATGACAGATACGAATGGAATCTGAAGTCATTACATTCCCTTGGGTATAATGGCCATTTCTGCAGGCCATAGCACCCCAGTGCATTTCTGGGGTACATTCTATTCTTACCCTCTGCCTTCTTTTACTGTTGTTTTTCTGTAAAATCATACAGATTATATCTCTTTCTGAATACATATGAATATACAGACACATATACTTATACATGTGTATATATATATATATCTGTTTATAATCTTATTTCTTTAATTTTAAACATATTTTTGAAATTCTACTTCATGTAATGTATCACAATTATTACTGTAATCTTACTTATTTCAACACTTTCTGCATTATATTCACTGGTATTCTTTGCATTATATTCAGAGGTATTCTTTGATATAAATTTTTATTTTAATTAGCTTACCCAAATTATCTATATTTCTTTACCTAAACAGCTTATAAAAGAGTTTTGACAGGAAAAATTTATCTTTATTGGCTGCCAGCTGTCTCTCTATACTATATCCCAATAGATTTTCAGATCTAAAGATGCAAAAACAAATTTCTGATTGTCATGAACCTCTGCCAAAGAGAACTTTGTGAAATAAAAGAGGAAATGATGCTGGGATGTCATTCTCATGTTGAAGACTGTCTTTTCCTTGCAGTCTTTGAAAGGAGTTCTACAGTTGGAACACAGTATCTGTCACTTTTCCAGAATAAGGAGAAAGCAGGGAAGAGTAAATGGGTTGTATAACCATCACTTCTGCTCTACAATAGATTAGAAAACCTAGACAGCTCTTAGTCCTCTGTTTAAGAAGCATGTGATAATCTCATATATAGCATATTGACCAGAATAATAAATTCACTGTTTCTTAACAGTATTATAAAGAAATATTTTTCTTCCAGAGAGATGACACTGTATTTTACCTGATTAGCTGAAAGAACGATATTTGAAAACTGTTCTATAAGAGTTGATATGTTTCTTATGCCACCAGAATTTAATGAATGAGATGGTCTATGTAATGATTTTGAATGTATTTGGATTTGAACAAGTATTTGTGTTAATTTACATGCTTATTAGAGATTCTATTTTTAATTTGTATCCAACCCTGTTTATATATCATTTCCCTTGAGGTTCCTTCATAAGCCTGTGCATGTGTGTGTGTGTGTGAGTGTGTGTGTGTGTGTGTATGTACGCATGTGCATTTGTGCTTGAACTTGCTACAAAAGTAGAGACTACTGCTTACGCAGTTTCATGTGCATGTGAAATCATTGTAGACTCACCATCTGGGAGGAAAATTTAATTAAAGAAGGAATTTGAAAAAAAAAATTTAGTGTTGGGAAGACATGAGAACTACTGGTAACATATTATGGATATATATTTTACAAATAAAGAAATAGTAATCAATGCTAACATATAAAAATTGAACATAATGCTTTATTATATATACGTTTCTCAAAAAGAAAACTTAGCATAAGATTAAATTCAGGTAGAAAAAGAAAGGCTCACCAATTACTGTGTGCTCTGTGATGAAGCTGTTATACATTAAAAATATTCATATGTAATTAAAATGGAGATAAAAAAACAATCTTGATCAGTAGATTTGAGTGGATAGTAAAATGAGCTACCTTTCGAAACAAATAATGATACCATAGATTTCTTTATTTCAAACTCTTTCAGGATTTTCTCTCTTAAAAGGAGTAGAGAAAAAGGAGAACACAGAAAAATTATATTAACTGATGTTTTCACAGTACTCTTCAATAAATTGTAAATAGTACAATGAGCTAAAAGATGAAGCATATTCAATTATCAGAGTTAAAGTAAAGAAAGGATTGTTATAGAGAAAGAGAAAGTAAATTATGTTATAGAGAAAGAGAAAGTAAATTATGTTATAGAGAAAGAGAAAGTAAATTAAAGAATAATGCTGGGAATTTATGTACAAAATAAGTCACATATAGGTAATGGATTTTAGGGGAAAATGATTAGTGACTAATATGTAATACATTTTGGATGAGTAACAATGCAAAAGTTACTGGTGATAACTAATGATTTTGTTTTGTAATTATTTGGAAACAGAGGTCCTTTCTACTGATTTAAGTATTTTCTACTGACTGTATATTTACAATGCTAGAAGTTTTTAACATTTGCTCCACTGTGTTCATGTAGGTTATCTTTATTGTACTCATTCATTAATTCATTTATTCATCAAATATTATTGATGGCTTATTATGTGTCAGATACTTTATTAGGCTTTATGGGCTGCTATGTGGACAAGACAGATATGGCCTCTGCCTTCAAGTATACCACATCATACACATTTATATGCAGTAAATATATTAAGAATAAGAAAGGAAACAATATGTATAAATGAGATAGAATGCTGAGATACAGAAAATTGAGATAAACAGGCTTTTCTAATTGAAGAGACTAGAGACAATCCATGCTATATGAAAAGTATTAAGGGCAAGAATAAGATAACTGGGGCGCCTGGGTGGCTCAGTCAGTTAAGCTTACGACTTAGGCTCAGGTCATGATCTCATGATTCATGGGTTCGAGCCCCGCATCAGGCTCTGTGCTGACAGATAGCTCAGAGCCTGGAGACTGCTTCAGACTCTCTCTCTCTCTCTCTCTCTCTGACTCTCCCCTGCTCACACTGTCTCTATCTCTCTCTCAAAAATAAATAAAAAACATTAAAAGTTTTTTTAAAAAAAATAAGATAACCATAAATAATAATGATGATAATAATAATAAATCATAATAAGTCATTAAGACTTACTGAGATGATTGAAAGTCCTTAAGACATGTTTGTTCATCCCTATTTACATAGCTTCTAAGATGACCAAGCTTGAGGCAATACTGTCCTTGAAATTCTAATTGCTACTGTCATTTATTTATTATTTCCTGAAGTGAATTGGTCAAAATTATGGCTACCTTTGAAGTTGTTGTAAAGATATTTTTTTATTAAAATTTTCTACATAAATTAGTTGTCCTGTCAGAAGCACACACAGTAGAAGGAATTATTTTCTAACAAATCCTCAAATACTAGGATATTTATCACAGGCATCGGAATTTAAACTTGTAATTTTGCTGCCATTGCTTAGAGGAAAATGGCTCAAGTAAAATAGTCTACCATCAGACATCAACTAAGGTTTGGCTGTTTGATCATTGTATTTTAGTTTTACTTAGTTATTGGTTTTACATCCATTTTTTTGATGGGATAAGTTTAATTCTTTCAATCCAAAAATAAAGTCATAGAGAAACATCTGGTCTTTCAGTGTTTTGATTGTTGTGTGCTAATTCCACAGATAATCTAGAGCTGTATAAAGTCTGACTCTCAATAAGAATAATCAGGATACTTGTCTCCAAAGGAAAAAAAAATAACAATGATTGCCTGTGCTGTGTCGTGTCTTTCTTCTGGTGATGATTAAAGTGTAGGAAAAGAGTTTTCAGCATCTATCAGTAGAATCACAATTGACTGAGGAACTCACCAAAGATTTTATCAGAATAAATTACAAGAAGCTATACCAGTCCAAGTTGTTGTGGACACTCAATAGTGTCAAAGTAACAACTGAGCAGTAGGTCATATCACACATGGCCTAAGCATTATTTTAATATTCTTTACTTAGCATTCTCCACTAGTGTGAAGTTTCTTTCTGCTTCTTTGAAGTATCAGGAAAATCTAAAGTTTTGAAAAATGTTAGTCATTCTGTTTCTTTTTTAATCTTTAATTTTAATGAGAATTATTTAATACATTGTACACACATGGCTATGTCTTAGCATTAGGGCTGTCTTGTGTATAATTCTCCATTTGAGTTTTGGTTAAAGTTCAAGGTGAAACAATTTACTGAAATATGACAAAAGTTCAATTTAAAAATCATTCATTTCAGGTGCCTAGGTGGCTCAGTTGGTTCAGCAGCTGACTCTTGATTTAGCCTCAGGGCATGATCTCACACTTCGTGAGTTCGAGCCTCCCAAGGAGCTCTGCACTTGTGATGCAGAGCCCACTTGAGATTCTCTTTCTCCCTCTAACTCTACCGCTCCCCTGTCTGCTCTCTCTAAATAAGTAAATAAATTAAACAAATAAAATGTTAATATCATATGCACTGAATTTGACATTTCTACTAAATCTTAATTTTCAAGAGTCTGTACTATTATTTTATTTCCATTCACATGATAGAAACTAAATGTTTTCAAATCTTTGTTTTCTTTTGAAGTACCCTTTCTGATGATTAAATTTTAACAACTTAGGTAACTCTGTTCCAAAGTGTAGTTTCTTAGTATACTTTCTGAATAGGCTCATTTCCAAATGTGTGTGTGTGTGTGTGTGTGTGTGTGCACATGCATGTTAGAGAGGGAGAGAGAGTGAAAAAAGGGAAGTGAAAGAGGGAGGAAAGGAGGAAAAATATGAGAGAATGAGAGAAATATTGAGAGAGAACCCTGTTCACATTCCTTTCCTGGTTTGTAAAATTCTCTGCAGTGGGTTATAGCTTCATAAGTTCTTCACCTAATGAGCCTAATGGATTTGGGGATTCATTGGACAATAGTGTTATTCTAAGCACTCCAGAGAGATGGGGTTTTCAGACACCACATTATTTAAGCCAGTCTACAATATTTATTTCTCCATCTAGGTCCTCTGAAATGGATATAGTTCTAGTTGAAAATATTTTGGGGGGTAGCTAATTAGCATTTCCTGCATTTGACCATAGAGACTTCAAAGACCTAAACTAACTGCTTCCTCTTGGACTCTGCGTCATTAAATATCCCACTGTTTTGATTGGCAAACCACCTTTATTTGAAAGTTGGATTATCCCAAGATCTACACAATTACATCATTATGAGTCTGATACTGGTTAGTAAAAGATGCTCTGTTCAGAAAGTCATTCAGAGAACCCATGGTTCTTCAGTTATGAGTTCTGCTAACTTCTGTGACATGATCCTCTCCTACATTTAACCTAAAATCATAGAAAATAGAGTCCATGTGTCTTTTTGAAGGATTCCATGAGCTAAGACTGGAAGTGGTAGATACCATTTCTGCTGACATTTTTTTTTTTTAATAGCTTGGTCATATGATGTCACCAAACTGCAAAAATGATTGGGAAATGCACTTTGTGCATGTGTGTATGTGTGTCAAAATACAGAAGGAAAGTGAGAATGGTAAATCTACAGTACTCTCTGGCTCAGAGTTGACTTAAAACCTCATAAACTTTACCATCTCTGAGTAACTTTAACCATAACAAATACTGCATATAATTAGATTCAGAGAGATTAATAGGAGACATACACCTCACCTGTGCTGTATCTATAAGAGATTAATTGTAACTGCTTTTAAAGAAAGATCACACTGAAAAATAATATCCCATATTTATATTAAATTTCATTTTTGGCATTTTCTAGCATTTTCATGTTTCATCAGCATTTGTCACATAAAGTTCATCGTGTTCATTTGCTTCTTCCACCTTCTGTAGTAAAGCCTCATCTTCTAAGTGTCACTTGAGCCCTGTCCTGTGTATCAGAGGTTAGCCCTTAGCCCTTCGCTTATGCTTATGTGTCTGTTTTTAGCAGGAAATGGGAGAAACTTAACATTTTCTACTTTCATTGACATGCACAGTAATCTTGTCTTTCTAAAACAGTTTCTGTTTCCTCCATTTTCTTTCATTTCTTATGCCAACAATTCTTTACATTTGCATATCCATTTCAGTCATTGGTTTTGAAGCTACCAGTTTTTGTTATAAAAATAAAACCGAGTACCCTCATGTCATCACAAAGACTACACACACACACATACATACACATACATAATTAACACAAATGCACAGTAAATGACATAAAAATTCTGGGGTCCAATATTAGGTATATTGTCTCTGAAGTTTTTATACCACTTCAGAACAGTATCTTGACATTTATATTTTTCTCAGCCTTGAAACTTTGGTGTATTTTGCTTTATTTTTGACCATTTTTAGCATATAAGATGTGAGTGAAAACATTCTTTAAGACCATGTTAGTTATTTCTTTAGGAAAAAAAATATATGCAGGCTTTATCTTCCTTATGGGATATGAGCCTAATAACTTCTAAGAAATATTTCCAAATGACTATCTTTTCTAAGATGCATATGGAATTACTGCCAAATATTCCATGAAGACATTTGGGTCAGTGTTGCCAAATATATTTACTTACAGATAATTTTGAAGAAATGACTTCTCTCAAAAAGTCTTTGATGTCCGCAGCATTCACTTTCACAGTAATTAATCCAGGAAGAGTGAAAAAAGTCAACTGATATTTAGGCATCACAGACTTTAAAACACAGCAAGTTCCCCTTAGATATATATGAACCACATCACTTATCTCCTGATTTTGAAAGAAACCATCCTTTCTAAAACAGAAACATGTGTGAACCTCCTGACATCATCTTATCAACTGCTTGAGGTATTCTAATAAAAAATGTGACTGTTGTCTCAATTAGGATATGAAATTGTTACTGTTCAGATATTTGCTCTTGGAAATAGTGTTGTGCTTCAGTTTTCAGCAGTTAAAACATTGAAGGAAAAGAGTAGTTCATATCTCTTCTTGAAACATTGTTCCAGCTGATGTAGTATATAGAAAACCTTTGTAGTTGGGGAGTCTGGGTGGCTCAGTCAGTTGAGTGACTGACTGTTGATTTTGTCTCAGGTCATGATCCCAGGGTCGAGCCCCCATTAGGCTCCCCACTGAGGTGGAGACTGCTTAAGAATCTCTCTCTCTCTCTCTTTCCCCTCCACTGCCCATGTCCCCTGCTTGAGCTCCCTTGCTCTAAAATAGTTTTAAAACTTAAAAAAAAAAAAAGATTCCTTCTTAAAAAAAAAGATCCATGTAGTTGATGGTCTATATCACTCTCCACTTAATGGTCAATTGATAATTGGATATTGAAATCTTATGGGTGTAAATTCAAGTGTCCACACATACACATAACCCTAAACTTTTAATGTGAAATATATCCTTACAAAATGACATTGAAAACATCTCAGTAACAAAATCCCTTTCAGAAAAATCCAAAATGTATTCATAACTGGAGGCCCCTTGTGGGGAGAAGGAAAGGAGATCCTTAGAAAAGAAATGGGACAGTGAAGGGAAGATAAACTACGCTCGAGCTAGGGCTCTGATTGTTTCAGCAGTGTATCACTGACTTGTGTGAATACAGGGAAATTGTGTGTGAAGGGTACTGATACTGAGAGCTGGAAAATTAGATAGCACTAATAATAAATGCTGTTACTGAGATTCAGAGAGTTTAATTGTTTTGCCCAAAGTCTTACTCATAATCAGGAAAGAAGGAATTAGAATTCAGCTCTCCTTATGTGTACTTCATTATCCTTTCCATGGTATCATATTATGGGTGTTAATGAAATGCAGTTGTGTATGGGATAACATATTTCAATACATAACATTTCAATACATAACATTACAAAACATAACACTTAAAATCCATTTCAACTCTTAAGATTTTATAATCATATTTGACATAATTATATTTTAATACTGTCATTGACAAGTGATTGCATGTGGTACAAGATATAGAACAAAACTAAGTAAATTTCACTTTTTATAATTCTGCATGGGCTATACATGTAGCATCACAGTCATAGTGTACATAACAGTCACACTGTATAACAATAATTGTTATACTAGTTAAATATCTAATAAAATTACATAGTTATTCCATTAAAAAAGCACACCATTTTTTATTCCATTAAAAAAGTAGAATATTCATAAGCCCAGCTTCCAGAAATCCTATATATATTGACTTCAATGATAAGCATCGTACTGTCAGCAGAACAGAGTTAGAGATACAGACACTGTGACATCCTTTAAACAACTCTTGCCACACAACAAATGTTGAAACATTTTAACATTTATTCACTATGGTAGAAAATTATCAGAATGAAACCTGGCACAATTACCAGCAGTAGATAATCCAAGAATCAAAACTTTAGCATTTGACTTCATGTGAAAGTACAGTGTTATGAGTTGTATTGATTATTTTAATCCCATGTCACACTAGAAATATTGTTAAAGCTTTGTGATTTGGCTTTGATTGCCATTTGCCTTGCAGCAGAGGAAAGCTGGAGTTGATTTATTAACAAAACTAGACCTAGAAGTACATTATACTATCAAATTTAATAAATGGAGTAATGATTTGAAAAACACTCATGATCATATTTCATGATATCATTTCCATAGCAATTTATTTAGGTACATGCCAAGCTAGATTGTGTTTATATTTTCACATTGAAAAATAACTAGTCATGAGATCAGCAAACAGACACTAACTTATATTTTGCAATTTGGAAAAAAAAGAAACTTATAAAAACTGTTCAAGCTGCTTTATGAAGAAACACATTGTACTTAATATTGATATAGGTCAATGAAGACCCCTAAGTGGCTGAAACTTATATACTTAACGGATAACAACACAACAAACAAAACAACAGCAATAAAATCCACACTTGAAATTCTTACAAAGCATCTGTTGGGAAGATAAAAGGAACTCTGTATTGTTTTGGATAAAACTGTGTTTTCCCCAAAATTCATAGATTGCAGCTCTAACCTCCAATGTGCTGGTATTTGGTGATAGGGCCTTTATGGAGAAAATTAAGATTAAACGAGGTGGTAAATTTGAGGCCCTAATCTGATAGGACTGGTGTCCTTATTAAAAAAAAAAAAAAAACAGTGAGACACCACAGCTCACTGACTCTCCACAGAAGAAAGATTACATGAGGACATAGCAAGAGATAACCATTTGCAAGCCGGGAAGAGAAATCTCACCAGAAACTTTCTAGCATCTTGATCAGAGACCTCCAGCTTCTAAAACTGTGAGAAAATACACTTCCGTTGTTTAAGGCACACAGTCTGTGATACTTTGTTATAGCTTCCCCAGCAGACTATACAGATATGTATGACAAAAACTGTGTTTTCAATGCTCATATTACTTATGGAACAAATAAAAATTCATTATACAGGAATTACATTAATTAGCCAAAAGCTTTGGTATAGTGCGTAATAGCGTGTCGCATCACTCAAGTATATCATTAGATATATTAAATTTCATATAAGACTATTAGAAAACATTGCAGAAATTGTTGAAGAAATTACCAAACACGCAGGTAGAAAAATAGAAAATTTAGATTCATTATCTCTATAATGTCGGTCAAAATAAACACAGAAAAACATTTGGCTATGTAAATTATATCCATATAGGTTTCCAAAAACACATACTTATATAAATATGTAGATGTTGGATCCAATGAGAAAACAAAATGATTCTTTGATTACTAAAGAACAGTTAGTGTTCAAAGGCCATCCATGACAAATATGATTATAGGATGATTTCATTAATTTTTGGTTTTGATGTCCATCCAGATTGTAAACTCTGTCCAAATACCATGTCTTAAACTATATCAAATGTGTGGAGAAATAAATGACTTACCATAAAATTATTCTTCTTGTATTTGTTATCAAAGTGTACTTTGAAGTTTTATATGAGATAGGCAATTGTAAAGCAAAAAAATATCAGAGGTGAAAAAAATACTGTTATTGATTACTAGTAGTCAATATTACAGAAAGGATCAGAAAGCCATAAAATTATTTCAAATTACATTAAAAATTAGAAAAATTAGAATAGAATTTAGAAATTAAAAAGGAATTGGGAAATTTAGGGCCAGAAGTGTCCAATCAATTGATCTATTGATCTATATCTAGCTAGCTAGCTATAATCTATCATGTTTTTATATTTATATATTTCTTCAAATTGTGTCCCATAAGCATAATATTGAACATAAAATTATGCATAATGTTTTTCATTAAACTCATATGCTCATTTTGTATGTTTTATATTTGTTTTATTCATCTAGTTTCTGGTCATGTTTTTGTATGTACAAAGCATTTAAAGACAGGTAGTTCTTTAGGCTATATTATCCATTTACTTTTAATTTATTCAGGAATTATATTAAACTAATTCCATGTGCCAGGCAAAGTGTAACTTGGGAGATAGAGAACAAAACACACATACTTTTGTCTCTCATGTAACTGCCTCTCTAATGAGACAGACTAGCATTAATCAAGTGATCACACAGGCAAATATATATTGAAAATTGAAATAAATATTAGGAAGGAAAAGTACAACTACTGAAATCTAGTCATGCAAAGTGAAATATATAGCCTATTTATTTTTCTGAAAATTCACAAAATGTTATATTTTTATTTATTTCAAATACAATTTGCCTTGATGATTAATGGAATTTTATTCTTTACTAACTTTACTATTCAAAACAATACTTAAGGACTTTTTTTTCTGTTTAGTAAATAACTTGTTAAGAACATTATCAGCCTGAAAGTATTTATGTAATTTTCAATTATGCCTGAGTTACTATTAAGGTGATTTACCTTAGTAAATTAATACTACTGTGTGATATCTAATAAATATCTTAAATAATTGAGTGGCAAGCATATCTGAAGCCATACAATATTGGTCTTTAATGTCAAAATAAAAATACATTAAAATTCTACTGAGAACTTTTTATTCCATTTTAATCTCTTTCAGATGTTCATGTGGCTTCATTTTTTGTGTGTCAAGAAAGAAAAATACATAAGATTAATGCACCAGAAAATATGATTTGCTGTTGACACAACAGTTACTGATAAACCAATTACACAGTAAAGAAAGCATAAATTGTACTACATAATCACTTTATAGGAAGAAATTAAAGATGATATTTGTATTAAAAACTCACACATAAACTCAACTATGTATTACTATCTTTTAGATAAGGGAATCTAAGTAATGTTTTTCTTGATTAATCAATATAATTTAAATAAAAGTAAATTTGCTGTTATTCTCAGTTTTTCACATTAATAAAAATCTAGTTAAAATAGAACTATAATAGTCCTTGCACTCTTAATGAAAATTTCATGTCATTTTCAAAAAGCTTTGATAAATTTGTTCACTATTGGCTCAATTTCTCTAGTTAATAGGAATGCAAGTTAACTACAACTGCTCATTTCAACCCAGATTTCACAGTAGAAATAAGAAAAGACATTTGCCTCCTAGGTACTTACAATTTCATTAGAAGTGATGGATTTTTTTTGTAGTATAGAGATTCTTAGGCGATGAAAAATACTGATTGCTTCGTCTTTCTAATATAGCAATAGTTCATCTCTTGGAACTAGTTCCATTGTCAAAGTGAATAATATTTTAATATGTTTAGGTATGGCCTTATTCTTCCTGAAAGAAAAATGGAATGACTCTTGATATTAAGGGAGTTTGTTATCAGTCACTTGAGTGGTATTGATGCCAAATATTTCTGATGATGCGTTTGAGCTTTATGTAAGATTCTGGAAAAGAAAATTAGAGGCTAAAATATGTATACTGTATCTCTCTCTTTAGGTGGTTTGTGTAAGCAAGGATGCCTATATTCTAGCAAAGCAGGAAGGCTTGTTGGAAAATGAGACTTATCAGATTACATTTGAAATTATATTGTTTTTGCAGAACTGCTTTGGAAATATTTGTGTAAGAGCCCTAGAAATTCTTTTGATGTAATAACCAAGCTCTTGGTTCCTAAGCCTTCATAAACTCTAAACTGTAGATAGCATCAAAATCACCAAATAAATTCTTGCCAAATCAAAACCCCAGTTCTAAGCACAGCTGCACCCATTAAGAAATTAAAACATATTGAAATGATGTTACAGAGGTTATACTATCTGCCCATGCAATCATTTGTTAAAGAGTTAAAGAAACCACTGTGTCTCCTATACACTGGTAGATTTAGGGAATTACTGAAATATAAGGCTGCCTTGTCAGGTCGGTGACACTATAATAGGAAAGGTGAAATTAAACACAGAGTTAACATGTAAAAAATTCCTAAACATTACATGATCTAATCACATTTCCTGTTTTTGGAAAAATAAACATCAAGGCAAGAGTGATAGAGGTAAGAGACAAAAGACTATTAAGTTGCATGCATAGTCTGAGGATAGAAAGAAAGGGAAGGCTATGGACACTTAGGCAACTTTATAGCACCAAGAGACTTGTCACTTCCTCCATACAAAATACCTCATATAAAAATTGGGGCACTTGGGTGGCTCAATCGGTTACATGACCAACTCTTCATTTTAGCTCAGGTCATGAACTCATGGTTCATGAGTTTGAGCCCTGCATTGGGCTCTGCACTGGCACAGCGCAGCCTGCTCAGGGTTGTCTATCCCTCTCTCTGTCCCTCCTCAGCCCACTTCTCAAAATAAATTATAAATAAACATTTCAAAAAGTAAAAAATTAACTCTGTGAGAACAGCGTAGTTGTGCTATTGGTTCAGATGATGAAAATTATAGTAACTAGTTAATAAATGTGCTCATATTTTTTGTTATTAAACAAGATTAAGAAATAAACAGAGAAATAAACACACTTCAGTAATTACATGATAAACAAATGAGATGTGTCTGAGTGTACAGAAAACATTAAAGGACCAGTGATAAAAATATTTTAAAAAGACATTTGAATCAGTAAAATCAGGAGTCTTAAAATAGGCAATGGAAAAATGAACTGTTCTGGGATATTAATAGAATGAAGATTTTTCTAAGACATCCTCACAGTTTACAGTTTTCAAAATATTAAAAATGCACATGGCAATAAAACAAAACTGGGAAGGGAAGCACATGTATAAATACTCAATGTAACAATGCATTTAAAAAATTCTTATCATAAAGACTATTGGTTCAAAACTGTTGACAACTTGAAATTAAGAAAATAAACACAATCGGGTAAGTAAAACCTCCATTTGAGTAATTATCTTGACATTCAAAATTAATATGAAGCAGTGTTCCTACCATTAAGAAAATGAGTGGTCTATGGGGTGTCTGGATGGCTCAGTCAGTTAAGTGCCAACTTTGGCTCAGGTCATGATCTCACGGTTAGTGGGTTCGAGCCCCATGTCGGGCTCTGTGCTGACAGCCAGTTTGGAACCTGGAGCCTGTTTCTGATTCTGTGTCTCCCTCTGTCTGACCCTCCCCTGCTTACACTGTCTCTGTCTCTGTCTCTCAAAAATAAATAAAACATTAAAAATTTAAAAAAAAAATCCTGAGGCTCTGGCCACATCCCAAACTAATTAGAACAAAATCACTAGGAGTGGGATCCATTCCTCATAATGAAAGAAAGAAAGAAAGAAAGAAAGAAAGAAAGAAAGAAAGAAAGAAAGAAAGAAAGAAAGAAAGAAAGAAAGAAAGAAAAAGAAAGAAAGAAAATGAGTGATCTAATCCAGGATTACAGGTCTGGGGTGAAGTTCAACAATGTCAAAATAGTAGTAATAAATGTGGTCTAAAGAATGGCTTTATATGTAGGATTTCTTAAAATGTGATACTTGTTAATAAACTGACATGGGAATGTGCATACAAGACTTTTTGGGAAGTGTTCTTGAGAACAATACCTATAAGAGTCAAGAAAGCAGAATTATGCAGAAAGGGAAGTTTAAACTATGATGCAGTTGGAACAGAGGCTTCTGTTGAACCCAAAGACACTTCTGGGGCTACAGTGGCCCTTCAGAGTTCTCCCAAATAAAAAGAAGGCTTGGGTATATGTAACATCCCATTGGTCAACCATTAGGTGAGGAAGACCTTATATTCAGATGAAGGCATTTTCAGAGACACTGCTGAGAGCGGTCAGCAGTCAGCATTCCCAGAAGATGGGAGAATGAGTGCCTATTGGAAGAGGGGGAATCTGCATGTTGTACTACAGTATCCACTACTATCAACCACTTGTGCCACACAGATCCACTGACTTATTAGCCTAATTTCAACCCATGTGGAATGTGCTTCTCTAGGACTAGTCAAAGAAAAAAATGCATGAAATCCTTGCTAAAAATGGAAAGGAAGACTTTATTCAAGACTACTGCAAGAGATTATTGCAATTGGTGAGAGATTCAACTCAACTCCACTGAAAGAAAAAGGAGGGATTTTAAATGCTGGAGAGAATCAAGGGAAAAGTACTGGAACACATTAGGGGAAGGTCAGTCATTGCAATTAGACCATCTGGGTTTGCTAACTGTCTTCAGAAAATGATACTGGGAAAACTGGAAGCAGACATGCAAAAGAATGAAACTGGACCACTTTGTTACATCATTCAAAATGGATGAAAATGGATGAAAGCTCTAAATGTGAGACAGGAGAAAACCATCAAAATCCTAGAGGAGAAAACAGGCAACAACCTTTGTGACCTTGGTGGCAGCAACTTCTTACTTGACGTGTCTCCAGAAGAGGCAAGGGAAACAAAGCCAAAAATAAACTATTGAGACCTCATCAAGATAAAAATCTTCTGCATAGTGAAGGAGATGATCAACAGAACTAAAAGGCAACCTTTGGAATGGGAGGAGATATTTGCAAGTATCTGATAAAGGGTTAGCATCCAAAATTTAGAAAGAACTTATGAAACTCAACAGCCCTCAAAAAAATCCAGTGAAGAAATGGGCAGACAGCATGACTAGACACTTTTCCAAAGAAGACATCCAGATGGCTAAAAGACACATGAAAAAATGCTAATTGTCCCTTATCAAAGGTGGCCTAACTTTGTCTCTCAGCCACCCACAGAGACTGAGAGACTGGAGCCCTATCTTTACTTGATGATTACATTTCAAAGGGATGCCTCTCAGATCTTTGAGAAAGACATTCCAGAATTGTAAAACTGACAGGAGGCTGGGAGATTTGCATCTCAAAGGGCAGCGAAATGATTTGAAATTTCAGGTTTTCTAAAGTAAATACTCTTAAGAAAAAGTAGGTCAAGGGCCTCTAGTCTGGAAGAAGCCTGTCTAAAATTTAGTCAAGCTGGTGATAGTGATAAGTGTGAACAGGTCAGACCCTAGTTGTAGTTTGCTGTTGGGGGAAAACTCCACATAGGAAATTAATGTCCCAAAACTTCAGTGCTGTTCATAATGGCACTTGCTGACCACTTAATATCAAGATTAGACAGGAGAGTACTAAAAGATAGCTAAGTAAACCACCTAGATGTCAGACATTTTCTTCTCTCCCTGCTTTGTGTAATCCCAACCCTGTCTCCCGCTGATAATAAATGCCAGTTACCTCTGCCAGGATGTGACTTTCTTTGCCTAGTTGTCTCTTTACATGATAAGCTCCAAGTGACTGGGTGGCAGCTGTAGCTTAAAGTTGACATTGCATCTGCTGTTGGAAGACTGTCCTGACTGGGAACCCGAATCTCTACATGGTTAGAGCCCAAATTTGAGGGGCAAGAAAGCACACATTTCTTAAGTTGATTGCTGAAAGTAATAGTAAAATAAATTAATGCTGCGTTCAATGTTTGGTTTCTGGGCCAGTGTACTCTATTTATGGAGGGAAATAGCACCATTCAGTGAGTGTCAGTTTAAAGTATATAGCACATTTTGGGAGATGATACCACATTCTTGTAGAATTGGACTCAGCAAGGTGATACCCTTTAGATCTTTAAGAAGGCCCTTCCATCACGCTATTAGGCTGGTAATAGAATGAGCACTAACTGATAGGTTCAGTGGACCCCATGGCTGTATTGTCACTACCATGTTTGCTTTGCTCCAGGGTGAGTACTTTGGATCAAGGCAATTTTTTATGAGATTCCATACTGGTGGGTCATACTGTCTATAAATCTTCAGATAGCGGTTCTTGCCAAAGCCCTAAGGACAGGAAAGGAACACCCATTTCAGAGATATATGCATATCGTAAACAGTGTTAATCTTTGTCCTTTCCAGCATGGGAAGGATTCAGTGTACTCAGTTTGTCAGCAACCTAGTAGTTTATCACTTTGGGGGATAAATCTCTACGGGAGTCAGCAATGGCCTCTGATGCTCACAAGCTGGACTTTCAGCAATAGAAGAAAACTAGACTGGCTTTTGTGAATGAGCCCCACAGTATTATGCCCATCCCTCACCTTATTCATGCTGTCATTGCTGTTTTGTTCATGTACCTATTGTGGCAGTAATAAATAGAGTGGCTAATGACAGAGTCTGGGTGACATTATCTGGTCTCTCTAGGCTCTCTAGGACTGTATGGACTATATACTGCAGTAGTTGCCCTTTTGCTTGCACTGACATACTGAGTCAATCCACCCATGAACTGAAATTGACCTTCTTTTTTCTCTGCTAGCTTGTCCTAGGGAAACCCTCATATGACCATGGATCTGACCTAAGTGAAATGTTGAATAATATGGGGATATGTCTTACCTGTTCGTGCAGCTTCTTTGTGCCCTCTGAACCTGCTAATGCCGAATCCCAAATACACATATTCATTTTATTATAAAATGCTGATGTCCAACCACTTGACATTGATTTTGAGTATCTGAAAGAATTCAACTTACAATGCTCTCAATTCTGGCTATATAGTCACTTGGTATTCAGTGGTCATGTGTTCAGTTTCCACCTGGGCTCAGAAATAGCCCTGGAACTACTTTTTTTTTTTTTAATGTTTATTTATTTTTTAGAGAGAGACAGAGTTTGAGCAGGGGAGGGGCAGAGAGAGAGAGGGAAATACAGAATCTGAAGCAGGCCCCAGTCTCTGGGCTGTTAAGCTGTCAGCACAGAGTTCAGTGTGGGGCTAAAACTCACCAATGGTGAGATCATGACCTGAGCCCAAGTCGGACACTTAATGGACTGAGCCACCCAGGCACCCCTGGAGCTACCTTTTTTGAATGACATCTCCTGTAGATGGCTTGATCTCATTTTGTAACTTTGGGGGTCTATGTTGTGTTCATCTATTTAGGATTGCATCAACTCAACTTTATATCAATATCCCCAAATTTGGTGTCATGTACTCCCTTAAGAACCTTAAGAAACACAGCAGATGTAATGTGTGGCAGGGGATGAAGTGTTCTATATGCAATCATTTAATTCTTCAGAATCCATCTGATTTTTGAAAAGGCTAGACTAGTGAAATACATGGAACTATGAGGGTACTGTCATTCCTGCACATTTCAAATTTGTAAGGCGAATCATTGCTGTTACAGTTTATGACCAACTAATTTGGTCAGGGAAATTTTTGCATACTTAGGGGATTTTGAAGGAGATGTTTGTGTTTCAAACACAGCAATTAAGGTAGGAACTATATGAGAAAGTGAGGATAAGCTAGTGCCTGATAAATAACATCTCCTGTTTTTATATGTGAAGTTATAAAATATATAGTTTGCTTTGGAGAAGAAAAATTATATTTCAAATGGAAGCTCCATTATTTGCCTCATTGTGAATGCCATATTAATTTCTTTTTTTATTTTTTTTTTATTTATTTCTGAGAAAGACAGCATGAGCAGGAGAGGGTCAGAGTGAGAGGGAGACACAGAATCTGAAGCAGGCTCCAAGCTCTGATCTAGCTGTCAGCACAGCGCCCCACATGGGGCTTGAACCCACAAACCGTGATATCATGACCTGAGCCAAAGTCGGACACTTAACCAACTGAGCCACCCAGGTGCCCACATAGTAATTTCTTATAAATATCCAAAGTTATAGAAAAAATATTAAATTCTTAACAAGAAAAATTGGAAGTACCATGTTAAAAACACTTCTGATAAAAATAAAAGCATTAACATTTTAAAGCATATAAATGCAATTATTTAATCAAGTCACAAATAATTGATTAGAAAGGAAAACGTTCTTCAAAAACACATTACATTCTTTACTCTATTTGGCCTTTATTTTTAGTTTCACATCTTTTACCTTTATCTTTTTAACCTTCTTTGCTCTTTGTCTTTGTCCAACTAATTCTAAATGACAAAACACTTGCTTATTCCTCAAAGGCTCAAGTTATACAGGTTTATATTAAATAAAAATATTAGATAATTCTTCTGTTTAAGAGGATCTGAAACTCCCTGCTGTTGAAACCATGATATCTCAAACTGAAAGCTATTTCATGAATACAAATCGGAAAAAAAAAATACACAGTTAATGTTGAAGATCCAACACAAATTAATTTGGCAGACAGATAAGTTTTTACTAAATTTGTTGCATTGTGTTGTGTCTGTTTCCTAGGTTTAGGAAATTCTTTTTAGGTTTAAATATTTAAAATAGATAGCTTACTAAAATGTTACGTCTTGCATTAGTGAAATAGGGGAAATCTATTTTTGAAATTTGTACTTGATAAATTAATCTGTCACCCACCCTATTTCCTCTAGACATAATGCCCAAATGTTCTTTAACTACTTAATATTAACAAGCTATCTTAATATCATTACTTTGATGGTAATATTTCCTTTGAATGTATTGTTATTTTTACTTTACTGACTTTGCAAAGTCATAATATATATCCCCAAATGATGTGCAATGCTTTATTTCACCAGAGTGAAAAATTCTCTCACAATTTATTTATCTATGCTTTTTTTAAAGTGAATAGATTGAAATAGTAAATTATATAATTTTAGTATTCATTTTCTAAACTACATTGAAAAACATTTATCTCTAGCAATTTTATTCTAAATAATAAGGTTTGATCATTATGAGTTTGCTTACACATCACCTTGTCCAACATACAAAAATCAAGGTTATCATTCCTTAATCCACTCAGGAGAAAACAATGTTATTAGAAGTAAATTTCACATAATTCTGATTCTAAGTATTGAAATAAGTTATGAAAGAAATTAAAATTTGTTATTTCTAGATATTAGGAAATCTAAAGATATACCATTTAAAAATATAGAACAGAAAATGATGGATATGCAAATAATTTGGAACAGGTTATTGAAAACCTAATGCATATGACATTTTAAAAAATAACTGAAAACAATGATTTAAGTTATTCCCATTCTTGAGTTTATTTAGAAATTTTGTTTCTAAGATTGAATAATATTCTATATATCCTTATTTTTACTTTTTAAATATCGATTACAAAGAAATGAAAAAGGTGAAATAAAGGTATAATAAACCCATAGAAAATTAATTTTACAGTCAAAACTAAAGTATTGGGACACCTGGGTGGCTTACTCAGTTAAGTGTCAGACTCTTGATTTCAGCTCAAGTCATATCATAGTTTGTGAGTTTGAGTCCTGTATTGGGTTCAATGCTGACAGCACGGAGCCTACTTGGGATTCTCTCTCTCCCCCTCCCTCTACGCTTACCTCCACCTCTCTCTCATTCTCAAAAACAAAAACAAAAACAAAAAACAAAAAAACAAAAAACCTAAAAAAAATGTATCTATAGGCTGTGATATTTGATGGAGTCCATAGAGGAGGATCCATTTCCTTGTCTTTTCCAGTTTTTAGAAGCCACTCACATTCCATTACTCATAATTTTCTCTATCCATCTTCAAATCTGGCAAAAAAGCATCTCTGACCCTTTTTTATAGTCACATTTCCCTCTGACTACAGCAAGGAAATGTTCTTTACTTTTAAGCATTCACTAATTAAATTGGACTTACCTAGATCATTCATGCTTCTATCCCCATCTCAAAGTCCTTAAACTAAATCACATCTGCAGTGTCCTTTTTTCCATGAGAGATAATATACCCACAAGTTCTAGGAATTAGGACATTGAGATCTTTGGGCCTCCTTCTGCTGCATGTCATAATTCTCATGAAAGAGATTAAAGTAGTCACTTTTCAGTTCCTTTTATTTCAGAATGTCAGAGAGATGAATGACAACAAACATAACTGTATTGACAATAAGAATAAATATCCTAAAAGAATATTACGTCCAGTATACAAAATATGCCATTTGCAGTGCTACTGAATTATTCTGTAGTCTTGCATTCCTATCTTAACTTCTCAACACTTGTATTCCCTACTGAGAAAAATACAGTGAAAGTCTATGACTGGAGTGTACAATTTTTTTTTTAAATTTTTTAATGTTTTATTTATTTCTAGGAGAGAGAGAGAGACAGCGTGAGCAGGGGAGGATCAGAGAGAGAGGGAGTCACAGACTGAAACAGGCTCCAGGCTCTGAGCTGGCAGTCAGCACAGAGCCCGACGCGGGGCTCGAACCCACGAATCGGGAGATCATGACCCAAGCGAAAGTCGGACGCTTAACCGACTAAGCCACCCAGGCGCCCCTGGAGTGTACAATTTTTAAAGAACATAAACTTTGATGTCTGTTCTAATGTTGAAATATAGCATTAAGATTTATTTTGCACCATACATTTATCTGTGCATCTATAAACATCAATTTTTAGAAGTTGACAGAGTTTACTTTACATCTAGTTATTTCTAGTTCCTGTTTTGTTTTGATAACTGCATATGTAACTTTATAAACTGAAGAATTAATCTATACTATTTTCTCCTTAATGATTTTTAAGGAAAGAGTTATACTAACAAAAGACCTGAAAATAGTAAAAAAAATAAATGAATGCAATGGCCTAGTCTTTATAAAATATTAGGTTTATGTAGTTTAAATAAAAAGGAAAGAAAATGCTTTAATGAAAAATGGGATACAGATTTTACATAGTACAGTTATATTGTACAGGATAGTGATTAAATAGTTACAAATGTCCAATATATCATGATCATTCTGTGCATTCTAATTATTAAGTTCAAGCAAAGAAATACTTTTTAAATTCATGACATTATTAACTGTTGATTTTATAGACTTTATGAATTATGACTTATTCATAAAGAATTATGAATTCAACTGTATTCTATAATTCTCTTACTTATCAAAAATGTTTTGTCTTTATTTCCAATTTCCAAGTGCTTTGCATATGCTCTATCAGTAACTGAACCAAAGATACTTAACTACTGATTTTGGTAGGTACATGAATTGAGTATGTCTTCTAATGGTACTAGAAAATTCCAAGTACTTCAGAGTCCTTTCATATTCCAGAACATAATATTTAAGAAGTACAAGAAGATGAAGACAAAGTAAAACCAGTTGTGGTAACTAAAAAAAAAAAAAACACATAAATGTAATTTTGATTTTAAAGGTTGAGCAATTACTGAAGTAGTTAAGAATGTTAAATTTCAACCTATAGGGCTGGGAAAGGTCTCTATGTGCTTTCTGGATATTCAGTATTTCTGAGTATTAATTGTAACACGTTTTTTAACGTGTTTAAGTTAGGTTAAACTTTGAACACAGGAATCCTCAAGATTGGAAATGACAATTAACAAGGTATTATAATTTAGTATTAGTGTTTAGATAAAACCAAACATAATAAAATTATAAGCTCAGATACATAAGGAAAAGGAAAAACTGATTTTTTTTGCAGCTAAGTTCCTGCAGTAGGTTTGGTATTGATAGAAAATAGCGTGTATTCTTAACTGAAACTTTAAGTGATATTTATTGTTTCAATTTATATTTTACATTAACTATTACACATTCAGCATGTATTTGCATTTTTTTTACAGTTATTTAAAATGTTATGAATAGTACTTGCAAGGTCAAGTATCCCGTTTATGGAAATGGCTTTATAGCTGATACACTTTGATTTGAATATCACTACTTATTAGTTGTATGCTATAAGCAAATTATTTTACCTTCATGAGCTTCAGATATTCATCTTGAAAATTGAAGATAAAGTGTGAAAAGCCAGTCACATCTACAATATATTGAAAATGTTGTGATTTTTATAATTAAAATTTAGGACAGGCTAAATCAAATAATTTTTCAAAATCCAATTAAAATTCATATATACAAACGGCAAATATTCAAATCATATTGGCTAGTTTAATTTTTTAAAATTGAAGTATGGCTGACATATTATATTATAGTAGTTTCAGATATAAATATAATGATTCTAATTTTCTATACATTGCAAAATTCCCAGAATGATAAGTGTATTAATCATCTGACACCATACAAAGTTATTACATTACTAATGACTATATTCCCTATGTTGTACTTTTCATCCCAGTAACTTATCTATTTTATAACTGAAAGTATGTACCTCTTAATTCCTTCACCTTGTGCCCACTCCTTAACCCCTCCCCTCTGGCAACTACCAGTTCTCTGTATTTGAGTCTGTTTTTGTTTTTGTTTGTTTTGTTTTGATTTGATTCCATATAAAAGTAAAATCATGTGGTATTTATCTTTCTCTGTCTGAATTATTTCATTTAGCATAATATCCTTTAGGTCCATCCATGCTGTCTCACATAACAAAATTTTATTCTTTTTTTACGGTTGAGTAATACTCGTGTGTGTGTGTGTGTGTGTGTGTGTGTGTGTTCATGTGTGACATCTTCTTTCTTACTTATCTATTGATAGATACATAGGTTGTTTCCATACCTTGAATATTGTAAATAATGTTACAGTAAACACAGAGGTGCTTCTATCTTTTTGAATTAGTGTTTTCACTCTCTTTATGTAAAAAGCCAGAAATAGAATTATTGGATGGTATGGTATTGTATTTCTATATTTAATTGTTTTGAGAAACCTCCATACTTTTCATAGTGGCTGCCACTATTTACATTTCCACCAACAATGCACAAGTTTTTCCTTTTCTCTACATCCTCACCAATAGTTGTTATTTCTTGTCATTTGATAATAGCCATTCTGATGGGTAGTAAGTATCTCCTCATGGTTTTGATTTGCATTTTGCTAATGATTAGTGACATTGAGCTTCTTTTCATATGTCTGTATGCCATCTGTGTCTCTTTTTTTGAAAAAAAAATTCTGTTCAAATCCTTTGCTCGCTTTTTTAATTGGATTTTTTGGTGTTGAGTTGTATGAGTTTTTAAACTATCATTTGAATTAGAATAGTTTAAATTTAATTTTCATGAAAGTATCTTCTTAATAGTCCTGATAAGTCTCTCTAAATAGAACCATACTCTGAATAGAACCAAAAATTATTTATGCATCTTTAAATTTTTTAACCAAGCCACCCAGGCACCCCCCTATGCATTTTATCTTTATTTTTAATTTTTTAATGTTTATTTATTTTTGACAGAGAGAGAGACACACACACAGCACGAATAGGGGATGTAAAGATAGAAAGGGAGACACAGAATCCAAAGCAGTGTCCAGTTTCTGAGCTGTCAGCACAGTGCCTGATGTGGGGCTCGAACCCACAAACTGTGAGATCGTGACCTGAGCCGAAGCCAGATGCTTAACCGGCTGAGCCACCCAGGCTTCCCCCTCTCCCATATGCATTTTTAATAAAAATAAATGGGGTTTCAACATTTTATGACTAGAGTCAATTTATGCAATAAGATTTCTCTTTCCCTTTCTTTTTTCCCCCCTTGGCAATATAGCTTGGAGAATGTTTCATACAGGACAGACATAAATCTCATATTTCAAAACTTGTGTCTTCTCAAACTTCTAAAACAGGCCCTCCAATTATGATTTTCAGGTGATTACCATGTTTCCTGTTTTCCTGATAAAATAGAAGCACTGAGAGGAGAGTGTTCCACAAAATGTTACCTCTCAACATATTATCAATGTCAGTGTCACTATATTTTGTCATCTGTCTAATTACTAGTGTTTATTTAACATATTTATTGTGCATATTCTAAGCATCAGGCATCATTCTAGACAAATGAGATTATATACAATGAAACAAAATAAAACAAAATCCTACCCAAATAGGATTTTTTATAAATGAGCATCACATACTCCTTTCTGAGGCCAGTATCTCCACTTGTGCTCTATGTTATATCACTTTTTCCTACTCAAGAAGTCTCTCATGTTTTTATTTCTCTCATAAAAAGTATATTTTAATCAAACTAACCATTCCTGTTACATACTTTTGTACATATCTTTCACTTTCCTTCTACAACAGTTCTGTTTGAAAAAAGTAGTTTGGGGACATCTGGGTGATTCAGTTGGCTGGGCATCTGACTTCAGCTCAGGTCATAATCTCTGGGCTCCTGAGTTTGAGCCCTGCGTTGGGCTCCATGCTGACAGTTCAGAGCCTGGAGATTGCTGTATATTCTGTGTCTCCCTCTCTGCCCCTCCCCCAATCATTCTCTCTCTCTCTCTCTCTCTCTCTCAAATATATAAACATTAATTTTTTTAAATGAAAAAGGTAGTTTGTATTTACTGTCTTCAATCTGTTTCCTTCCATTCTGTATTGATTCCAGTTATATCAGGTTTTCACCCAGTCACCCAACACAACTGGTCTTCACAAATTAGCAAACGTCTTTACATAGGTAAATCTGATTGCCATACCTCCATCATATATTGCCGGAGACCAGCCTTGGCCGGGTCCAGGGTTCCCTGAAGGATGGACGGTGTCGGTGAGGGAGGGGTGAGAGAGGACCGAGAGTCTTTCTGATCACCAGGCAGGCATCTCTGCTCTGACTGGGGCTCAACTTTATTTTATAATTAAGTGTTTGGGGGACAACACAGAAGTGGCATTTGCCTTAGACGATGATTTCTGATGACGAATTTCTTCGATATGTAAGAATTTCCTGGAACATAGATTTGTAGAAGACTCCTGCATAACCTTTATCAATAGTGATTGAGGTAGGGGACTTAGATGCTTATCCTATGGGGAAGGAAGGTATCTTTAGCATACAAGACAATGTTTTTAGCATAAAAAAAGGTGAAGATAGTTCTTTGTGAGCAGGGGTCAATAGCTTGTTTGTTTAAGGAGAAGTATTAAGAAAAACAGGTCTTTCAGGAAACACAATGTTTGCTCCCATAATCACAAAAGAAGGAATTTGACAATCATCCACAATGCTTTCATCTGAAGTCTCTTTTGAAAAGGCAGGAATATGCTTTTCCTTATGAGCAATCTGTGTGGGGAATATCAGTCTGATTTGGAATATTGTGAGGACTGGTCAATACCTGCAGGCTCATTTCTAACATGGGCCAGTAGTAGCAGAAGGAGATACCAGTTTTCATTTCTCACAGCAGGAGTTGTGCAAACGCTGCCATTTCCTCACTGTGACTGTAATTCAGTGAGGCCTGTGAGGCTCCCAGCAATAAATGACATGACATGTCACAGCATTTGCTAAATTGGTCATTCCTTCTTTTTTTTTGGAAAACAAACTTTATTTCTCTTTTAGGATATTTGGTGGCCCTACCTTTATTTTTTCTTACCTCTTTGGAAGCTTTAAAATACCATTTCTTGCTTGTTTCTCCTTATTTTGTTTCTCTACCTCTTAAATTTCATTACTTAGTACTATTCTTTTCTCTATCTGTAGTCACATCTGGGTGATCTCACCAAATCTCACTGCTTGAATGGCCTTCTAGATCTGATGATTCCAGCCTAGAAAGCTGTATGAAACTCCAGATTCTGATATTCAACCACATACTTTACATGGTAACATGGATATCCAATACTGATCCCAATTTCAGAATACCCAAAATGGAATTTCTGCTTCCTCCAGCTCAACATACTTTTTAAATAGTCTTCCTCGTTATGGCCACTTTATATATTCTTTTGTTTATGTTAAAAAATTTGCAGTTATTCTTGATTCATCTCATTCTTTATACCTCATTCTGTGTTTTCAGCAATTCCGTTGATTCTCTTTCAGAACACATTTATACTTAGAACATTTTCACCATTTCAGCCGTTGGTTTCCTATCAAAGACACTGCCAATTCCTACCTAAGTTATTGTAGTAACCAACTAACTATTTTTACTGCTTCTGCACTAGACATAATTTAACATATTCTTCCTCCAGAACCCAGAGTAACCTCTAAAAAAAGAAAGAAAATGTTTATTTATTTTGAAAGACAGGGAGAGAGAGAGACAATCCCAAGCAGGTGCCGTGCTATCAGAGCAGATCTCCATGAGGAGCTCGATCTCACAAACTTCAAGATCATGACCAGAGCTGAAATCAAGTTGGATGCTCAATCCACTGAGCCACCCAGGTGCCCCCAGAGTAACTTCTGTTTTAAAAGTAGTTTAGATTGCAGCTATTATAGCTGATTGAAATATATTTAATTTTTTCTCTACAATTAGAGTAAAAGCCAAGCCTCCCAACCACCCCTGGCAGAATACCAGATATATAAATCAGCCATCTTGGATGAGTTAGCCCTGCTAAGACCCCTCAGATAACTGTAGCCACAGTTTTGAGCATGTAGAACAGAAAAACCACTCAGCTTAGTTAAGTCACTTTACATAATGTTGGGGGGTAATGCAGTGGTCATTGTTTTTGGCCACTGAATTTTGGTGTGGTTTGTAATGCAACAACATATGACTGGCATACAGTGTGGCACAGAAATTAGGTACTGCTGAAGCAAAAATTCCAAAACATGCCACACCCCCTTTGAGCTCAGCAGTGAGTAGAAGGTGAAAGATACTTAAGAAGACTGTTAGTGAAAACTTGAATGAGGAAATTGTTACTGAAAGCTAGGAAAACATGCACTTTGTTTTTAATAGTAGCAGAAAGTTTGGCAATAATTCCACTATGATAACATAAAAATAGAAAATATACATAACTAACTTACGAATTTGACTAAAGAATTTTAGGCAGAATGTTGAATGTGTCAACTGATTTCTTTTAGCTCCATTTGATAATCCTACCAAGAAAGAGAAATTAACTAAAAGAAAAATATGTTCTTAAACAAGATTTGGAAAAAAATATTTCTGATTCAGAACTTGCCAGGTGCCAGAATAATACTATTTCTGGGTGCCTCTGTGGCTTAGTCAGTTAAGATTCCAACTCTTGGTTTCAGCTCAGGTCATAATCTCACAGTTATGTGAGTTCAAGCCCCACATTGGGCTCTGGGCTAGCAGTGAGGAGCCTGCATGGAATTCTCTGTTTCCCTTCTCTCTGACCCTCCCCTAGTAGCACTGTCTCCATCTCTCTCAAAATAAATAAATCAACTTAAAAAAAACTAAAAAAATACTATTTCTAAATTCCAGTTTATCTTATGAAAAGAATCTCAAGGTAAGGAATTGCCCCAAGATTGAATCCAGAACACTTTCAGGGAAATGTGGTTTCAGTATCACCAGCATAAGGGTGGATGGAGCTAAGCTACTTTTTGTTTTATTTTTTTGTTTTATTTTATTTTTGTTTTATTTTAATTAATTAATTTTAGTTTCAAGTTTTTATTCAAATTCCCAGTAGTTAGCATACAGTAAAATATTAGTTTCAGGTGTAGAATTTAGGGATTCATCACCTACATACAACACCCAGTGCTCATCACAACCGCTGCCTTCCTTAAAACCCATCACCCATATAACCCAGCCCCATATAGCCCAACCCCCACCCTCCTTCCTTCCAGCAATCCTCAGTTTGTTCTCTATAGTTAAGAGTGTGTTTTATGATTTATCTCACTGTTTCCCCTGCTCTTCGTTTGTTTTGTTTCTTAAATTCCACATAGGAATGAAATCATGTGGTGTTTGACTTTCTCTGACTGACTTATTTCACTTAGCATAATACTCTCTAACTCCATCCATGTCATTGCAAGTGGCAAGATTTCATTCTTTTTTATGGATATACCACCTCTTCTTTATCCATTCATCAATCCATTAACAGACATTTGCATTCTTTCCATAATTTGGCTATTGTTGATAATGCTGCTACAAACATCAGGGTGTATGTATCCCTTTGAATTAGTATTTTTGTATCTTTTGGGTAAATACATAGAAATGCAACTGCTGGGTCATAGGGTAGTTCTATTTGTAACTTTTTGAGGAGCCTCCATACTGTTTTCCAAGGTGGCTGCACCAGTTTTTATTTCCACCAGCAGTGTAAAAGGGTTACCCTTTCTCCACATCCTTGCCGACACATGTTGTTTCCTGAGTTGTTAATTTTAGCCATTCTGACAGATGTGAGGTGATAGCTCACTATAGTTTTGATTTCTATTTCCCTGATGATGAGTGATACTGAACATCTTTTCGTATGTGTGTTAATTACCTGGATGTCTTTTTTGGAAAAGTCTATTCATGTCTTCTGCCCATTTATTTCTTTACTGGATTATTTGTTTTTTGGATATTGAATTTGGATACAACTTCGTTGTAGATTTTGGAAACTAACCCTTTATCAGATATTTGCATATATCTTCTCCCATTCTGAAGGTTGCATTTTAGTTTTGTTGATGGTTTCCTCTGCTGTGCAGAAGCTTCTTATCTTGATGAAGTCCTAATAGTTTATTTTTGCTTTTGTTTCCCTTGCCTCTGGAGACACATCTAGTAAGAAGTTGGTATGGCTGATGTCAAAAGAGGTTACTGCCTGTGTTTTCCCTCTAGGAGAACCTCTGATGGATGGTTTCCTCCCTCACATTTGGGTATTTCATCTATTTTGAATTTATGTTTGTGTTTGTTGTACGAAAGTGGTCCAGTTTCATTCTTTTCCTTGTTAACGTCCAGTTTTCCCAACACTTTTTTTTAAGACACTGTCATTTATCCATTGGATATTCTTTCCTGCTTTGTTGAAGATTAGTTGACCATATAGTTCTGAGTCCATTTCTAAGTTTTCTATTCTGTTCCATTGATCTATGTGTCTGTTTTTGTGCCAGTACCATACTGTCGTGATGACTACAGCTTTGTAATATAACTCGAAGTCTGTAATTGTAATGCCTCCAGCTTTGCTTTTCTTTTTCAAGATTGCTTTAGCTATTCAGTGTCTTTTTGTGGATTATTTGTTCTAGCTCTGTGAAAAATTCTGGTGGTATTGAGATAGGGATTGCATTATTTGTGTAGATTGTTTTGGGTAGTATATACATTTAAGTCACTTTTAAAAAGACCCTTAGAAGCTTAAGAATTAGCCTTTTCAACTCTCCCTAGCAGAAACAAAGATTTTTTACTATTTTGAGAACATTTTCCATGATATTATGTTGCCTACATAAAAATGATTGTTGGATGAAATATTTCCTAATAGAATGGATTATATTCAGATTCACAGAAAACACAAACACGTTTTTAGAGTAATTATATACAGGTTTACTGTACAAAACACAGACAGTTCAAAAACAGGAGCAAAAACAAGGATGTCTTAGCCTCCTCCAGGGAGAGAACAGACTTTAAAGCAACTTAGCAGAAAATGAATTTTTTTCTGAAGAAGGAAGGGTGTATCAAAGAGTAAAGCCATAGCCAAGAGAGTGAGACAAGAAGGGAAAACAGTTACCATGAGCAAAACAGGTCCTTAATAAATGAATTTTTATTGCTCTCCAAGTCAAAAGAAATGATGAAATATACTAGTTCTCACAAATTTATACACTTTTTATTTAGAGAACTTAGGAAGAATACTGTCACCAAGACTTTTTAAAAATATGGATGCTTAGCTTGACACCTGTACACTCTGAACTTCTCATTATAGTGATCCTGTTGGCAGAGATATTTATTACTTTCCTGGATACAAGAGGTTATCAAGAGGAAATTCGATTTACTAATATATAGTAAGAATGAAGAGAAGCATGTCTCTACATAGAGATTTTGTGTTACATTTCTTACCACTTCCATATCTGGTGATAAAAATTGGTATAAGCAAGATTGCTAATGGCATAGACTTTCTAGGAATGGAAATGTAACTTAACTAGTAATTAAAGAATACCAGGGATTTTATTTAGTCACTTGCCGAGAGCAAAGATAATGTAGAATAGGTAGAGAAAGAAGGAAGTTATAAATACCAGCTACAACAATGTGACCATTTACAGAAATAAAAATTGTTGTAGTGATATTGTTCCATTTCAGAATTTGTATCTTTCTAATCTCTTTTCCCCTTTTACTCATTCTCTTATTAGCTATTATAAAATGCAAGAATACTGATAATCTTATATCTCTGTATTTAAGTCACAAATAATTTAATGGAAGTGTGACTCAGCGAACAGAGGAACGAAACTCACTCAAAAATAGATTAAGTAATATATACAGGATTTATTGCCTATTTTGTGCAGAAGGTTTGTGATTTTTGGCTACAAGAGATATCGGCATCATATTGGGTAGTGAGCATGGTTTTGCTATTTTATTTGGATATTAAGTATAGTTAAAGACGGTGTGTATTAGCTTAATAGACAAAGGATAGACAGTCGTGATTCTGTAGAGGATAAATGTGATGAAACTGAAAGTCACCCCTGATCTGTGTCAAGTTAGAAATCGACGAAAGATAAATATGCATCTGATGGAAGGCAGAAGTGAAGCAGAAACCATCACTCTGAAAGAGGGCTTGTTTACTTGTGTGGCTGTATGCAAAGATCCTGAAAGATTTCCTCTTTCCCTTAGTCTCCCCTGGTGAAAGACAGAAACAAAAATACTGGTAGGAGTCTGGGTCATTCTGGTTCTTCACACTCTAGGTCGAGCTCTTTTTCTTGACTGCTGGTTCTAATGAGCAATAATGACCCTATTCCCACTGTCAGATATGGAGTCAATAGCCTTCTGTTAACCTCTCCATCACTTCTTTCCTGTAGTCGTACATTTGTGATTGTACATGCCTGGCTTGCTACAATATTCTCAAACTACAACTTGCTTCATATTAATGATATTAAGTTATCCAAGAACATGGCAAATTTTTATGTTATTCTGCATTTTCACGATGCTAATGTTTTAAAACTGTGTATCCTGAAAACTTATGTTTAACTTTATGCTCCAGCATTTTGCCTCATTTAATACCTTTTTAATGCAAATTATCTTACATTATATTTTCACTACTTATTTATATATGTATGGATGCTAGAGATTTGTATATTAATTTTTAATCACTTTCTTACTATTTAGTAAATTTTCCTCTGATTTCCTTGAGGTTAATAAGAGTATTACTTTCAGAAAAACATCTGGTTTTTTGTTTTTAATTTTTGAAATATCCAGGGGTGCTTAGTGGCTCAGTTGGTTAAGTGTCCAACTTCAGTTCAAGTCATGATCTCCTAGCTCATGAGTTCAAGCCTCATATTGGTCTCTGTGCTGACAGCTCAGAGCGTTCAGGCTGCTTCAGATTCTATGTCTGCCTCTCTCTGCCCTTTGCTTAGTTCACACTATGTCTCTTGTCTCTCTCTCTCAAAAATAAATGAACATTAAAATTTTTTGAAATATTTTTGAATATTTGAAATACATTTTTAAAATATAAATTAGATTGATATAAACCATGTACAAATTAGCTACATTTTATCAATATTACTTATAAGTATATCCAGTATCTAGTACTCTGTGTGTCCCAAACTGTAAAACAGTGGTAATAGTAACTCTTTCATACCATTGTTTGAAGTTAGTACTTATACAATCTTTTGAGGTTTAGTACTTATTAAATGCTTATTCATGAGTACCTAGAACATGTCTAGGGCAATAAATACTACCTGATACATGTTAAAACTATTATTATACCTCTCATGGTCTATATCAATGTTCTCCAGTAATAAATAAAGATTTTTTCATTGTTATAAGTGCAGGAAAATTGTTAGAAGTCAACAGAAATTTTTCTTGGATTCCTTAACAAAAAGATCCAAGAAAAAAATGAAAACAGATGATACTATTTTAAAATAAGACATTCTTGGGGCACCTGGGTGGCTCAGTAGGTCAAGCATTTGACTCCTGATTTCGGCACAGATATTGATCTATCAGTTTATGAGTTCAAGCCCCGCATCAGGCTCCATGCTGACAGTGCAAAGCCTGCTTGGGATTTTCTCTCTCTGCCCTTCCTGTGCTCTTGTTTGCTCACTGTCCCTCTCTCTCAAAATAAATAAGCTTAAAAAAAAAATAAGACATTCACAAATATTCACAATGTCTCAGAAATCTTATTTTTTACTGGCTTTTAAATCTGTAAACTGGGCCTGAGGTAAATGTATCAGAAAACCCCATTACTTAGATCATTCTTTAAAAATCTCCCTATTGTAATGTATGTCTTAACAGTGTTAAGTGAGAAAATTGATAAATTAGAATTCCAAGGATTCTATAGGGAAATTCTTTTTTAGTTGGTTAAGCTGTAGTCCTTGAATTACAACTTGGACAGTTTTTAAAAGAAGACTCAGAAATTTATAGAGATATTATAATAAAAATCAATAATTGTGTTGATATATATCCAGCATTTACTGTAAGCTGTATCTGATGAGTGTGTGTGTGTGTGTATCTATCTATCTATCTATATATGTAATTACACACAGAGACATAGATCTACAGATATATGTATGTATATATGTGTATATACATATACACACATTCATATTTTTTCTTTTATTTGCAAGATTGTTCCTTACTTCTTTCAACTCATATTTCAGGGATCAGAAAGACACATCTAATTTTAATACCTAAAACTCTTGTATATTTGCAAGCTCATGAATCAAAGTCCTATAATGAAACAACTAAAAGTCTTGGTAAGTTTATGACAGTTCCTTTCCTCATTTAATTATTAATTTTCTGAATCTATAGATTATTTTTATCTCAATACCGTGTTTTCTATTCTAAATCCTTTTAGCTGTTCCTCAGGAAATAGCTAAATGAGATTTGTAAATGGAATTTATGTAGAAATGAAAAGAAAATACTATGGCCTTTGAACAACTTAATAAAGTTGAAATGGTGAACTTTCAAAACAACAGTTTTTAACCCATGTTTTATGTTACTAAAAAGAAACCTTAGGGCACCTGGGTGGCTCAGTCATTTAAGCACCCAACTTCAACTCATGTCATGATCTCACAGTTTGTGAGTTTGAGCCCAGCTTCAGGCTCTGTGTTGACAGCTCAGAGCCTAGAGCCTGCTTCAGATTCTGTCTCCCTCTCTCTCTGCCCCACCAACACTAGCACTCTGTCTCTCTCACTCAAAACTAAATAAACATTAAAAGTTTTTTTAAAAACCTTAATTTCAGTAAGATTGTTTCATTCATATCAACACAATGGCACACACAAAAGAAATAATTACACCATTATCCTGCAAAGAGGCAATGATGTCTTAGCAATTATTTCAATAACTTAACTGATTCTGATAAATCTTGAGTGAACATGAGTCTATCTAGGAGCCTTATGGATTTTAAGATGCACTTTAATTGACCAATAATGTTTTTTGTTTTTCTCATAAGAATTATGTTTGTGGGATGGTTGCAACTGGCTTAGGTGTAGTATAAGACATTATTGAGTATAGGCTTAATACTTTGGAGGAGAAGAAATATTTAATAATCTTTCATAAAAGAAGCTACATTAATTCTCTCACTTTTTAATCTACCTGAACTCTCTCAGCAATCAAATAATGATGCTAATATAATATTTATGGATCATTAACTGTGCTAGTGCTTTTTATTTATTATGTAATTTAATATTTATAACTTGATGATATAGGTTATTTTTATGATTACTACCTATCTTAATAATTAGAACTGAGAAACAGAGTGGTAAATAATTTTCTTTAGATCATATAATAGCTAAGACAGGAATTTAATCCAAATAAGGCTGAATACAAAATCTGGGCCTTTCTCCACAAAGTTGTATCACCTATACTGCCAGCTCATTGTCCTGGACTATATCTTATTCTGAAGTGAACATATTCTTCTAGGAAGATTGTAATTCAAATTGCTATTCATTTACTACAATTAATACTTACCGTTTTCTGTTGGTAGACACCTTTCATGCATCTCATATGTCACTTGTAAACTTCTTGAAATTCTAAATTTCTCTTCTTTAAAACAAAAGGAGTAGAGAAGTGCTTTCTTTTTGTTTGGTTCTCAAAAGTATGTGTTGATAGCATTTAGAAGGCTTATAATAGAATTGTCAAAAATTAAGTTACTGTACAAGCTATGTTTGACATAGAGAGATAAGATCTCAAGTGGGTCTCTTCTGACAACCTGTTGAGACAGATAACTTAAAAGACCTTAAAAATCCTGAGTAGGACACAGTATCAAGTTATAAAAATATATCTTCCTGTTATCCTGCAATCCATGTATGATTTACTTTTATAAAATTTTATCCAGGGACATCATGGCTCATATAATTATTTTTTAGAGTTATAACATTTTATAAGATAAATTAAATTCATAGTAGACCATGATTATAGATGGTACTAAAGACTTTATCAGGTTTCAGGATGTACTGAAGTGATAAATCTGTAACTAGATGTTTCTAACCCTGGCTATTATTAGCTGTTGACTGAACAGTATTATCTTTATGTTCAGGATATAAATTTTTTGTTACAACTTCTGTTAATTTTATACCTATGGGAAGTGTTCAGAAATTCTATTTCATAAGGAATTCCTTTAAAATAAATAGTTACTCTCTCGAGTTAGTCTTCAAGTCTTAGAGATTCATTAAATGGTGTTTACTTGGTCACTTTCTATATGCTAAAGAAAATACTGAATAAATAATATACTATCCATAGTTGAAAATTGGAGATGTATAAAGAAGAGATAGTGTTTAATTATAAAGAAGGGGATAAAGTTGAAAGGAAAAAAAATCTCACCATGTCTTTGGATTAAAACAATAAAACAAAACAAAACAAAATGAACTTATGTGTACTTTGCCCTTTACCTTATTTCCATAAACATTTGCTAAATAAATGTGTATCAATCACTTAAAGTTGTTGATGAGAAACAATATAAGCTATAAACATAATTTTTGTTATTGGTGTCTAAGAAAATTCTTTCTTTGAGCTTTTCTAATGAAGAGATGTTATGATTCTGACTTTCAGTTTTGTTTTTGGTCAGTTGTGATGGTTTGTTCAGTCTCACTGAATTTTGGCTATTTTTACCCTCCCAGGAGTGATTTCATGGATGAGATGGAAGTTATGTTCATTGAGTCCTTTACCAGAGTATATAGTTCATAACCAAACAAGTGGTTAGGTCAGGTCATGGCAGTAGGCCTTCCTGTCTGCCTTAGGGACACTGCAGCTTTTATTTCAGGCAGTTTCTTATTCATTTATTCATTACTTCATTCAAAATTTATTCAATGCCTACTGGAGACAGCACAGAATAACATAAAATGCTTATACTTAAAATTCAGACAAAACAACTGAAATTATGCCTCTTCTACTAACTAGCCATCTGACTTCATAAAAGCTACATAAACACTTCTCTTAGTTTTTCATTCTGTAGAAATAAAGTATAACATGACCTAGACCAACCTCATTTTTTTTCTAATATCAAGTGAGAAAGCATACATGAACAAAGAAAATTTTTGGACTGATGAACACTGATGCATGCTTCTTTGATGATGTGCATCCAAGAAGTGATATGGTCATTTATAAAATGTTGGAGAAGTAAATTTTTGGTTAATGTCTCCTTCTGGTCACTTTTGCTTATTGACTGTGTTTAGTGGGTAAGCCCATGATTTTCTTTAGGGAGTTATGTCTTCCTCACTCTCAGGCTGTAAACTTCAGGCTAGGTCCTTCCTAACTCTAGTGTAGAACATATGTCCCTAAGGCTGGCTAACCAGCACTCCAAATTCCCTTGTTGTGGTGACTTGGAGAAATTCTCAGGAACTGCAGCTATCTTATTGATCCATGAGGAAGAACTTTATCCAATATATTCTGGGTATAAATGGAGTAGAGGTGAAGTGGAGAGGTTTGGAGAAAAAAAAAAATCAGGTCTTCATGTCATTCCTACCCTTTTATGAAACTGTCCCAGTCTTCTACATTATATTTTTCTTTAAAACATTCCAAATTCAGTTTTCTGACTAGTGTGATCAAGGAAGTCTTCACTGATACAGAAGGAACATGCAGTGCCAGAATACTTATATTGATCCGTATTTTAAAGACCTTATTATTATTATTTTTAAATAGGTTTAGGTTCACAGCAAAATTAAACGTTAGGCACAGAGATTTTCCATGTATTTTCTGAAACAAGAAAATGTTATATTCTATATTTTACTTCAAATATACTCATTACTATTATACTTTAATAAACATTTTTGCATTGGTTGATAGTCATAATACATGTTATATTTACATTCTACATACTAGATCCTATCTAGATGATAGAATCAAATAAGATTGTCTTATATCTGTGAGTTTAAATTCATATTTTTGCCTTATACCATGCATACTTATCACAATATTCTTTTTAGTAATTTTTCCAAAATATTTTGGAATTATTATTTTGAACTAACAAGTTTTATTCTAGTTCCATTCAGTAGAGTACCTTGTTGATTCACTGCTATGGAAAGCAAAGATATCTCTTTGTTCTATTGATAAATTATCAGTAATCAGGATCAATAACAAATGGAGTATTTACCTCCACATATTTAGCTCATTTAAAAAGTAAAAAAGAGAAGAAAAAAGTGACTTGTGTTTGTCATTATCAAACAACCCTATTTCTCTTCTCAACAGGTCGATTGTATACCTTCTATTATGTCCCTTATTATAGGTGATGGCCTCACAACAGGGCATTTCTGTGGAAACTTTATCTATACTTCTCAATAAGGAAACCAAATTACCTTGCTGTTGGTCTCCCTGAGCCATAAGCATTTCAGAATGTAATGTTGATGTAATAACAATTTTTTCGCCAGACTCATAGGATATAATTCTTGATAGAGCTACATATTATGTTATGCTTTTTGCTTCTTAAAAGTAATATTATTTTCAAATTATTTGGGTGTTAGTGAATGAGATATAAACAATACTAGCACTTTCACTGAACTTTTTACCCAGTACTGAAATGCTAATCTATTTTTGCATTTTATTCCAAAAATTATTTTTTGTATGTAAGATTAAAGCTTGAGCAGAGTTGTTTCAACTATAAGGTTCATGACTTTTTGCAGTTTATTTAATAAAAGAGTTCTTATGAGTTATTTAAAACAAATATTAGTTATTTGCTTGAAATTTCTGCTTATAATTTGTTCAGATTATTCTCAGTTATCAAATATAAGCATAATATTTTAAAATGATTTTACGGGTGTTTAACTTACCTCTGTTTGTTAATGTTGTCGGGCTTTTTTCTTCCTGTCACAAGATCTTGGTGCTTGTCACCACATCTGTCACCATTTACTGATATCAAACAGGATCAAAATAATTGTGTTACCTGCCCAAGGTCATACAACTTGTGTAACCATTTCTTTACAAGAAATGACTTAGGGGCTGCAATCTTAATGCAACTGTATACTTTGTAGACCATTCTGCATTTAAAGCTGCTGAGTGGACTAGCCTGACTTAGTATGAAAACTTGGTCACTCTTAGCCGCTATACTATCAACCTAGTAACTATGAAGCCCAGTCATATACAATATTCAAAATATAGAAATTGTTTAAAATTGAGACTCTGTTCCTACCCCGGGGAATGAGTCTGCTATAAACTAATTCCACATTCATTGCCCACTCTGTGTTTCAATTTCTCCCCCAACTTGTAGACTCAGTTCTTAACTTTTCAAAATTAGAGCAAGAAGAGAAAAGAGGAATAATGTGTAGCAATGTTGTCTCTTGCCTGGTCATGTGTAGAGATGACATTTTACTCTCTGGATTCAGCAGGAGTTTAGGGTCACTCTTTTCATGAATCAGTGTTGTAGGGTTTTGAGGACGCTCTTGCTCCCTCTTATTAGCTGGACGTTCCTCATCTGCTGAACCCTTGAGGCGGATGTCATAGTGTCTTTGGGTTCTGTCTTACTCCTCCTGACTCAGCCCTGAGAAACATACCTCTTACACTTGGCATTTACATGACCTATATCTAATCCACCAAGAACATTTATATACTCATTTTCCCATAAGAATCTGAAAGTATAGCTACGTTACCGGGTCTCTTGGTTCTTGTCCCAGATGCACCAAATAATTGGAGACCCAAGACCAGAATGGGGTGGTAGAGTTTACTGAGTACGTAACTATAGTACACTTTCAAGATGGGCCAATGCTGGAGCAAGAGTGGCAATGGCCATGGCAAAGAGCTCTAGCTGCATCCTTTTAAACTTCTTTCTACATATGTAACTTTGGCTTTAATTAACATTTTTGATTGATAGCTGGTGATTGATTATATAACATTTTGGCCTCCATGCATGAGCATACCCGTGATGTATTCTGTTATAAATATTTATGTATTGTATATTTAGGTGTGTGTAATTAGCTTTTGTTGTGACCTTAAGGTACTTAAGGGCAAGTTGTACATTTGTGCACATGCTCAGCTCTTAGAAATTCCCTGTGGCTTTTGAGCCAACTCTGTGGCTAGGCCTTTCCTATTCTTTTAGCCCTTAGAGGTGGCTCTGAAGGTGTGGCTGTTTGTGGGGGAATAGGTTCTATTTACATAAATGGGTTAGAAAAAAGCTTAGGGCAGAAAACTACCACAGGGCGAAAGCACCCAAGGTTAGTTAGCAAGATATTGTAATGGGAGCACGAGAAACTTGTTATATCACCTGTAGGAAATTACTTTGCATCTGGCATCAATGTACTTTGATCAATAACTCCACTTGCCCCCATACCGTTTGCTTCTTACTCACACAAGTTAATGATTACTATTTGTTTTCTTCATGTTCACCACATATGTAGGATCTTGAGTGCTCAATAAATACGGAGATGAAACCTCTGTTAGGGGATCTTATCTGCTCTAGGACATTAGCCTCTCTCATATTCAGTTCTGTGTCTGCTCTCTTGCTGGGCAAGAGAGAACTCAAGATTCATAGTCTGCAACAGCTGTTGACCCTCAGGAGTGGGTGGCTCCAAGGGTGTGTCCAGCATCTGCTTTATCTCATGTGTCTCATACTAACTGCCTAACAGCTACATTCTAAATATCAGCCTTCTATCCCTAAACCCCCTCTGCTGGTTCTTCTAACTCAACTTATCTTTAGACGCGCAGGTGTTACTCAAAGCTTGACCCTCTTAACTCCAAATTTCAAGGGACACATGTTAAGATCTTAGGGTTATTTTCAGATAATCATCTCTCTAACTTGAAATAAAAACAGCAATCACACCCCGTTCTTCGGGGTAGGTGATGGAATGTATTACATTCAAGAAGCTTCCTCCTGGAATTATTCTCTAAATAAAAGACTCCACTACTCTCAAATGCCTAACTTTTATTACATCAATGCATGTGAAGTTTTTAGAATCCCAAAACTGGTTTCATTCAAATCTTTGTTCAAGTATGGTCTGCACTATAAGTCATGTTTGGAAAACATTATCGTTAACATTTAACTTTTAAATTCTAATAGCCAGGTGCACCTAGAAAGTAGATGGCAAATGACCAGTTCTCAATACTGAAGTCTCTCATTATATAATCATAATAGTTATTTAGTTCAAAAATACTATGGATATATCAAAATTATATTATGATAGTGTTGTAATAAATGTGTCATATTCTTTTGAATGTGGCTTCCATTCCACCAAACAATATAAGGGAAGAAGGAATGTTCAGGCAGTATCATTCTGTGCCTGCTTTTCCTTAGTTATACATCCCCCTACACAGAGACAAAATGAAACTCCATGATTCACATTCATGGGAAGTACATTTTAAAGAACTGTATTTTTGTAATTTTTCAATAGGTATATAGTGAGACTGGAAACAGTGGTGTTGTGTTAAGTCCTGTGGTGATGAAACTATTGTTTATTTTTAGGTCCTGACCTAGAGGAAGTTACAGTTTAGTTGAACATGTATCTTTTTTTCTGGACTATGCACAGAATAAAACAGATTTAGGTAAACTATTTATGAGGATAATGTCAGGCAACATAATGATTAATATATATTAACTCCAGCTGACTCTTCTGCTTATAAAACTATGATGCTGTGATTTAAAGTCCTTGAACTTTTTGTCTGTCTTTAAGAAAAGCTAGGTTTTAATGAGTTGATAAAAACAACTTCCCTAATACCATATATATCTAACATCTTAGCAATTAGAACTGTCACCACCTAATCGGACTCCCTTTTGCTTTGTGCCTGTTCTATAACTATATTTAGTCAGAGGGAAGGGATAAAATACTATGATAAATATGTACTATTAGAGGGATAGACACCACAGGACAGAAAGACGTATGGCAATATGAATGAGCAAGGAGACTGTGACAAAAGAAATAAATGACACATGTAGCTTAGACACCTGAGTAGGGACATTTTCGATGAAGATGAAAGACAGGAAAATTAAAACTAAGAGAGAAAGAAAAAAAAAGAGATTACTGGAAAATGATATAGACCTCCTAGGCATGGTTTGAAAAGCTCACTGAGATAAGAAAAGCCTTTAAAAGGATAGATCATTAATCACTGGTATTTCAATTAGCTAATATTGACTGGGATGACAATTATGGCATTGATAAGAAAGGGCTTCTTTTCCTGGAGGTAACACAGGCTGTTTCCTGACATATTCTTTGAACAATCCACAAGGAGCCTAAGCTATTATATACTTAGGCCTAATGTGGTTGTGAAATGAGACAAGGATGAAAAATAAGATAGCAGTATAGAGTCATCTAAAGTCTAGTGATCACAATGTCATCAGAATGTCAGTGCCCTTGAGGTTATATGTGAAGGTAACAGAACAATGTACTAGGGCTTCAGTAAATAAACACAATCGGCCATTAGGAAATGTGGAATATGCTTTTAAGTGTTGATTAAAATAAATTTCAATAAATTTATGAAAAAATGAGTTTTGAATGGCAAATTGGAGACTTTCTTACTATAGAGAAGTTTGTGTTGTTTTTTGTTTGTTTGATGTTGAAATCAAGTATAGTAATTCTCTTTTCTAAATATTGTCTCTTGGTGTTGGGAGGAATATAGCGGCCTTAAAACTTCCTTTTAAGGGATCAGCCTATCAGAATAAGCCTGTTTGCATCTACTGCTAGTCGGTATGTGTGCATAGCCTTAAAAGTAGTTCTTTACATATTGTCTAAAAGTAAAAGTATCGGGCTATAATCATAATAGTATATGTGATTCATACAAGCAAGAAAGATATATTGAGAAAAGAGACAAATGATAGTGTTTTGTAGTTTTCAAAAGCAAAATAAGTTCAGGCTTAGACTAATTTCAAATGAAACCTTTTTTTAAACACCAAAAAGAAACATGTATGTTCAGCTGGGAACATTTTTCCAGCCATATTATCTGGAAACAAAATGGTGATTTTTGGAAGTGAACAACAATAGAAATTAAAAATGAACATTTTTATGTCTGAAATTGAAAAAAAAAAGAAGATGTGCTAAATGATTTCATTTAAAGTTCAGCAAACAATTTATGTTGCAAATATATTACACTAAGACAGAAACAAAGACATTTAACCTATAGTACACTTGCATACTTCATGCACTGTGGTGGAATATTGCTTCATTAAACATACAACATATAATTAAAATATTTTTGCATAACTTTAAACAACTAATTCATTAAATTTATATATTTGTAGGTCGGGACTCCAATAGGAAAGAGATGCTGCACTCAAATCATTACTTTTTTGTTGTTGTTTTAATATTTTAATGTCTTTTATTTATTTCTGAGAGAGAGAGATCGAGAGACAGCATGAGCAGGGGAGGGTCAGTGAGAGAGGAAGACACAAATCCGAAGCAGGCTCCAGGCTCTGAGTTAGCTGTCAGCACAGAGCCGACGTGGGGCTCGAACCCACAAACTGTGAGTTCATGACCTGAGCTAAAGTCGGACGCTTAACCGACTGAGCCACCCAGATGCCCCTGTTTTGTTTTGTTTTTATCAAGAAATGTATTTTAAGTGTGCTGGTTGAAGGAGACCACAAGGAGCTCAGGGCTAGGAGCACAGCTGATCTAGTGGAATGATCACCAGCCTTGGATTCTAAGGGACCACGGGAAAGAGTGGTTATTAGATTTAGAAGGAGAATCATGTGGAGACCATTGCCTGGAAAAGAGAAGTGACCTTCAACGGAGGGACCTAGTCAGCCTGATGTGACCCTGATGTGACCCTTTAGGAAGGAAACCAGGAACATGAAGCCCTGACCTAACTCTTTTCGTCATTCACATGGCCTGATTGGTTCCCATTAGTATCGCCCATCAGGAAGCTGGAGGGCATGTGAATGTATTGTCATCTCTACAAGTCACACAGCTATGGCATAAAGGAGGATGGATCAGAGCAGGTAGGAATCTGAAAGAGCAAATGAAAGGCATCCATACCAAAATACAAAATAATACTTCTAAAGACATAAGTAGGCATAAACTCCTAAGCCTTAATTTTATTGACACAAATGTAGGGTTTGAATACTGAGTGTCTTATAATTTTTTAGTTGTAAATTATGCCTGTTGTTATACATATACATACATATGGATTGCAATCACTAACCATATTTTCAGAAAAGAGAGGACAGTGATGAAAAATGTGTCAAATTCCTATTTTCTGTCAGGCACTGTATCAGGCTGTAGAGACCAGGAATTAAAGAAAGTAAGGTAAAAGTACACTGGGTTTAAATCTCTGTCAGTTACCAAAGTTGAATTTTGAACAAATTAACTGTAAACTAAACTATGAATCTTATCTCAAAGACTTGTTAGTAGGAAGCAATGAGAGAGTATATTTACATTCATCCTTTGTTTCTTCAATGTTTATCTTGAGGCCATTAACACAACTTCAGAGAAGAGTGGCCCTCCATCTCCCATGTAGGAATTGTGGGCAAAAATTACCTCTTTTTGGGAAGAGTGCATGCCCCCATGCTATTTCCAGTCATTGTCTTGAATTCTTGTTTCATCTTGTACCAAGATGGTTTACAATTTCAACAAGCCTGGAGGAAAGATATCTGGCCCCAGATTTGGTGGTCCTCTGAACCTAGAATATACAGTATCTAGAAATCAGTTTCCTCATTTTTGGTTTGAGTTGTAGTTTATAATAAAAGATGAGACCTTTTACTGGGATTACATGATTATCCTGTACATTTTCTATCGCAGCTATTTTATAAGCTGATTTATATTGTTCCCAGACAGTTGTAAAAGTGGTAGAAAATTTCCCAGGGTCATGCAGTGGGGAAGTCACGTTTGCCTGATTAGAAAACCTGGACCCTCTCTATTTTGTCATGCTATCAGATTTTAAAAATAACAGCATAAGTAAAAACTAAAAGGGAATTAGCATCTTAATAAGATACTTTTTCTAACACAAACTTTAATATTTGCTATAATCATTTTATTTAAAAATACTCAGTGTAACAATATAAGATATAAAATATTATGTACAATATTAAGGGAAGTGTAGCAACTAAATTATATGCTTTTTCTATTTTAATTAAAGAAACAAGTAATTATCCTAATATATTCTACACTAATGCTTGAAACATTACTGTTCATAACATCAATTGTCAAGTGTTCAAGAGTGGGTTCTTTTTAATTTTACCTATTTTACTTCTAATGAGAATGTTTCATAAAGGTTGATTATTTATTTGGGCCTGGGCCTATGCCAAGTGATTTATGGTCAATCTCCTTTAATACACACAGTGATAGTGAAGGTGAGATATTATCATTCTTATTGTGCAGACATGAAAACTGAATCATAAAGAGATTAAGTACATGCTCCAGGTAACCCAGCAGGAAAATTTTTTAAAAAGCAGAGTCAGGATCTAAATACAAGCTTCAGACTCTCATCTCTTGCTTTTCCTCCACACCATCATGATGCCTCACTGTTGGCTTCTTTTGGTTCCATCATTGTGCTCTGCTGTTCTGTTTTTATTGCTGATGCTTTTTGTGTGAGTTTTTGTCAGTCTTTTCTTACTGACTGCCTCCCTCACCTTAGCAGTTCTGCCAAAGAATTCCTCCATTATGCTTCAGTATTTCCCTGAAGTTGGCTTTTTAAAATTTATTTATTTATTTTTGAGAGAGAGATAGAGGCAGCATGAGCAGGGGAGGGTCATAGAGAGAGGGAGACACAGAATCTGAAGCAGGCTCCAGGCTCTGAGCTAGGTGTCAGCACAGAGCCCAACACAGGGCTCGAACCCATGAACTTTGAGATCATGACCTGAGCTGAAGTCAGACGCTTAACTGACTGAGCCACCCAGGCGCCCCTGATGTTGGCTTTTTAAAGGTCACTGAACCTTCTGGATTTTGTTGTAGAATAGGCATATGTGGTAACAAGTGGCACTTTCTGTAACTGCTCTACTCTTTTTGACTTTCACCAGCCTCTTTCCACCTTATTATTTATTATAACTAAGTACTGTTAATTTTCTGACTCATTTTCTTTTATGGCATATTACTTTTGTTATACTTCAATGTCTTTATCTCTTTTTTTCAACTTCCTCCCTCCCTTAATGGATTTGGGAATCATACTTCTGTTCAAATCCCACTTTTGTTATTTACCAGAGGTGTGAACTTTTAGATTTCTATCAAGTACATACCAGCATCAGTCTGAGTCTAATCACAAGATAACCACACAGCAGTTTAAATAGGACTTTCAAGATAAAGAGTTATTAAACTATCATAAAAGATAAAGTAGAAGATGTAAGAGTGTAAAAGTAATAGAGTGCCTTATAAGGAAATTCTGTATCCTACCGTAGGACTAACAAAGAATACTCAAAGCAGGACAAACTTGGAAGAAGTTAAGATCTCATAGGAAAAGGTGCAGTCCAGTCTAGAAGAGAGTAGGAGGTTTGGTGAGATCGGGAGCTGTTCTACAGTCTTTGGGCAAATAGGTAGCTGTCCCCCAAAATGCAGGTGGCCAGCAGTTTTGGTGTCCAGATAGAATGGATGCTCAAGGACAAAGCCTTGGTGTCCAGATGAGGCACAGCATATCTGTGGGCACCTTTTGGGGCAGATGGAATGTGTGAGTCCTATAAAGGGAATCTATTCACTGGCACCAGGATATATCCTTCACATTTTGTAATACTTACTAAAAGTTAATTGATAAATTTGTATACATCCATTATTTATGCTGACTTATACTCCTTAATGTGGAGCTAGAATATTTTCTTATTCATTCCATTATCCTTAATACCTAGCAGGATGCCTGACAAAAATAAATAAATAAATAAATAAATAAATAAATACTGAATAAAAATTGAACAATTGAGTGATTGAATTAGGTTTTTATCTTTAAGGCATTACACACTTCTTAGAAAATGGTTGTTGTTATTTTGTCCTTTTTGAATAAATAAACTCGCTATTCATCTCCCCTCTCCCACACATTCTCCCTGCCCTCCACTGAAGATTTATTAATGTTATCAATTTCAAAGACATGTCAAGGAAGATTTTCATTTCATGGCCTAATTTAGTAAAANTTAGAATAACAGGATGTTTTGTTTTGTTTTGTTTTTTTAATTATTATTATTATTTTTTTATTTTTTTACAAATAATTTATTGTCAAATTAGTTTCCACATAACACCCAGTACAGGATGTTTTTATATATACGTATATATATTGTCAGACAGTTATATAAAAAATACCAATAAACAATACCTAGGACTGATTAATTCAGAAAATCAAAGCATATTTCTCATCATTTGGGGATGGATAGAGAGAAATGTAATTGTGGTTGACAGAAAAGAAAAGGTTCTAGCTTGTATCTTTTTTTAGCATATTTTTATTTTCATGAGTTCAAAGTGATTTTGTGGTTCTCTTTTGATTGTTTAGGTAGACAATGACCAGATAACTAACGGGGAAGTGAGAAGTGCATTTGCCACAGAGAGTCCTTGGACAGAATCTCTTTTTTTATTTTATTTAGATAAGTATCAAGGAGACTTATTTTCCTCCTTTGGTTTTTTTCTTTAATTTTTTTTTTAATGACAATCTTGAAATTGACTTGCAGATTCAGAGATATCTGTACTATGAGACAAAAACAAAATCTTTTTCACTTTTGATCATAAAACATCAGCTTGTGGCTTTCTCATTTTCTCAAAGCATTTTCTCAAACAGTTTTATTATTAATCTCAAGTCTGTCTTCTTCCTGCAGTTAGTTAGTTGTCTTTTGAGTAAACGTTTTCTTAAAAAACTTCACTGAGCTCTATTTAAGAGCTTTAGGAAGTTTACTTTGTACATTAAAAATCCAAATTAATATCACCGTATACTTACACATTTTTAAACAAAGTAAAAATTCTAAAATTGAAATATGTTTGAGAAACTGAACAGGAGAAAGGACTAAGAATAATTTGGAAACAAAAACAAAAACTGATTCCTTGTGCCTGCCCTAAAAGTGTAGAAAGTAAACAAATCATTAGTTTGTTTTGCTAGGGGAGTGAAATGTAAATCTAGGGAGATAGAATTTTTATCACTATAAAGAGACATTGTTTGGTTTTCACTAGAGTTCTTAATGCAGAACTGTCCACCATAGACCAGTAATTACCCTTGAGGGCCTTTAGTGAGAATTGAATTTTCATTGTATAAGGCTGACACTGGGCCTGGAGGGTACAGGAGTCAAGCTAGTTGTTTGCAAATTAAATTATAAGGATAAGATAAAGATGCTGGGCTTGTCACTCTGTCAGTTGAATAGGATATTATTGAAGCATGTGGCTAGATGGTGACAATAATAGCAGTTTAAATCTTCCCCTTTTGACTTGTCAGGTTTACTGAATGGACATGAAGACGTAAGAAAATTTTAAATTTGTGTTTAGATTTCTTTTGCTAGAAACAAAACAATTTGGATGTATTCAGCAACAGGTATAATTATATATATANTGAAAGCATCACTTAATATATGATAGAAGTAGTTCCTAAAAATGTTCTACTTTCATATATTATATATTCTAAGGAGAAAATAGCTTATGATTTCAAAGACCATATTAATTATGTACAGTTTATTTAATAAAATAAATAACTCCATTCATATAAGTGGGCATATATGTGTGTATCTTATATGCATGTCTATAAATTTTATATATTATATACATATTCTTGAAAAAAGACATGCTCTTGTTGGGGAGGAACCATTTAGCATATCCTTCATTTTTCTTTTGGCTGGTCTTAAGAACTAAATTGACATGAGACAGCTTAAAAGCAGATAATAAAATTTAATTACATATTTACGGGGGCTCCATAAGAATATGAGGTCTACAAGCAGTAAGGCAGTTGAACTTATACACCATCTAGAGCTAAAGAGAACGGAGTAAGGGTCTGGGACTTCAGGGGGAAGGAAGACAATTCACAGGAAGATGAAAGAGGGTATATGTTTGGTAAACAAATGTTTTCTGCACCATACAGAAACAAGAGAACATGGGAATTTTAAGAAACAGACTAATAGGTTCCTCCCTGAATACCATACTTAATTCCTACTATGCTATGGTTCTTCTTGGGAGCAGATTCTCCACCTAAATTCTTTTAAGCAGTTTGGGGTAGGGGGGAATGTCAAAAAGGTTCTTCCTGAGGCTTCTATTTTTTAAAAATAAACAGCCCCAAATAATCCACATGTCAAAGAGGCAAATTTAGGTTGGCGAATTTTGCTTCTCTAAACACGAGAACTGAAAAATTGGACTTTCTTTTCCTCTCAATTGACATTAAGGTTGACATAAGTTATTTGTCCAGAGAGTATGTTAGCAAATATAATGTTTATTATTTTGGGGGGGTGGGGGGAATTCTGCATCCTTCAAGATTCTGCTGGCTAGTCTAAGACTTAAGTTAAATAAATTTTAAGACAGATAAAAGGAGAAAATCAGATGTAATTATGTATATATGGGGAATCCATATACACATGAAAGATTGCAAAGCAAAATGGAGTATATGAACTGAGGAGAAACGGGTTGGGGTCTGGGACTTCGAAGGGAAAGAAGATAATTTATAGTAAGATGAGAAGTAAGTATTTAGTAAACACATGTTTGCTGGGGCATACAGAAACAATGGACATAGAAATTTGTAACAACTAGAATTTGCTAAATTGCTCCTAGTCTTGCCCCTCCTAATTCATATTATTCTGTAGTTATCTGTGGTGATAATTCCCTTCCTGGAGCAAGTCCTCCACGCAAATCCTTTTGATATTCAGGGAGAAACTTAAAGTTTCTTCCTGAATCTTTTAAACCTTAATTGTTTTTAGCTCAAAATGATTTGCATGGCAAAATGACATATCTTGGGTTTACTGTTCTGAACCTCTACATTATACAGGCTGTCATCTGATAGATGTAGCAGATATTCATTGAGATAACCATTTATAAGCTGAGTCAGAAAAATTCATTACCAGTGTTGTTATTTTTGGTGTGAGTTAGATAAGTAGAGAACTTCTGAAGTCTGTAAAAATGTTGTATCAAATGACTCAGTTTAATCATTTTATTGATTGTTTAAAGAAGTGACATAACTTGTAATCCTACTTCAATATATAAACCTAGCACAATGAGTTAAGATTTGAATATGCAATATTTTAATGTATGTATTCAAGTAATTAGACTGTAAACTTTTTTTTCCTCTGACAGTCTTGTGTGAAAGAATGAAATCATAGAATCCATATATATTCAAAATTTAATATCTCTTGAGGAAAGAAAGCAATTCACAGAGGACCTCCATCACTGCTACCTATCTATCTGTCTACAGGTATACTCAGATGCTCTGTCCTTCTCCCCATTCTGATTGATAGTTCCAGGGAGCTATACCTACCCCATTGTTAACACACTGGATCCCATCTTCTGCCTACAACCCCAAGGCAATGATTGTGATTCTTCCTTTCTTCTTCTATGTCAACAGGTTATCTCCTCTGGACTGAAGCCTTTAATCTGCATCCTGTGGCTTTTACTTCTGTATGATAAATAAAACAAAACTAACACACCAAACAACAAAACACATCTGTCTTCACCAGCACACTTTTTTTTTAGCTTCTGCCCTATATACGTATGTATGTAATTTGCTTCTTTTTAGAGCAAAACTTCTTGAAGACATTATTTTTGCTTAATGCCTTTTCTTTCAATCTTTGAAACTCACTCCCATATGATTTTCATTCAGTGATATGCTAGTAAATATTTAACAACCAGCTTTTCTGAGAACAAAACCATGGTTTAAAGGATTTTTCTGAAATTCATGGTATAAATATGTACTCCCACTAGGGCTGATTTCAAACTGTCCAACATGGTGTTTGTACTCACTTGACTTCCTCACATTTGTTTTCTTGTTTGTTTTTGGTTTTTGGTTTTTTGAGAGCCACCTGTAGCATACCAGTCTTATACCTGAACCAACTCTATTGAATCTACTTTAGTGGGGCTTTAACCTCCCCTCTCCCTCAAAACATGCATACATACAAACAACTAATGGTTACGGGGTGCCCGAGTGGTTTAGTCGGTTAAGTGCCTGATTCTTGATTTTGGCTCAGGTCATGATTTCATGGTTTGTGAGTTGGAGTCCCGCATTGGGTTCTGCTCTGACAGTGTGGAGCCTGCTTGGGATTCTCTCTTTACCTCTTTCTCTGCCCCTTCCAACTTACATGCTCTCTTTCTCTCACTCTGTCTCTAAATAAATAAGTAAATAAATAAGATTAGTAATGGTTTTAAGTAGTTAGGTCCAATATTTCATTTTCTGCATTTTCTTGTTCTAATGGCAGCATTTTACATAGTTTAATACACCACAGACCTATAAACACTTTCTTCAACTGGCCTCTAGGACCCTATATTACTCTCTTTGTCTCCCCACCTCATGGACTGTTCTTTTTGTCTACTTTTCTGGATTCTCTTTTCAGCAGTAGAGTGGCCCACTACTAGGATTTGATGTCATCTCAAGCCTGCTTCTATTCACTCTTTTACTAATCTCAGCCCATCTCCCGGCTTTATATACCATTTACAGAATGGCAATACCTTACTATCTGTATCCAACCTGGACAATTTGCTGACTCCAAACTTTTATATACAGTTGCTTACTGGACAACTCTTGGGGAAATATAATTGAAAACAAAATCCTCTCCCTTTCTCACAAATAAGATTCTTTTTTTCCATAGGAGAAAATAAAACAGTTATTATTGAATAATCACTAAACCAGAAAGCAATGCACATCACAGGAAGTCCACTAAAAGATTGCTAGAGCAGAAAGAAATCTTAGCCTTTTATGTAACCAAGCGAAGATACAACCCATCACATATATGTTCTCAAGATAAACAATAATTAGTCCTCAAGTAAGAGCAAGTAAGAGGTCTTGACAGCATCATTTGTCACACACAGTTCATCTTAAATTGGGGTAACTCTCTGTGTTAGCTAATTGGTTTTAACCACAGGAAAAATAAGCTATCATATCTTTATGAGAAGTAGTTCTGCAACTTGGAGGAAGAGCCCTCTGACGTGAAGCTTGTACCCTCTCACACTGGTGCTATCTTCCTTGATGACTACATTTCAAAGGGACAGTTCCCAGGTCTTTGAGAAAGACAATCTTGGCTCCTGAAGCTGATAAGAGGCTTATTCAGCTTTAAAAAGGTTTATATACATTTCAAAGAGACAGAAAAAGAACTTAATCAGTTTTTTTTTTTAAGTAAAATCTCTAAGAAAAAGGAGGAGAGGTTTCTTATATTCAACCATGAAAATTAGTCTCTTATTTTTAATTTGTATTTGCCCTAAAATCTCCGCGTGTTACTATAAATTCATATTATAATGTTTTTAGTTATCTCCATTTCTGTTTCTACGTTTCTCTGAGCAAACTGCAGCCCCCTAAATATCCACCTGATGAGGGAACTTAAGGCAAGTTGAGGGCAAAGTACAGGCTAACAGCACCCCCTCTCCCCAAGTAGAATATGTGTGATATACCTCAGATACTCCTGGCTACCCAAGAACAAAAGAAAGGGGTTGAAGTGCTTGCCATGGTAATGTGAGAAACTAAGGCAAATGAAAAATTAAATTCCCTTACTGCCTACAGCCCATTTATGGGTCCTTTAAACTTGCAAAGTAAGCTACTAGAGGGAGGTGGCTCCATGATGATGACACTAGAGGCAAAAGGGAATCTTAACATTATCCCAAACCCCAGGATCCTGTAAGTCTATTTTAACATAAAAATTCCTTTGGAGACTTTATCTCAACTGCCCCAAGATATATACTGGCAATCATACTCCACACTTATGGCCCCCTGATATACATCTGAAGGGTCTCATTACTGAGATTTTACTAAATGGCATTTTCCTAACAACACACAGCCTCTTAAGGTCCTGAAAACCAGGTTTCCAAAATTCCTTAGAGACTTACTCTATCCCTAACCCCCTCCCAATCTGAGAGTGTATAATCAGTTACCCATCACAATCCCAGAGCAGCATTTCCTGCCCTCAGGTCCCATTCCCATGCTTTAAAAAAATCAGCTTTTTGTGCCAAAAATGTCTTCAAGAATTCTTTCTTGGCCATTGGCTATAGACACCCTCTAGCATTGTTCTACCCAGATTGCAGTATCCTCAACGACCAGAGACCACCGGGGAGACCGAGTCACGCATGCAAAGGCAAAGGGTTTTATTACGGGCTCGAGCTCAGGCTCACAGACTTTACCATGCAGTGGATTTGTGCTGTGAGCCCCGGACAAAGGCAGAGTAGGGTTTTTATGGGGTTTGTGAGGGGGCAGTTACAGAAGTTGTTGACATAGGAACAGTGACCCAATCATAATTATACAACATCATTGACAGCGGGTTTAACTATACACATTGTCTAGAGTATTTGTTACTTTTGGCGAGACCCAATTACAACATTTAGAGTACTTTTAAATTCAATTACAGAGAGAGCCTAGGGTCTTGTTAGGAGCCTAATGGGTTAACTTTAACATTAAGTAACAGAATTTTATCTATAGTTGCTGGCCTTTCTTGATTGGGCGTTGCCAAGGTAGTGTGGTGGAGTGATGTGGTGGGCAGTTTCTTCGGCCTTGGGCAATGTGTAGCTGCCTGATAGTTCCAGGGAAACTGAAACTTAGGCCTTCTAGTTTAGAGGGGAAACTTAAGGCCTGTCATGGAGTTTGTATGGTTTAGACTTGTGTCCTTACACCATCACCCCAAAACTTCATCGCACCAAGTTCATAGTGAAATACAAAGCAAGGCAATTATAGGGGCGCCTGGGTGGCTCAGTCTGTTAAGCATCCAACTTCAGCTCAGGTCGTGATCTCACGGTTCGTGGGTTCGAGCCCCCCTTCGGGCTCTGTGCTGACAGCTAGCTCAGAGCCTGGAGCCTGTTTCAGATTCTGTGTCTCCCTCTCTCTCTGACCCTCCCCTGCTCGTGCTGTCTCTCTCAGAAATAAATAAAAACATTTAAAAAACTAAAAAAAAAAACAAAGGAAAGCAATTATCAAAATTAAGACAGAATAACAAAATTACTAAATTTTTAAAAATTCAGTACATGTCCAACACCTCTAAAATTTCCCTAGTGTCCCTTTTTGTTTTTGTTGTTGTAGGAATGTTTAACATAAACTATATCCTCTTAACAAATCTTGAAGTATCCATACTGTATTGTTAACAGCTTTGTAGAACACGTCTCTAGAGCCTTGATGGTGATGGTATCATGGTATTTGTATAAATCCAAACTCATTGATTTATACACATTAAATATATGAAATTCTTTGTATATCAACTATATCCCAATAAAGCTGTTTAAAAGTTATTAGATTATTTACCTTGGGAAAATAAAATTTGAATATATATCATACCAATGGTAAATAGTTGAATTAGATTCTAGATTAACAATCCACAAAGATTTTACTTGGCCATACATTAATTTTCCAAATTGTTATGATGCCTTTATCACTTGCATTTTTAAAATGATTAAGTATTATGTGGTAGTTCCTTATGAAGACTTATGCAATATAAGCCTATGTAATGGCTTAACATTGTACCCTGATCATCTAAATTTTTAATTGAGTTTTCCTTGTAAGGGTCAATATTTTTTTTCGAGTTTCTGTTATCACATAAGCACCATCACATTTATATGATAATTTAGCCCCGCTAGGAATCATTTTATCTTCCCAACTGTTTTTTGCCGTATATGAAACAAGATCCAAGACACCATGGCCATCATCTAGTATCAACATTTTATTATGGGGTACCTATTGGAAGACTGGAAAAGCAAATATTTGGTAAATAAATGTTGGCCATGACATGCAGGTAAGTCTTTCTGATGTAAAAAATTACCTCTGATAGTAGCTCTCTTCTTGACACAGATCCCCTATCTAATTCTTTCAAGGAGATAAGGGAGCTGTTTAAAAAACCAAAACCAAAAACAAATTCTTAGTAAGTCAGTTAGGCCTTGATTGCCTTCAACTTCAAATAATCCTCATGCTAAGGGTCGCATATTCTGCCTCCCCTCAATAACAAATGACATGTTTGTTTTCTAGTAAAATGTGATTCTTAATGTAACTGATATAACCCTGCTGTAATTAGGACAGCAAAGTAGTGTGTGAGAATAGGAATAAATTTATGAGAGTACCTCTCTTCAGTTGAGTTCAATACCAATACCAGTTACTTGAATAAACTTAAGCTTCCAAGTCCTTTTTGGAGTCATCGTCCAGTCTTTCTGAGAAACTAACTTCTTATGAGTACCATTAAACCAGCTGCTTTTTTAATTTGGTTTGTTTTTTACTTTGGACTGATCATCTAAAATTTTTTAAAAGTTAAAAAAAAAAAAGCCGTATGCGTGATTATCAACACTTGAAAAGGCCTGTCCTATTGTGGGTACAACCCAACTTGTCTTTACTGCGGGACACTTTGATGCAGTCAGATCTCTGTGTCGGTAGGCATGGCAGAATTCTCTCCAAGTGTCCTTTCAGGTTGTTACGACTTGATGTCTCAGGGTTTCTAAGGAAAAGACATTTTAAAATATTGAACATGATTATGAAAGGATTCAGTTAAATCAGGCACAGGATGTGGTCTCAGACCTGAATTCATAGTCTGCCACTTATAAGTTTAAAGGAAGAGATTCTGTGTTGTTCAAAGGTGTCACTTAATTTTTAGTAAGACTAGTGGGAAAATTTTGGACCATCTTAACATAGTAATTTAAAAATAATAGGTTAAATTGTAAGTTAGCATAGTAAGTTGTTAACATGGTAGGTTAGCCAATAATATCTTGTTGGTGGTGGTTTTTGTATATTTTAATTTTTAGAGCATTTTCAGATTCACAGCAAAATTGATTGGAAAGTACAGGAAGTTTTCATATGCCCCCTGCCACCACGTATCTATAATCTTCCCTACTATCAATATCCCACACTAGAGTGGTTATTTCTTATAATCAGTGAACCTCCATTGACATATCATAAGCATCCAAAATCCATACTTTACCTTAGGGTTTACTCTTGGTGTCATACAATTTATAAGTTTGGACAAAAGTATAACAACAGATATCCACCATGATAGTATTATACAGTGTGGTCTTTTTCTTGTCTCCACAGTTCTGCCTTTTCTAGAATGTCATATAGCTGGAATCACAGAATATGCAGCCTTTTCAGATTGGCTTTTTTCACTTAGTCATATGTACTTAAATTTCCTCCATGTCTTTTTATGGCTTGGTAGCTCATTTTTTTTTAGTAAGAATATTCTATTCTCTAAATATATCACATTTTATTTATCCAATTTACTGAAGTATATCTTAATTGCTTCCATGTTTCTGCAGTTATGAATACAACTGACCTAAACATCCATGTGCAGATTTTTGTTTTTTGGTGTTTGGGGTTTTGTTGTTGTTGTTTTTGTTTTTTGCTTTTTTATGGACATCAGTTTCCAGTTCTTTAGGTAAATGCCAAGGAGTGTGTGATTACTGGGTCTATGGCAAAAGTATGTTTAGCTTTATAAAAACAAAACAAAAACAAAAAACCAAAAAAGTTCCATGTTTTCCTCTGCCCTTCAAGATTCTTCTGATTAACAGGGGGAAAAATATGATGATATGTATACTTCTGATATACAAGGAGAGATCCAGAAACTCTCTGAAATGGCTGATGCCATTATTTTAAATTTCATCTGCAGCTGAAGACAAAGATGTTAGAAGTCAGTTATGAGAGGTTATCAGGAAAAGCACAGTAAAAGGGTAAGGTTGTTATGTAGATTTCAATTCATGACTTTTCTACTGATAACAGTTTCTAGAGATTTAGACATAGCCTCCTTTCAGAGTACTGAGGGAAGCACCCTTACAAAGGGAGATTTTCCTCATATGTATAAGTGTCTCTTGTGAAAGGGTAATTTCTACTTAGTTTTCAGAGATTCTCTTGTGTGTGTAGCTTTTTAGAATAATCATATGCCAAAGAGGCATATTTTGGGATGACAAAATTTGCTTCCCAACATAGAGTTAGGAATTATTGGAATTAATAGCTAAGATTTTGTAGGAAGCTATTTAGTGGTCAACCATCTTTATCAAATCTTATCTTCCTTTTTACTGGAAGTATGGGGATATTGCAAGATGAATGGTCCTTTAGTAAATTTTTTGACATTTATTTTTAGTTTGTCTAATTCCTTATAGCCAAGTGTATTTCGTTTAATTGAACTCTCAGTAAAGGATATTATTTTTCACATATAATGGCTTATTCTTCTGGCATTCTATTTGCATTGATTCTATATATCTAATTAGCTGTCTCATTATACCCTATGAAGAAAAGTAATGCATCAAATTCCACAGCTGGGGTGCTTTTCTAGTGTGATGTGAGCCACTTTTTATCATATGCCCAAAGTGATGTAGCTTAGATGCTTTTTTGACATGGTATGAGAGTGCTATTCTCTTACATATTTCTTTTCATTCAGAAGGCACATCATCACAAATCAGATGCTATTTCGTCAAGGAGTTCCACTGATACTTCATTGAATAAAGAATATGGCAGCTTTTAAATTGCATAGCAGGGGGCACCTGGGTGGCTCAGTCGGTTAGGTGTCCGACTTGATTTCAGCTTAGGTCATGATTCAGTCATGGGATCAGACTCTGTGCTGACAGCATAGATCCTGCTTGGGATTTTCTCTCTCCTCTCTCTGCCCCTCCATGGCTCATGCTCTTTTTCTTTCTTTCAAAATAAATAAATAAACCTAAAAAAAATCACTAAATTGCACAGCAAGTCTTTTCTGAGTTGATTTTTTGGGAGAATCTAGAGAAAGAAAGAATGCCTGTACCTGAGTCAGAGAACCTATCTGTATAAGAACCACAGAGAAAATGGAAGAACTGAGATGTCTAACCCCAAATATCTACCACCTATATTGATTTATCACTGAATGCAAAGGGAGAAAATTTCAAGGAAATTTAAGAATAAGTAGCACAAGTATTTAACAGAAAGGGCAATGATAGATTAGCCCGAGGAAAAGTCAATTGACAATTACCAGTTCTCACCCCTCAGTTTCCTCAGTTTGTCAATTAGTCCCATTTGGCTTTACTTCATAGTTAGCCCCTTCATTCATGCTACTCCAGCCACACACTGGCATCTTTGATTTGCTTTTATATGCCAATCACTCCTGAACTTTAAAGCCATTGACATTCACCACCTTTACTTCTGTCGGTAATGTTCATCTCCCAAATATCTGCATTTCTCTTTCTATAAATGTCTTCCATTTTTTCCTAAATATACATTTTTCTGTGATGTTGTCTCTGAACACTCTCTTTATAGATGTAAACTTCCTCTACTTCCTATCCACTCTGATCATTTTATTAACATTTATTTTCTTTTAATATAACTTACTTTTCAAAATGCTTATTTTGTGTCTCACCACTATAAATGTAAACTATCCCAGAATATGGCATGTTGCATATTTTTTAAATGTAGTTTATTGTCAAGTTGGTTTCCATATAACACCCAGTGCTCATCCCAATGAGCCATGCCCTCCTCCATGCCCATCACCCATTTTCCCCTCACCCCCACTTCCCCATCAACCTTCAGTTTGTTCTCAGTATTTAAGAGTCTCTCATGGTTTGCCTCCCTCCCTCTCCTTAACTATTTTTCCCCTTCCCCTCTCCTATGGTTCTCTATTAAGTTCCTCCTGTTCCACATATGAGTGAAAACATATGGTATCTGTCTTTCTCTGCCTGACTTATTTCACTTAGCATAATACTCTCGAGTTTATATATAAACCACATCTTGATCCATCATCAGTTGATGGACATTTAGGCTCTTTCCATGATTTGGCTATTGTAGAAAGTGCTGCTATGAACATTGGGGTACATGTGCCCCATGCATCAGCACTCCTATATACCTTGGGTAAATTCCTAGCAGTGCTATTGCTGGGTCATAGAGGAGTTCTACTGTTAATTTTTTGAGGAACCTCTACACTGTTTTCCAGAGTGGAAATGCACCAGTTTACATTCCCACCAAAAATGTAGGAGGATGCCATTTCTCCACATCCTCGCTAGCATCTATAGTCTCCATATTTGTTCATTTTAGCCACTCTTACTGGCATGAGGTGATATCTCAGTGTGGTTTTGGTTATTATTTCCGTGATGCTGAGAGATGCTGAGCATCGTTTCATGTGTCTGTTGGCCATCTGGTGTCCTCTTTGGAGAAGTGTCTGTTCATGTTTTCTGCCCATTTCTTCACTGAATTGTTTGTTTTTAGGGTGTGGATTTTGGTGAGTTTCTTATAGATTTTGGATATTAGCCCTTTATCTGATATGTCATTTGCAACTATCTTTTCCTATTCCATTGGTTGCCTATTAGTTTTGTTGATTATTTCCTTTTCCATGAAGAAGCTTTTTATCTTGATGAGGTCCCAATAGTTCATTTTTGCTCTTGATTCCCTTACCTTTGGAGATGTGTCAAATAAGAAATTGCTGCTGCTGAGGTCAAGGAGGTTGTTTCCTGCTTTCTCCTCTAGGGTTTTGATGATTTCTGCCTCACGTTCAGGTCCTTCATCCATTTTGAGTTTAGTTTTGTATATGGTGTAAGGAAGTGGTCCAGTTTCATTCTTTTGCATGTTGCTGTCCAGTTCTCCCAGCACCTTCTGTTAAAGAGGCTCTTTTTTCCATTAGATACTCTTTCCTGCTTTCTGAAAGATTAATTGGCCATACATTTGTGGGTTCAATTCTGGGTTCTCTATTGGTCTATGTGTCTGTTTTTATGCCAATACCATACTGTCTTGATGATTACAGCTTTGTTGTAGAACTAAAGTCTGGGATTGTGTTGCCTCCCATTTTGATTTTCTTCTTTGATATTACTTTGGCTATTCATGGTCTTTTGTGGTTCCATACAAATTTTAGGATTATTTATTCTAGCTTTGAGAAGAATGCTGGTGCAATTTTGATTGGGTGGCATGTTGCATATTTTGATCTCTATTTTTAGTCTATATTTTCCCCACCTTCCCTATGCATAAAGGTTACTGAATTGTCCTTCTCTACATTCTCATTAATTAATCAAGTTGGTCCTTTGTGCTTCTATACCACTTTAAGCATACTTCTAAATTATATATCTTTAAAAGCATATTTTGCTGCATGAATATGGAAGCTTTTTAAGTACAAGAAGTATTACTTTCCTATTTATGAACTTCTAAATGTTGGTTGAATTAATCAGCCCAGAAACCTTCACTGATGTATCTAATATTTAAGGTGAAGTTTTACACTATACTTCTACAATATTTTTGGTCAGAGTACATGTAAACTTTGTAATAAAAAAATCACAGAATGTTTAGTAAATCTTACAGCTCCTTTTTCTTATAAGACAAGCTGATTTGTCTGAATTTTGAAGTGGAGTTGTAACTGTTACCAGGGAGCAAAAATTCCTGTTTCCTCAAAGGTCCTTCTAGCTGGACTAAGAATTAAATTGACATGAAACAGATTAGCAGGAGAAAATCAAGTTTAATAGCATTTTTATGAGGAACCCACACAGAAATAGAAATTCTAAAGACAGTCAGGAAGAAATGGAAGTATATGTCTTCCTTAAAGTAAGGAGAAGGGAGTATGATGGAGTCTGGGACTTCAGAAGAAAAGGAATGCAATTCACAGGGTGATAATGTTAGAGTAGGTGGTTATTTAAGCTTTAATAGAATGCCTGGATGCCAGCAAAGCGGGAGTCATAGACTCTTATTGGGGAAACTTAGTGACCTTTCCAGGCAGCACTCCAAAAACAAAGTAGTGAGAAGCCATATCAAGCCAGACCGGCCAAGACAAAGAAGGCTGGAGACCCTGACCAAGTAAAGAAGTCAGAACACAAAACCCTGATCTCAAAGAACTCTTCTCCTCAAATAATAAATATTCCACCTCTTAGTTAACAAGTATCAATAAAAGATAGAGACCCAAACACTGATCTCAGCTCTCCCTTGAGCTTGTTCACTCTCACATCCTGAGAGTGTACTCACCCTTAAATAACTTTCCGATTTGCACCCCTCAACTACTCTGTCTGGTCCATCCTTTAATTGTTTCTTGTGAGGGGACTAACAGCCTCAGGGACATCCTGGGGATGGGCCAAAGGGAGGCCTTAGGGCTTCCCAGTCCACCTGGCAACAATAGGAAGAGTAGGTGTTCTGTAATTAGATATTTGCCCTGCCATACATATCGGCCACTCAGCTAAATTATATCTCTGTTAATAATCCTTATTCTATGACAGACCCCAATTCAGATTATTCTATGTAGTTAAGGGAGGATCAAATGTTTTTCTGGTGCCCATCAACTCTCAATTGCCTTCAGTTCAAAATAATCTTCATGACAATAAAGCACATCTTGAGGTAGCCTGCCCTCAGCTAATACACAATAAAAGACTTCAAAAGAGAATGAAAATTAAAAACAACTTAATAAGCATGTTAGAAATTTGATTACACATAGACTTTTCAAATGTTCATAAAAATTCAATTAATGCCTTATATTTAGTTAAATTCTATTTGTTTTGCATGTTGCCTACTCAAATTTCTTATGTACAATTGGATTCAGAATAAATCTTGCTGAAGTTTAATGTTAAACATAAATTCTATGAAAATGACATAATTGTAGATAGTTTTGATTTTTTATGTCAAGTAAATTCTCATTCTTTAAAAATTATTCCATTGCCCCCCAAAATTCTGAGTTTTCATGAGATACAAGTAGACAAATAGGATACAAAGTCTATGAAAGTTTTAGTATAGAACTTTTCAAAATGTAAGTGAATTAATGTATATATACATTTTGTTAGAAAATGTAATTTTTACAGACTGGTCAGATGGAGAAAATGTTACTTCAGTGGCTCAGTGGTGATATCTTTATGAATATCTTACATTACCTCTGTATACATTTTACAATAATAAATATAATACTATATAATACTGTAAATATAATATCAATAATAATATTTTCTCATAGAATGCCTTAATACTCATTTTTAAACTTGAATTCTTTCTATTAATTAAATGCATATTTTTGTATGCTGACAGTATGACAAGTATTTGATCATCCATAAATAATGCTTATGATTAAAATCAAATAATCTTAAATTAGCTATTTTATTTCTGTTAAAACATTGTATTAATGCTACATTAACATTATTTACATTTAAAATGTCCAAATTAATAAAGCAAATAATTCCATAAATATATTCTATTATTAAAAATCATCAAAGAATGCCTGGGTGGCTCAATTGGTTAAGCAACAAACTCTTGATCTCAGCTCAGGTCATGATCTCATGATTCATGGGGTCACATCCCACATTGGGCTCTGTGCTGACAGCAGGGAGTCTGGTTGCAATTTTCTCCTCCTCTCTCTCTCAAAGTAAATAAACAGACTGAAAAAACAATCATCAAACCTAGAACCAAAAAAACAAAATATGTCACTCCAAGTATATGGTATGGAAAAAAAAATCGAATGAATCCAGCCACATAGAAAAGTGTCTTATACTAAAAACTTGGGCTTTTATTACATTTTAAACATCATTTCATTTTGCAATCTGGATATTAGAAAAGACAAAAAAATCTAAAGAAAAGCAAATGTGAAGTAGAATCACTAAATTGAACACTGCCTCAGCAAATTAAACTTTGTCTAGTAGCACAGTAACTTTCTATTCATTTATCATTTCATACTAATTTTACAAATTAACCTAGGGTACTACAGAATATGGATTATTTCAATTATAGAAATGTGGCTTCCATTATCATTCCATTATTATTCCATTCTACTTATATTTATGCTAATAAGTCTCAAGAATAGCTTTGACTCATAATTCACTACTAGAAATCTATCCACCACTTCCTAAGCAGAGTTATCTAAGATTCACATTTGTCACTTTATTTAAATATAATTTCAAATATTGAAATTCTTATTGCTCTTAGATGAGAGGCTAGAAACATATAAAAGATAATAATAATAAAATCAGTACCTGTAAGATGAGTAGCCATAAACTTTTAAATCTCAAATTCTCTAGGGAGGCAGTTGGGAGATGTATTTAAGTATGAGGATGTTAGACTCAAAACACTTGGTTAATCATTGCTTTGTCAATGATTAGCTATGTAAAATCTGCAGTCCTCACTTAGCTTGGTATAATTTCAGAATAATAGTTAGAATTTACTTTATAAGACTGTTATTTTAAGGAGTAAATAATAAAAATTTTACAAAATACTTACCTGAGTTCCATTTTCACACTGTATGTTTAACAAAGACCTTGGGAAAAAATCTGAAACAATAAATTACATACTTCCAGAACCTGATTATTATTATTTTTAATGGCACTGCACATTTGCCAGCCTCAAAAGGTAAAAATCACAGTTGTTTTAGTATTTTCCTATAGCCTCTACCAACAGATAAAATTAGCTATTATTCTCATACAGATTATTGTTATTATCTCATATATCATTAGATAATACCAGTTGTGAATAACATTGGAGATCAGTTTCTTAGTCTAGCACTCAAGTAACCAACCTAATTTTTAATTTTTTTAATGTTTATTTATTTGAGAAGGGGTGGAGGGGCAGAGAGAGAGAGGGAGACACAGAATTCGAAGGAGGCTTCAGGCTCTGAACACAGCCTTGAACTCTTGAGTCATGAGATCATGACCTGAGCCGAAGTCAGATGCTTAACCAACTGAGCCACTCAGGCACCCGTAACCAACCTTACATTTAACTTCTTTTGATATTTCTGTAATTTGTATTGGCTTGCCATATAAATTGGAGTATCTACTATTGCTAAAACATTTAGAACACTTGTCAAAGTTTCTGCTTGTACACATATTGTTTTATTTCTCTGATAGTCATTACCTTCCTTTTTTATCTATGAATTATTATTCCTCCCTGAAAAATCCTTGGTGATATCCCCACCAACACACACAATCTATTGCAGTCTATTTAAAAAGAGACAACAGCCCAAATGCAGTCTCTTGTGCTAAGCCCATGTCACCAGAGACTCAATATTTAACTTAATTACAATTTCAACATTTCCCAGGAATGGAATCTTAAAGCTTGTCAATCTGAAATTATCTGGTTAGCACTAGTCAAGTAATCTGCCTGATAGACCCTTTACAGTCCCCCAAAGTAAAGTGACCTTGCTACAAACAATTCACTCTTTGTTAGTAGCTCCTTTCTCCCACCCTATAAAAGTCTTCCATTTTGTACAGTTCCTTGGAGCCCCTTTCTATTTGCTAGATGTTATGCTGCCCAATCCATGATTCATTGAACAAAGCCAATAATGTCTTTAAAATTTAGTTAGTCAGTTGATTTTTTTTTAACAGAGCTGGTGGCAGTGTCGGGATCCAAAGGAAACTTTTGACAGCTTCATGGAGGAGGAGCAAAGCATGGTTTCCACGACCCTTTTGAGTTTCTCGGTATATCTTATCATTTCTGAGGGCCACTTACTTCTGGGTAAGTTTCTTTTGGCTCTGAGCTCCACTCTTTGCATTGAGCTCCTGATATAATTGGCTTTCAAATCCTGGGCTTAGCAGGTCAGCTTGAGCTGACAGATGGTTCCATCCATAACCTGAGTTTCTAGCCTTTGGTTCAGTCTGTAATTCTTCAGTAGTATGGAATCCCTCTCCATCTTTCACTCTGAGAACTGCTGGTGGCTGCTAGCCAGAGACTCTGATTTAGAAACCCACTGGGTCGAAGGTCAGACTGGGCCTAGTGTGATGACCTAGGTAGATCAAATTTTGTTTTAAGGCTGACTAAGCAGTTTATCCCAATTGTAGTCCCCATTTAGTGGAGTCTGCTGGTTCATTTCTTTCCCTAGACATAAGTTCTATACAGGGAATTGCTGGTGGCACAGACAAGGCCTTCTACTGCCCAGTCCACAGTAATATCTCTTGGTTACGGCTGGTGTATTAATGTGCACATGCTTGTTTGTCTTATTTTATGTAGGTAAAAGCTATTGCTGATGGAAATCTTGGAAGCCAAAAGCTATGAAATTGGTGGGCTTGGGTCAAGCACTGAAAAACTGTTAGAGCACTTGCCACCTAACTTTAAGACTCTTGTGTTAGGATAAATTGGTCACAGAATGGGCTAGATTGACACTAGGTCATCTGCCAACATAAAGAAAATGTCTGTGCCATGAGGTACAGTAATCCCCAAGGCTTAGTTAAAAAAATACAAGACCCAAGGCTTAGTTAAAAAGAAATGCATCCTTAAGTTCCAAAAGGTTGAATGTGCCACTTTCCAGTACACTTAGTTATTTTATGTCTGAACACTATAGTCCTGTAAGGCATAGATGTCTATAAAAATGGCAAGATCTTACTACATAGAACTTATTTTGAGTCTTGAGAACTTGGCTTGGTAGCCATCAGGTTGGGGGCTCCAAAATATGGCTAAACAGAAATGTGGGTATATTTCATTTACAGTTAGATATGGCTATATAGATATGTACATCGAACTCCATTTGTGGCTGCTACCAGCTCTCAAGGGAATTACAATGATGATTTAAAGAAACATTTTAAGTACATAAAATCATTTAAGAATTGCACTTCAAAGCAAGGGCTCTCAAATCAAACAAACAAAATGGAATGCCTGTTTTAATTGGAGTGAAGATGCCTCCAAAAGACTTCAAAATATCAAAGTAGTTTAACTGGTAGATTCATTTCAAAAAACTAATGAGAAATGAGAAATTAGACTCTGAGGGATTTTCTGGTAAGTGGCTATATTATCCCTTAAATAGTCAAGGTAAGCTAAAATTAAATTCATGGAAAACATTGCTGAACTTGGGTAGACACCAGAGCTATATTCTCTGCTTAGAACTTTGCAGAGGGGATCCTGAGAAAACTGACAGAATCTGGCTAAGAGTGAGAATTTGTATCAGAGTAAGCTGATTGCTGTCTGTTGTGTCCAGGTGAGAGAGGAAATAAAATTTCAGTATGTCCCTTCCTTTACTCTTTGTCCCAGCTGAAGACCGATCTTTTTTCTTTTCTTTTCTTTTCTTTTCTTTTCTTTTCTTTTCTTTTCTTTTCTTTTCTTTTCTTTTCTTTTCTTTTCTTTTCTTTTCTTTTCTTTTTCTTTTCCCCTTTCCTTTCCTCTTTCCTTTTCTCTTCTCTTCTCTTCTCTTCTCTCTCTTCTCTTCTACCTCTTCTTTCTTCTCTTTCCTCCCTTCTCTTCTGTTCCCTTCGGTTCTGTTCCCTTCGGTTCTTTTCCCTTCCCTTCTCTTCCCTTCCTTTCCCTTCCCTTCCCTTCCTTTCCCTTCCCTGTAGCTCTGTCATCAAAAATTGGCTAGAATGAAAGCTGATATTCAGAGCCTGACAGAGATTTATTTTTAGGCCTTCCCTCCTAACCCAAAGGGAAAGAAAACCCTTCTGAGACTTTTGTGAAAAGATTTATTGAAACATTCCAATGTCCTAAACCCAGAATATAGAAATATTTTATTTCCATTTTAAACTCAGAATATTTGATTTCAATTTTAGTTGGAAATCTTCTCACTGGTATAAAAAAGCTAATTGAAGATACGTGGTTGGATGTGCAGATCGACTCCTTGATACTATTTTGGCTGAAACCTGATTCTTTGAGGAATTAAAAGCAACTGTTCTCATCTTACATAACTTTGCAAAAACAGAATCCTTCCTAGAAAAATGCGAAGTTTACTTATCTTTTTTTTAATAATCCCAACACCTCCTGTATTTTTTCTTAAAGGGTTTTTAATTAATATATTAAAATTCTGGCCTTGAGAAACAAAGCTCTATTGGAGGGAGAATACCAACTTGAGAGAGGTAATCATTATCAGAAGGATAATGGATGTGGGGAAGGGTATTTGAAGTTTAAATGAATGAAAAATCTTAGGTATCTTCTTCACAAGTATAGTAAAACCTTAGATTGCAAGTAACATGTTCTGCAAATGTTCTGCAAGATAAGCAATCATTTCTAATAAATTTTAACTTGATAAACAAGCAATACTTTGCAATGCAAGTAGAACATGATGCCAAATGTCTCATGATCACACTGAACAAATGGTTCTTGAAATTCACTTTGATATACAAGTGCTTTGAATTACAAGCATGTTTCTGGAGTGAATTATGCTCAGAAACCAAGGATTTACTGTATTAGTAAAAAGGTTTAGCCATCAGAGCAGGTATCATCATTGTATTCCATCTGCCAAAAATACAGTTTGGATCCAAATTATTTTATAACTGGTGAGTTTTGTATTATTGTACCTAATTCATGGCTAAAATTTTAGAATGGAGCCTATAAGTTCTCTGTTTTTATCTATTAGTATGATTTTGTGTACTATATATCTATGTTGTATATATGTGATATTTTTCTGCCTCCGGATGGCATTACCAAAATTAATTTGTAAAAGAGCTCTATTCAACTAGCTTAAAGAAAACTAGCACTTTTATGAATTAAGTTTCCTGAAAATTCTCAGAAATATAATAGAAACTAATCCAAACACTTTTCAGGTTCATTTAATCTCAGGAAATATTCACTACTAAAGCTAGTTCAAGTTTGTTGGCTTAATCAAAATAGAAATGTTTCCTGAGTTACCAGCATTAAATATAATACAGGCATACAACTTTTATTCTACCTGGGTTTACTAGTCAAATAGGCTCATGTTTTCTCTGTAACAAACTTTATAAACAGGAAAAATAACTTAGGATGATGACTGACTTGTCTAATGTCTCATGAAGTTTCCATGGTAATTGTGGGGAGGAAGTAAATTAGATAGATGTAAGTGAGATAATACTTATTAGGTGACTTTTCAGTAATAATTGCATTATCGGTATATCTATGTAAATAGTTCTAAATCTTTTTGGTAACTTAAAACCTTAGACTTTTGCTAAATTTGATTAAACAATGGATAGTCATATAATATCTAGGTAATTTCCAGATAAATAATACTGAAACATTAATTACTGAACATTACTGTTGGCTACTCATTACTGAGAAACTTAAGATAGTTGTGTCTATTAGTAAACATGTTCTGTGCACATTTAAAAAAGAATTTACAATGGAGAAGAATATACTTCTAGAAATTATGAAATATATATATAAGTAGGCCAGTCCACAAAATGATGGTATAAAAGATAGTCCACAATTTTTTACTTCTTTATTTTCATTATAAATTAAGGTTTTTAAGGGTTAAAAATTCTAATCTATGTAGTTAAACTACTAGTAATAATAAGAAGACAACTCCATATGCAGAAAAAGTAGGATATATAGTTTCAATAAGAGAAGGTAGGAGGAATAGAGATGCATTTTTTGTTGAGAGTAAAAAAATAATTTGTTCTAAAGTGAGGCTACTTATTTTAGAAAAGGAAAAGGGAAAAGTATAGGACAAAATCTTAAGGAATATTTAAAAAGTTGTGGAAAGTTAATGGAAAGTGAATTTGAAAAGGAATTTTATGTGTGATTAAGCTGGCTAACGTTGAATGAATTAATTATAAGGGTTTTAAAAATGAACCTTAATATCAAAAGTACATTGATACTGTCAACTTGAAAAAAAAACCCTAAAGTTACTTTACCAGAAAAATGAGTTTATTAGGAAATAGCAGACGAATTGCAGTTTGGGACATAGTAACTATGGTGAAACAGGCAAGTCTGGAGAACAAATTCTCTAGCAAAAGAACAAGTTATTTTATGAAAGAAAGAAGAAACTTGGGGAAGGCTGTCACTTCCCATGTGTGTTAAACCATGGGGACCATGAAGTGTTAAACTCTATTCCATTTTCATTAGTGAAACAAAAAAGAAAATATCTAATAATTAAGAAATTTATAAAGTATCAAACATTTAAAGGTACCAAAAAAAAAAAAAAAACCCAAAACAGGAAAGAATTCAGATAGCAGTGTGTTCCAGTATGACATATGAGTTTTTGATAACACAGGTTAAAATATTTAAAAGGTTTCTTGACCAGACTTCTTAGAGCTTTAAGTTAATAATATATGCTATGAATTTCCACGAGGGTTTGTATTTGTGTCTGGGATTTAGTTACCTACTACTGAAAGCTTGTTACTATCTGATGGATGCTGGCAGAAAACATGAGACTCCTGGGTAAGAAAGAAAAGACTTTATGTATTATTTAGTATCGTTTATTACTCATTTATTATGACACGCAAACAGCATGAATATAAGACGTGTATTGATTCTCCAAGCACCACGTTCCATAGGCATAATGTGGAGAGGCATACACAGATGGTTACTGCTCATGCAGTAGATCTGTGTCACAGATGAGAAGCATTAACCTTAGGTAATCCACCTCTTTCACAGGAAGCAGGAAGTAAACTTACTGTTTGTCGCAAGGGATGATATTTATTACCTCATCCCTCATGGTTGCATTTTGTAAAGAAAGCTTTGAAATGTTCCAGGTAAAGAGTTGCGTTCTTGATACAGGCAGCAAAGACATGCAGGGATGTCTTGGAACCATGTCAGTGTTGCCTCTCTCAATAATTCATCCTTGGTTCTACATGTTCTGGGGCAAACTTAACTTTCATGTGCTACTTCATTGTCCACACTGATTAGTCTAAATGACGGAGGTTGGGATCAAATCTGATCAATTTGTTTCATACTGCCTTTAATGATTTCCTACTATTTGTAAATATTAACAGAGCTCCAAGCAAAATAATGAGATCAACCTGTAGAAGTGACCTCAACCATGCTCCCCAAGTTGCCGGGTCTCAGAGAACCAGTTGGTCTCACTTCGAACCGACAAAATGTAGTCTAAGACCAGCTCACTATCTGTTATTATACATACAGAAGAGATAAAGTTGATCTACTGATTCTTGTTGTTATTGCTGTTAATTCCAGGGGGCCATAGATGGGCCAAAAAATAATTCCCATCATCAGTGGAGGCCATTATGAGACCCACTTTTCCCCATAGTCAAGCATTTAACTTGAAAGTCACAACTCGTACCAGTTAGCCATTTGTTTTTATTTTTATTTACTTATTTATTATTTATTTATTTATTTTTAATAGTTTATTGTCAAGTTGGTTTCCATATAACACCCAGTGCTCATCTCCACAAGTGCCCTCCTCCATGCCCATCACACCCCTTCCCCTCTCCCCCACCCCTATCAGTCCTCAGTTTGTTCTCAGCATTCAAGAGTCTCTCATGGTTTGCCTTAGCCATTTGTTTTTAAACTTGATTTGGATCACCATTACATTGGTTAATGTGGGCAGTGTTACCAAGTATTTACTGCCTCAGTCACCATACATAACATAATCCACTTGGGTAGTCAATAAAAGCATACGAATTTGTAGGAGTCAGAATGAAAAAAGTTGTGCTGAGCTGGCTGTTTGTAAACATACAGAGGCGGAGGGATAGGTAGACTGCATGTTGAAGACCTGCCACTGATGTTGTTAAGAATATCTGAATACTTCTGGGGGCTCCTGGGTGGCTCAGTCAGTTAAGCGTCTGACTTCGGCTCAGGTCATAGTCTCACAGTTTGTGGGTTTGAGCCCCGCATCGGGCTCTGTGCTGACAGCTAGCTCAGAGCCTGGAGCCTGTTTCAGATTCTGTATCTCCCTCTCTCTCTGACCCTCTCCTGCTCACTCTGTCTCTCTCTTTCTCAGAAATAAATTTTAAAAAAAAACATAAACATAAAATAAAAATAAAGAATTAAAAAAATATCTAAATACTTCTGGACCAGCCATGTCCACATGAAGTTTTCTTTATATTACATAAACAAAGATGTAAACCACATAAAAGGTCAGATTGTCAGCTGCAGCTGCTGCTTTATTTATGAAGGCATGATTGTTATGGTGATTGTTATGCTAGACTGTGGTGCTAGATCTAGGAGACAAAGATACATTAATTGTACCCTATCCCCAAATTGGTGACTCTAAGGCATTCCCTCCCTATGTAACAAGGTTCTTGCTCTCTCTCAACAAACACAGAGTTACTGTGTACCATTATAATAACTAACATTTTTTTCAGAGCTCCATTATATGCATCACATTTGCCTAAGAGGGCGACTCTAGGGATATCCAATGAATAGTGTATTCAACCAAGGTGTCAGTGTCTTTATGATCTAAGAGTATGTAATTCCATCAAGATAATCTGTGTGGCTGAGCCAGAATTGAGTCTGAATGTGCTTACCTTTCTTTGACTGGGTTGGTACCTAAAAGGTATACTAAGTAGGCTGGCCCAGGGTTGCAGTAGGAAAATAAAAATTTATTATGCCCAGGAATGGATTAGATGAAATTATGAATTTTTGATGTATGTCTGTGTAATTCCCTATCCTTCTTATCCTGATAATTACCCTAGGAGTGGGTAAGAGAAAATGTACCCTTTCTGGGGATAACCATATTCACTGACCAAACTACCTTTCTGAATTTTCTGGATGAGAAGAATTGAGGGACATAAAGCAGATTTGTTTTTAAAGTCCATTCTACCATTCAATAATACTGGCATCCCAGGTTTATAAGAGGAATAAAATGACCATAAAATACAATGACTATGAACCATTTTCAGGTATTCTTTGTTTCAAATAAACACTATTGTCAGACTTGGATAAAAGGAAAAATATACAGATATGGTTTTAAGGGTTATAATGCTGTGACCAGTTAGCTGATTACACAGTAAAAGGGATACTCTGACCCAAAGTCTTGACAGCTCTGAGGTAACTCAAATAATCTTGAGAAAGGGTCAAAGGGCAAGGTAGTCTCCATACATGAGACAGACAGGCTAAGTTTTGGCAGGAATAGCAAGTTGTACAGTTGTGGTCTTGACATCAGAGATTATTTTTTTACTTTGTGCTCAGTCTGTAGAGGTGGATGTGTTGGCATTTCTGGTATGATGATGACTCTCTGTGCCAGTGGCAGAGATTTGGATGTTACTGGTTTCAGCAGCACCTTGATTCCAGTAGATTTCAACAGAGCATGAGCCCATAAACATGACCATCTCTGTGAGTAATCTAGTATTCAATTGGCAGCTGTGATTTTTTTCCACAGTTTGCAGCCAAACCAAAATAAGAAGCCAAACCTTCCTATTGATTTTCCACTGTTGCCACTCATATTGGATGACAGCTACCTTCTAATAAACACCATTAGACTTTCACATAGCCAAACCATGATGAATCAAGCCAAGAATTTATGGAGACCTCTGTAAATCAAGGGCTTCATGGAGCAATTGGTTTTGCTTCAAGTGGTGGAGTGGGAAGTAAGAGTTTCCTTACTGGCTTAGCTGCCACTTTCTCATGCGACAGCAGGCCAGCTGTGCTCTCCGCATGCACCATTTTCATATGAAAAGTGAGCCCTCTTGGGTGCTTCCCTTGTTAGTTATTGAGTCTGAGTTGAAGATCTCCAAAATGTGGATGTCAAGCTAGATAATCATAAAGCTACCATGAGTCAAACATTCAGTCTTCTTTAGAGCTTAGCAGCTGGGTTAATGGTTGTCTTCAATTTTGAAAGGCTTAGGAGACTGTATGAGACAGATGGTGCTGCAGCACGGGGGGGATGGTATCTCTGAATACTCTGTCGGCCCTTTCTCTTTTCTCTTTTGCCCCTGTTACACCCCATATAAGGAGACAGGAACTTTCCCCTATTTGTGGCTTTCCCTGAATGGGTGAATTCCTTCTGATACTGCTGGGAATTCACAGTACATACATATTAAACATCCATATGCATTATACATTTAGAAGTGGAAGGCACAAAAAGAATACCTTGATGGTCCAGAGGGCCTCATGTCCAAGGTCAGGGTAGCTCTCCTCTCCTACTGAGAACCCTTTTAGCTGAATTCAGGAGTTTCTTCTCTCCATAGAACCAGGTATAAAGAAATATGGGACTAGAAGGCAAGAGAGTGCCAGTTCTTCCTCTGTGTACCATATCCAGCAAGCACCTGGACACATGACCCTGTTCTTTCTGCCCCATGCATGCCTTTATGGCTCTGCCTCATTGAATATGACCCAGCATTGGAGACCAGATCTATGTTTGTTAGCAAAACCTTGATCATTTTGCATTTGTGTCCACGTGTTTACTGATCAACCAAACAAACTTCTAATGTTTATGGATCACCTAAAGCTCTATATTGAATAACAAGGTCCTTATTGCTGATGCCCTTCATTTTAAATCTGGGAACAACACAGCCACAGCAACATTGCTTCCAGCTGTTGTTTATGGGACTTTCTGCCACACTGCCATCATAGCGTCCCTCCCTTCTATGACCCAGAGGAGAATAAGCAACAGCCAAATTATTATTATGAGTTTGTTTCAGTTTTACCCTTCATTATTCCATCTCATTAACAGATAGGATATTGAGAGATCCTTTTGTTTATCCAGCTCATCACTTGGGCAAGTACATTTGTCACCCAATCCCAGGTAATGTGCCCATATTCCTAAATCCAAATTGTAGGGCCCTTGATCATCTTCTTGTTTAAAGTCATATTAAACATCCCATATCATCTATTTCTCATATCCATTACCAAAATTGTTGGATTTAAGATTCAATTTTTAAATATTAGGTTTATTTGTTGATTTTGAGAGAGAGAGCATGCATGGATGAACCAGAGATGGGCAGAGAGAGAGAGGGAGAGAGAGAATCCCAAGCCTAGTGCCATCAGCACAGAGCCCCATGTGGGACTCAAACTCACGAACCATGAGATCATGACCTATACCGAAATCAAGAGTTAGACACTCAGCTAACTGATCCACGCAGTATCCCATGACTCAATTTTATCCTACTTTCAACCTAATATGTTAGCCTATTACTATTTCGTGATGTGGGCAGAAGACATGAGGCATGAGGTCAGAGTCAAAGGACAGCACAGGGAGCAGCATGAGTATCAACAAGTATATCAGTTCCCTTTCTCATCAAGTCCCATGGAAGCAGTGTAGGGAATGGATTACTAGGTGGTCAATGCACATGCAGTGAGTTTGCATCAAAGCTGAGGAGTATTGACTTGGGACATCCAATTTTTCAGAGGAAGCAGTAAGGAATTCTCTTCTTGGTTCCAGAGGGTGACATTACCTCATCTCACAAAGTTGTTCACTGCAAGCACATTCCTGAAAAATAGCCCAGGCAAAAAAAACTTCAAACCTTGCAGTTTTGGCATACAGATATGCATGGATGTTCTAGGTTCATGGCTGATTGTCTTTCCCAGCACATATAATATTCTGACATTTGCCAAAGAATCACAAATTTCGTTTGGCATTACTCAAGGAAGTACAAGCCAAGTAATAAAGGAAACAAAAAAATATCGAAATATCAAATCATACAGGAGATCAAANTTTAAATGTATTTTATAAATATAAATATTTATACACATAAGATATATGTAAATATAAATCATAAGCATTTTTGTATAGGAAAATATGCCAGAAAAATGTTTTGTTAATATAGCAAAATTATTAAGATTTTTTAAAAATGTTAAAAGAAATTTAAAGCTAGACCCACATGAAGAATATAACTTCAGTTCATTGAAGAACATAAAGACAAGTCAAAATACATGGAAAGGAATATAGTCTCATAAATATTTTACTTCCTCTAAACTTAGTCTTCTAACTTAATGCAATTTTAATCAAAATCCCAACAAGATTCTCTACTAGAACTTGACCTATGTATTCTAAGGTTCACCTGGAGTTATGAATTTGTGAGAACTGACACTCCTGAACTCAATGGAATTGACCTGGTTACTTGACTATCAGCAAGCACACATAAGGGTATGAACTTCAGAAAATGAAAATAAGTTATTTGAAATTCATGTTTTCCTAAGAACAGTGACCATTATCCGATTCCATTGGTCAGAATGGATACTTCTGCAGGCAAGTGAGAAACTTCAATCTCAGATTTGATATTACCGTTCAAAGAATCCATTATTTACACGTTTCATGGACAGCTCTCTTTGGTGAGGCAATATCACTTCTTGAAAGCAACCCTCCTACTAGGTTTTGGTTACATGAAAAACACTGTATGTTATAATATAATCTAGTAAACTTATCAGGTAAGCAGACAGCAACATATTTATCCTGGTCCCATTTTATTAATTTCATTTATTCACATTCTATAAGAATTTAAGCTTCCAAATGCCAAAATCTTGCTTCTCTACTCACAAAAGGCATACAACTAAATAAGCCACATTTTGGGGACAAATAAAACAAGTGTGTTTGTGTGTGTGTCATGAGGTTACTTGCTATATGATGTTAAAATTAATTATATAATGGTAATGTGGGTTAGGAAAGAGATCTATTGATTGATATAATGATTAATAGAAGCTTAAACAAGTGTATAATTAAGTGCATGTGCACATTTATATGCAGGATGTATCTAAACATAACATATTTTCATTTTGTAAAGACTGAATAAATGTTTAAAGAAAATGAAATTATAAGTTTAATTCAACTGGTAAATAGATTCTATATTTATTGACTATTAAAAACAGCTTTTAAAATGAAATATTAACAATATTAACATATTAAATATTCACATATTCTCTGTAAGCATTACATCCAATTTATAAATTATAGTAGAAATACTGAAAGCTGTATCTATGTAACATTATAAACTATATTCTATAAAATATTCCAAATAGAAGAGTCAAATGATTATGAAAGGAAAGTAAATGGAATGAGTGACTTTTATTATTTTAACAAATATTTAGGAAAACATCGAATACATTTCTAGAATGTGGGGAAAGAATAATGAAAAGATAACTTACAGATGAAGATGATTAGTCCACAAATCTATTTCATTTTATTTATGAAATAAAAATGAAAAGCTACTTTTTACTTTTTACTGATCAAATTGGCTCTTTTTGCAGAATTAGGGCAAGAGTGATGATGCCAATCAGTGTTGATAAGAGTGATATGACAGGATTATATACCACATTTACATTATATGCACTGTTAAAATATGCCTGGCAGTCAGTGTGAAAATACACTGACAAAACCTTGAAGTATATAATAATACATTTATTTCCATTACAACTCATAATCACTTTCTCCTTTAATTTCCTCCCTCTTTCCCCATTCCCCTCCCACTCTTCCTCCTTTGCTGGTAAGAAAGGAGGTCACTTTTGATATATTTTTTAAAAGATTCTTTTCTCTTTTAGATATCTATGATCCTTACCAAATTCTTGTCATTACTACAAGTAAAATGTGTCTGTTTCTAAAACTTAAACTGAAGCGCAATGTTTTGTCTCTTCCCTTTGTTTTAAGTTGCATCAAGTACTAGACGGCCCTTTCTAATTTATCTTTTCTCATTCTATAAGTTATAACTAAATTCATCTGTCTGTATTTATTTTATAGATGGTATAACTGTTTAACAGTGTAATTGATGGATATAAAAATGGTAAGAACAATGCATGGTACAATAAATATTGGTTATGTTAAATATTATGAGACACATAGGTAACTTCATATGTAAATAGAAAGACTAAGAAAGATATAATGAAAAATGTGTAAACTTCTGTATCTTCATAGATTGTCAGGAGCCATGTTATTAGAAAGGATTCATTACTGCTAATAATATGTATCTATGATGGTGTATATTAGATGTATCTATGTATATTGTTATAATAAAGTGGGTTTACCTTGAAACTAATGAGCTCAAGCTTCAGGGCTCCTAACTTACACAAACTTCTTTCAAATCCCTATACTTGAAATTAAAATTTTAAGTTTATATTGTTTCCCTTAAGGATTTCGTAGTCCATACACCACAGTTATATTAGTTTCAGTCCCTTCAAAACTTTGCTTCTACTCTCTGCCTCAAGGTATACATGTTCATTTCATGCATGTCACTTAAAAAAGAAAAAAAAAAGGAGGGGCGCCTGGATGGCTCAGTTGCTTAAGCATCTGACTTCAGCTCAGGTCATGGTCTTGTGGTTTGTGATTCTGAGCCCTTCGTCAGGTTCTACAGAGCCTGGAACCTACTTAGGATTCTGTGTCTCCCTCTCTCTCTGCCCTCCCCCACCCCTCAAAAATAAATAAACATTAAATTAAAAAAGAAAAAAAAGGAAAGATGAATCTAGCAATAGTTACTACATTTTTAAAAAATGGTGTACTCAAAACAGCCTGGTTACTTGGGGAAATACGGAATGCCTGATAATGACAATCTTGGTTGCTGCTAACAACTAAAACAAAATCAAATCAAGCTACAGTTTTCGTTATGAAGATAGAAGCAATGTAAGAACAAATCAGCCAGTAATTTTTTAGACTGCCCTGCATTATCTATTTAATCATCATTTTGACAGTATTAATCAAAATAAAAAAAGAATCTAGCTACAGCATAGATGGATGCCATAACATCAGGGTGTTACATGCTCAGACTTCAACACATATAGCTCAAAAGATGTGTCATGTTTTATCCCCTTGAATAATAATCAGTTTCACCTGCTGAGGGCTATCTTTTATGAGTCTCACAATTCATCATTTGCTCCCTTGTACGTGCCAAACATGTTTTTATCATCATAAATCTGAAGGAGCTTAGTCACTCAGTAAATCACTTAAGGGTCAAGAAACTTTCTCATATCTAATTCTGTTACCACTCCCTTGGCTTAAAATCATATCCCATGAGATGTAAATAATACCAAGCACATTTTCTGTTGAATCTAAATTTTGGAGAGAAAAAGGGTTTAACTAATGAATAACTGTTCTGTTTGTTCCAATGAGTGTGTAGTCTTTCAAAAACCATTTATTGTTTTATAAGTCTATTTCATCATAGATATAATAATGATACTTTGTTGGGTTTTTGTGAAGATTAAATTAGATAACATTACTTCAAGTAGATTTGTATGGAAACTGTTCAGAAATGTTAGCTAACCAATTAATATTATGTTTCTAACAGAAAATATGATTAACAGTATCTAAAATATTTAAGAAAGGGTATGCAAAGGTATAAAAAGGTGAACATGGATATGATTAGCAGTGGGATTCAAATACAGATCCTGACTAGGGAGCTATGTTAAGACATGTGAATAAAAAGTTTTAAACATAAATTTAGGACATTAAAGGAGATAGTAAGTAGACTTAGTAGTGAACTTATTTATTAATAAGATTTTTTTTAATTAGGAAAAACAAATACTAACAAGTAAAACAGAGACTATATGGTCTCCAAATTACTCTTGATTTCTTTTCTGGTAAAGGTATATGAATGTTATATAAAAATGAGATGTTAGTTCAGCTTGTCCATGAATAACAAAATGCTTGAAAAAAAATAATTGAATAAAAGATGCCAAACCAGATTAACATTTATTTTCCTTTCCTATTATAATTTCAGATATACATTGCAAAGTAGTTATGATTCATAATTTTTTTATGGCAGTATTTTGTTATGTAAATTCTAAACTTCATAATTCAATCTAGTAACACCACGTGTTACTCCAAGTAGACGGCAGAGGAGATAAGAGGGACTAACACTGTCCTTAGCTGTTTTATTAAATTTTTTAATGTTTATTTAGTTTTGAGAGAGGGAGAGAAAGTGTTGGAGCATGAGGGGAACAAGGGAAAAGAGAAAGAGGGAGACACAGAATCCAAGGAAGGATCCATGCTCCAAGCTGTTGGCACAGAGCCCGATGCAGGACTCAAACCCACGAACCATGAGATCATGACCTGAGCCAAAGTCAGATGTTTAACCGACTGGACCACCCAGGTGACCCTGCCCTTAGCTCTTTTATAATGGATGTGCCTATAAATTTCCACCAAACACTGTTACACAGTGATATGATCATACTTGCTGCAAAAGGACATGTAAAATATACATCTTACTAAATACTGCAGAAGAATAAAAGGTAAATGCCTGGAAATGTCAATATTAACTACAATTAATTAAAAAGGATATACAGGGGATGCCTGGCTGGCTCTGTTGGTGGTGCATGAGACTCGATACTGGGGTCATGTTGAGAGTGGAACTTACTTAAAAAATAACAAAAATTAAAAATAATAAAAATGGTGTGTGGGAAATAATAAGTAAAAAGTTTACATTAGTCAAGGAGGCATATTCCCATAAACAGATATATCATATCTTTTTTATTTTAATGGATTTTATACTGATTTTATTAAACTATAGATTTGAATTTTAATTTTTTAAAAATAAAATATGTTAATTGGCTATTAATCTTTGCCTTAACTTGACGTCAGTCAGTTAAAGAGTATAAAGACTAGGACATCTGGAACTTGAATCTCAAGTTCTCTGTCTTTTTCTTTCTTCCTCCTTCCTTCTCTCCCTCCCCTCTTTCTCTCCCTCAGTTCCTTACATCTTTCTTTCTTTCCATCCTTCCCTTCTTCTCCTCTTCTCTCATTCCTTCCATACTTTCTTTCTCCCATAGCATTTATTTCTTATTATAATTAATTTTAACTATCCATGAAGAGAAACATTTTTTAAATTTATACACTTTTAGACTTCAGTGTCATTTGTCTTTGTTAAAGACACATAATGAGCTAGAATTTTGTTAAAATGTATGTCAGCTATGTTATTTATCTATTTTTAATCTTTAAAATCTTTTTTAAAAATGTTTTTTATTTATTTCCGAGAGAGAGAGACAGCGTGAGCAGGGGAGAGTCAGAGACAGAGGGAGATACAGAATCTGAAGCAGGCTCCAGGCTCTGAGCTGTCAGCACAGAGCCCGTTGTGGGGCTTGAACCCATGAACCGTGAGATCATGACCTGAGCTGAAGTCGGACGCTTAACCGACTGAGCCACCAGGTGCCCCTATTTTTAATTTTTTAATGTTTATTTTTGAGAGACAGAGCGTGAGAAGGGGAGGGGCAGAGAGAGGGAAATAGAATTCAAAACGGACTCCAGGCTCTGGGCAGTTAGCACAGAACCCCACATGGGGCTTGAATGCACAAACATTGAGATTATGACCTGAACCCAAGTTGGAGGCTTAACTGGGCCACCCAGGCACCTTTTTCCATTTTGTTAATAAATAAATAAATGTACATTACAAGTAACTATATCACTTGAGGAAAGACTATAACTTTCAAGGACATGACATGATTGGGGGAAAATATTTTGGCCTTGGCCACAGATAATTTACAGTGGGTGTTTGAAGGATGGAGTTCTAAGGATATATTCTTTTGTAAAAGAAGCAAGACTCTACTGCCTTTGTAGTAACCAATTAACATGTGTGACTCTGGAATCCTCTCAAAGCATATGCGACAAAACTCTGTAGAGTTATGGGGACATTCTTTCACTTGGAAATATCATTCACCTTTGATATTCCAGAATTTTCTGTATGTTTGATTCTAAGTTCTTAACTAAATCCTCATGAGAATTTGTCAGAAGTCTCAAAATACCATGCCCATCATAATCCCTTATTACTGCTTTATTATGGATAACTCTCTAAACCAGTGGGATAGCTCAGCAGTATCTGTTTTGATACTTTCTACATTTATATAATTAGCTAAGTTATTTAAACAAACTTTATAAAGTTCTGCATTTGGGTCTTAGTGTATTGTAGCCTTATCCTCAGCAGTTTTTGACACTTTAATACCAAGAAGGCAATGCATTTTTCTTTTCTGATAAATATTAACTCTGATTATTAAAATAACATCTTTTAGCAACATTTACTTAAAGCAAAAATTCAAATTATTTATCAATACTTTGATGTGGCCTCTTCTCTTTTCTTTCTGTTTTTTAAAAATTTGCAATATGAAAAAGTTCATATATATATATTCTCAACAGTTGCCTGTGAATGAAAACTCAGACTTATAGTGCAGAGTGCAGACTATGGTAACACAAACTTTTAGGTTCAAATAAGGTCTTTGCTCTTTACTAGCCAAGTGGCCTTGGGCTATATTTCTTTACCTATACAATGAAAATAGTAATGTTTCCTTGATATGGCTTTTTATAAAAAAATAAGTTATGCTTAAATAAGTTCAGCACAGTGTCTAATATACAATGAACACAACAAATGTTTGCTATTGTAGTTACTACTTTTAGTGGTAGTAAGAGTAATAGTATTAATAGTGGTGGCAGCAGCAGTAATAATAGGGGTAGTAGTGTTTATAGTAGTGGTGGTGGTAGTAGTAGTAGTAGTAGTGGTAGTAGTATGACAGTTCCTTCACAGAAGCTCATAATTTGGAAAATTTCTTGCAAAGTAATATTTTCTATCTAATTCTATAATTTCAAATATTAAAAACTGTATATTTTTTAATTCTCAACTTTTACCAATTAATACTAATCTTTGAAGTCTGATAACCTAGATTTTGGAAGAATATAATATTTTAGATGGCACAGACAACTTGTATGAAATCCAACCATGGCATTTAAAGTACATTAATTCTGCATAATCATTTAGGATAACTTTCTTGTATCTATGGATGACAAGATCCTGAGTAAAATTGTGTTACATATTTGATGCTCTGTAACTTATATTTATTCCTAAACCAAGCAATTCTTTTGATAAGCAACCACTGGAGTTGAATAATGACACTTAGATTATATATCAAAGGCTCCAAGCTGAGCTTGTCTATCCTGATACCAAGAAGAATCTTTTAAAATTCTTCCTTTTGGGGGGTAACTCGCCTCCTTCCCAATTTAGTGTAATATATTAAAATATCAAATACAATGTTATCATTGTTTCATAAGTAAACATCTCTATTACAAATATTCCTGAGAGTTTCATCTTAGTACATTATCTGTTGAATCACAAATTATGTTCCAATTTCAAAATTAAACAATTCTAAGCTTGTTTAATTCTTAATATCTTTCAGCAACTTAAAACAAATTCTATATCCCTGGCGTCTTCTTTTTTGATGAATAGTAGAGCGCATTTTCTGCTCTCAACCCCTTAACAGCTGTCTGGTGTTCCTCCCATCTCCACTCTAAGTTAAAACACAGTTATAAATCCTTTTAATGGGCGTACTGTAGCCTTGATTTTACATTCTAACCAAGATGTTTTATGGCATGTCTGGGAATATATACCTTTCCAAATTCCTTGCCAAATATTAATTAGTAATTTTATAGCAGGGTTTCAAGGACCAAGGGAATACACTTTTAAAAAGAAATATTAAGGGGCCTCTGTCATCGTATTTTGGGTTTTAACTCTGCGATGAGTACTAAAATGAGCCTTGCATTTTCACACTAAGAAAGTGAGGTACATGTTGCACTTCTGGCAAAACTGCAGCAATAGCCTCTCCACTTCCATTCTCTTCTTACATTTAACAAATATCCCCTTGATTCTCTCTCTTCTGAATCTATCTTTAAACACTCTATCATCTAGCTTCAAAGCAGAACACCTCAGCAAAATAAATGCATGCCACTATAACACCTCTATCTTATTCAATATCAAGAAATTATACTTTATGCTCAAAACTGCTTAAATTTTGTGAGTGATAAAATCCTCTTAGAATCTTTGCCTTCACCTCTTCCCTCCTACTTGGTGTGGTCAATTCCACAAATTATTCTCCATTTTTCCTCAAGGAAACCTTTCTCTTCTTCTCTGGGAACATCTAACTATTATTGGTTCTTATAAAGCCGTCCAGGTTTTTATCAAAGACTATAATAAGCTTTGGGGGGCCTGAGTGGCTCAGTTGGTTAAGCATCTAACTCTTAATCTCGATTCAGGTCATGATCTCATGGCTTCTGGGACCATGCCACACCTTGGGCTCTGCACTGACAGCATGGAGACTGCTTGAAGTTCCCTCCCTATCTGCCCGTACCATGCTTATGCACTTGCTTGCACTCTTTCTCTCTCAAAATAAATAAATAAACTTAAAAAATATATAATAAGTGTTTGTTTTATTCACTAGATTCTAAGATCTAAGGGGAGATTCTTGATCAGTGTTGTTTATTTAAAGTTACTAGGAGTTAATATAATACATAGTCCATAGTAGCCACATTTATAGAGTGAATGAACAAATTACTCAGTTGTTATTGCACATCAAAATGTGTGTGTGTGTGTGTGTGTGTGTGTGTGTTTTACTGACATCTTCCTTTTTTTGGTAACTTAAAAGAAAATGGCAACTTTCCTATTTATAACTGTGTTTAGAATTAATTGATTCTCCCACATCAGTCAGAGTGAATCTTTTAAGACCTAAAGCTGATTGTGTTTATTCAAATTCTTGTCATTCCTAGAATAGAAATCCTTGTTCACTTATACCTTTAGGAATGGTCTTACACATACAGTAAGAAAACTAATTATTATTGCTTTATTATCATCTTTTAGTTTGCAGAGACTTTACCATAATAAATGTACCATGAAAACTTTCAGGTATGTTTCTATACTTGATGTAGCAAAAATGACTGCTTCATTTATTACAAGATGTGTGGTCTTACTCTGTATTTGCATTTTCTTCTCTAATTCAATCTCCTTACCCACATAAATGTTTTGTGTGTTTTGAGAATGAAGTAAATTAGGAAGTTACACACATAATTTTTAGAAATTTCCTGATACTTTATTATTTGGAAAGCTCCTGTCCACATCAGGCTTTCACTTTCTGGTGTTCATTTATACACTGAATTACCCTGAATTTTTCTTTCTTAACCAGTAATTTGCTTAAGGTTGTTTTTACATAAGATGAAGGTTGAATGTTCTTGGAAAGGCCTCTTTTAATATAATTCTATTACATTCAGCAGAATTTTCTTCATTTATGTGCCTTAATCCAGGAAAGGGACTTAAGTTGTCCTATATTTTCTCAAATATGTTACTCATGACATGGGTTCTGAAGGGTTACATAAGGAAGTTATTTTGGTGTAAATTACATTAAACAAAATTAAATAAGTCATTTTCCTGTAAGACTTTTCAGTAATATGCTCAAGAGAATGCCATGATGTTGTCTATTTGTTTACACCTTGGTGGACAGTATTCTTCTAAATACCCTGTATGACTCAAAAAGCAACTATGGAAAAAAGGTTAACAAAATGCTTAGAAATTTCAGCAAGAATCTGAGAAGGAAAGCAAAACAAAACAAAATCTCTTGAAGAATGATGCATAAGAAATGGATCTGTGTTTGAAGGGTTTGTTCTTGTATTATAATGGTGAGGCCTTCCTTCTAGGGCCCCTTAATTTCCTGTCAAGTTTTACATTATTGAGTTGAACCTTTTGCTGTGGCAGTTGTTAGTGAATATACAGCCATTGTGGGACATGAAATTGAGAATGTTGAAAAAAATAATAAGCAGACATCATGGTTTCCATCTTTCTGGGGAGGGGGTACACACACATTATTACTACTAATGTTTAGTTCAGTAATAGAAATACTAATAGTAGTAGCATTAATACTAATAGTAACGTACTATTCTGTGGATACTAATAGTATGCAAATATATGAAGTAGAGGAGTTAACATAATTGGGTGAAGGTATTTGGAGACACCATCACAAAGAAATGTGATGGTTTTAGATTCAAAGATGAAGAAAAAAGAAGCATCTCCCTATGAAAATTTCAAAATGTGCAAAGTATCAGTTAAGAACATCAAGGAATGTGTATAGTGCAAGAAATAATTTCCCAAAAGGCTCTAGAACATAGAGTAAAATGACACGACCCTTCAATTAAACCTAGTCATAATAAAATATGTTCATCTTTCAACATACGTTTATCGAGCTCCCAATGTGCACAAAGGGCTGTGTAAATGCTGGTGATGCCGCACCCAATAAGGAGAGTTGTAGGGGATGAATTGAAACAACTATTTACACAGTTTTTAATATAACCATAATTTATGTAAGGGAAAGGTGGTTTTGTATAATAGGTTTTCTTTTACATGGATTTTAAAGTATTTCTATACTTTTCTATATAAAATACTGTGTAAATGACAAGCTTAAATATATGACATTAGGAATGTTGAATGTGGATGTGAGGGTGATCTGGCCATGACATCTGTCACCCAACTGATGGCCAGTGTAAAATCAGCTGATATGGGTGACTAAGCGGGTGTCCTCTTCTTTTCTCAACACTCTGTGTGCATCTCTCCAGAAGCTGCCCACAGGGCTGAAAGGAAGATCTTCCCTGACTGAAAAGTGAGAGGACTGTTTTTCAGTCATGAGTATACAGTAGCTGTGCTCCCCTGTTAGAACCTCCAAACAAGTTCTCAAGATCCATTTGTAGGAGAACCTAGGGTGTCAAGCTTCCAAGACTCCTGACATGTACAAATGAGGTGCTGCATGTGGCAGTCTGCTTTTTCAAAAAAGTTGGATATTTTATTGCAGCTTATATTTTCTAGCAATATCTGCAACCAAATAGATCACAGATTCTAATTTGATATTAAATTAGACATGGTTTTTCACAGGAAGTTTAATCAAGATTCTATTTTTAGACATTCAGAAATTAAGATATTTTCCCCATTTAGCAAAACTATATATTTGCTTTGACAATTAGTTAATTTGTGATTTATTATACATCCAAACAGAATATGAAATATAATAATATTGCTTTTACATTTTACACATTTTTGAACTTTTCAAAGTTATGAGCCGTGTGTTATAGAATGAAGGTAGGCAATATTTTCTTTTTTTTTTTTTTTCCAAAATCAAAGCTAATTCAGTGGGTTTTCATCTCCTTCTTAGATGACATAGAAACCTATCCTGATTGTCACAGGATCCTACAGTATTTTCTCCATCTAACTGTGAAAGATTATTTATCATGGCCTTATGGACTGAATTCTGTTCCCTCAAAATTCATTATTTATAGCCCTAACCCCAGGTTGACTATTTGGAGATGGTCCTTTAAAGTATAATTAAGGCTAAATGAGGTTATAAAGGTGGAGCCCTAATCCAGTTGGACTGGTGTCCTTATAAAAAGAAGAGATACCAGCAATCTTTCTCTCTCCACACTTCTCATTGTGGTGAGAAGGTGGTCATCTACAAGCCAGAGAGGCCTCATCAGATATCAACCTTGACAGCATCTTGATCTTGAACATCTACCCTCCACAAGTGTGAGAGAATAAATTTCTCTTGCTTGAGCCAGCTAATCTATGATATTCTGTTATGGCAGTCCTACCCAACAAACAGAGAAAGTCACTCAGTTAATTAGTTATTTTAAATATTTGATTTGAGATGACCATTTAATTGATGTACCTATTGGATGGATAGATATTCAATATTGTGTCCCTTAGTTTTGTCAAAATATTCCCAAATTACCTATGGAGGTATGTGTTCTCTCCATTTCACAAGTAGTAGGCTTCCTAAAATAATCATATTTTCCTCGTAAGTACTAAGAATTAAATGTACTCTGTTTCTTTTTAAATTTTACTGATCTGTAGTCCATAAGAGATATTAATATATTAAAGAGTTTTTATCATGTACTACAGTTCAAATAATGTGGTTTTAAATACACTTATGCAGGAACAACTAATAACTAATAATTAAAAGAAGTCACATGCAACTCTTGAAACAGTTTCTTAATTGCAACTCATTAAACTAAATTGCAGCATATTATCTCTATTATAATATCCAAAATAGAATTTTGTAATGGCCTTTCTGTCATTCTTCCATGCATTTTAGTGTTAATTTATAACACCTAATATTAAAGTAACTTTTATAATCAGGTAGACTTTCTGTTATAAGTCATACCATCTAAGTTGTTTTTACATCTCAGAAATTATTGGTAGCATAATAGTTGATTTTCAGTCAATATTAATAGCTCACTCAAGGTTATAAAAGCCAAACTAGATAAATACAGTTTTTATCATTTCCATAGGCTCTTTTAAATCAACTTTTATGTTTGTAATAATTCATGCTACAGTACTTTAATACGCTATATTGCTAAGAAAAGAAGTGATTCTACTAAAACATTACAAAATAAAAATGCCATACTAAAATGAGTCCATATCTCCCATTATAAGTGAATTCTTAGGCATTTAAATGGAAATCACAAGTATTCTGATATAACACTACTTTATGAGTTGGCTAGACTACTCTAAGTCTAGTAAACACATATTGAACTTACTATTTTTCCTAAATACCAATAAAATTGCAATGACTAGGGAGATTATAGATGCACATTTACATGTAAAAGCCATTATCTCTTATTGAGTTCATATGTGTTACGACTATGGAAAGTCAGTGTTGACTACTGAGAAAGTAATCAAGCAATGGGAAAAAGAGACTCCACCACACAAAGAATGCAGATTTTGAATGAGTTTTGAATTGTCTTAGATAGTTTAATAAGTAAAGAGCATAATAGTAACTCATGCATATAAAGGCAGTTTTTGTCCACACTTTCTATCTCTGCTTACCAGCTTTCTCAGGATAAAGATCGTATTTTTTTAGGTTGTTTATGGTTGAGTATTTTATTGCAAATCTTAGTAAAACTGATATCATCCTTAATTTGTACATTAATATTTTTGAAAAATCCAACTGCTAATTATATCATGTTATCATCATTTCATATCATTCAATGTTATCTTTTGCTTCTCCAAGGACATAAGATTAATTTGATGTGAACTTTTTCACTTACCTCCCTTTCCAACTCCACATAGATCCAATCAATTCCTCATCTTTATGACAGAGGATTGATTATGGAGACAAGTGTGACTTTATCTTCAACTTAACCTTTATCAACTCTTTGTATTCTGGGTTTTTGGTGTGTGTGTTTGTATGTGTGCATGCTAGAAAACCCAGTCAGATATCTTTATTGAAAAAATAAAAGCACATAAAAGTAAACTAAAAATTCTTTCCTAACCTTATTTGTCACTTTAATTAAATCCTTTGCTCTCCATTTACCTGCAGCCAATCAATCATTTTCTGTTTTCCTTTTCTTTCCCTTATCATTTTCTTTTCGAACTACAACAGTGTCTTCCATCCTATCTCATGTATGAAAGTACTATGGGTGACCTCACCAAGTGGAAAATCCGACCTTTATCTTCTTAGATTTCTCTTGTGGCATTTGACATGGCTAATCACTTTCTCCTTGTTGAAACACAAGACTTCTAATATTTATATGATTCCACCTTCTTACCTCAGTTTACTTTGTAACTCTTGCAGTCCTTTTATTTTTACCTTTTATTGCTTTTTACTCTTTTGATTTAAGTAATGTTGTTCTCCTGAATTCTAGCCTTAGTTCTCTTGGTGTAACACTTTTCTGAGAGATTCAATTAGTTCCAGCCCATGGCTTTAGCTTCTAATTATTGCCTGTCTTCTCCTGTTACCCTTGACTAAGCTATCATCATCACACTCCTGGAGTACTCAAGTATTGTATTCCTCACTTGTCTTCCATATTCCGCAGTAATTCCTTCTCACATTTTTATACACAGTAGCCAGGAGCATCATTTTAAAACTATAAATCAGATCAGGACAAACACTTGCTTGAAATACCCATGTATACTAAACATAAAGTCCAACCTCTTTATCATGGTCCTCATCTGCTGTAATGGATATTCTGATGCTCTATGTGCCCCTCTTCAGGACCATGGCCCTATTTTCTCAGCTGATGCCAACATTGGCTCCTAAAGCTCACAGATTAGGCTCCTCCAGAAATTGCCTTCATTTCAAGAGGGTCATTTCACCCAAGATGGTGGCCTTTCTGGAGGAAGCTCAAATGCAATGGCAGGTGTATACAGGCCTGGCTCCTTTGCACAGCTTTAGCCATCTCAACTCCAAGTTCCTCACAGAACTCTTAATTCTATTGCAGTGCAACTCCTCACTGTATACTTTCATTTCTTTTTACTCCCCTACATGTGCCATACCTTAGATCAGTTCCCCAGTGATCCTCTGCATTCTCATCTCTGTTTCATGGGAAGCTGAACTAAGGTACCTGTTCTGAGGTTACATATCACACACGTTTTTACCCATCTTACTACACATTTTTTCTTATCTTAGTAAGAATATTTACATTTGTACTTGCTTCTATCTGAAGTAGCTTCCTTCTATCATGATTTCAGTCTCAGTTCCAATGTCACCTCTACAGAGAGACCCTCCTGAAGTAAACCTGTCCCTTCCTTGTTTTGTTTTTAATAATCTACCATATTGAAAAAATACATTTTTTTCTAAATGGGTATCACACTGTGAATTTACCTTGTATATTTCTGTATTTATTATTTTTTTTCCCATCTAAATGGAATATAGGCTACCTGGGGAAAGAGGATCTATCTCTCTTGTTCACCACTGAATTTAACATAGGCAAGCATGTCTTAGTTAGGGCTTCTCTAACAATACAATGGGATGAGTGGCTTAAATAACATTTGTGAAAGTTGTGGAGGTTAGATGTCCAAGATTAAGGTGCTGGTGGATTGGTGTCCTATGAAGCATCTTTCTGGTTTGCAGATAGCTATCTTATTATATACTCACATTGTGGCAATGGGAGAAGGAGGGGTCTTTCCTATCTTTTATAAGAGCACTCACTCATCATGAAGACTTCACTCATGACTTAATTACTTTTTAAAGGTCCCACTTGCAAATACCATCACATTGGGGATTACGGTTTCAAAATATGAATTTTAACATTTAGTCCATAGCAAGGCATATGGTAGGTATTCACTAACTAACTAACTAACTACTACTAAAACCACCAAATCACTCCAAAAATGCCATATTTATGTTACAAACCATTTGGAAGCTGCAATTTAATTTTAAATTCATCATGTAGAAAACTGACCTAATGATTTAATTCCAATATTTCCATTTAAAATTTTTAATTTTCTTGATTGACCAAGTTCAACCAAACCAAATTTTGAATTATTGCTGCATATACATTACTCATTTTTGACACCTCTGTTTCATCATCTGATACTTGTAAATTGGTCACTAAATGCTATAAAGTCTGTCAATCCAATATCATTTGATTTTATCCACTTTATTCATAACTATTAACAGAGTATTTAATCTGACCTTATCTTCCCTCATCTGGACTATTATAATATTTATATAATAATTTTTACTCCTCTTGTATATTTTCCCAAGGGACACCAATTATCTTATTTCTTAAACAAATTCAGTGACTTTATTCTTAACAATAAGAAAATATTTATTTAAATCACTTAGTGTCTGATGCATAGTGTTTAACATTTGCACCTCTTGTTTACTTTGTCTTTGCACCTCTGCATTTGCACCTATTGTTTACTGTGCCGGAATGCATTTCCTCCTATTCACCTGGAAAATTTGTAAGATTACACTAAAATATTGTTACTTTGGGAAACATTTCCTGATTTCTCTAGACTTAAAACTCTTTTCTCTGTGATTTAATAAGAATTTACTTAAATCCCCCTTGTTATTTTTTGCAAGTCTATCTCCTTGTAGAGACTTGTAGATAATTAAGGCAAGGCTTGTGTGTTATTCATCTTTGTTTTATTAGTGCCAAGTACTGTGTTTGGCACTTCTATTGCACTAATAAAACACTGAGAGAATAAGTGAATGTTTGATGAATGACGAGTGTGGCAGGGTCAGAAAGAGGAGAGATAAGAACTCAATAAGATACATTTTATTCTCAAGAGTTTGTAAAAATAATGTTGGAAAATACAGAAAATAATTTATGATCAAATAAAAAACTCTATAGTTATTTGGGTTAGGAGGAGGATGAAATGATTAGCAATGCTTGATTTAAACTCAACATGTATGTACCGAGGTATATAGGAATGGCATTTATAGTTTTATTTGTAAAGGGCATTAAAGCCAGCATTTCCAGAAAACTAGCCCAATGAAAAAGAAATTGGATGTTACAAATAAATATTAAAAATATAATAAAATTATAAGTACTAGAAATATACATTGCAATATTAAATGGCATGTATTTTTATATGGCTATTGTCTTCAGAGAAGCCAGATGATATTAACTTTATGATCTTCGTTTTAAATAATGTCAGAATAGGCCATGATTAATTAATGTCTCAAAAACTGTTTTCTAAATCAGTATTAGATGGTTTCCAAATTTTTGCCTTCTGTTTAAAGTGAGAAGGAACTGTTATCCTGATATCTCTCCAATATTTTAGTATCTTTATATTATTATATCTCAGTTCATGGTTATTGTGATAAAAACACATTTAAAATAGATTAGACAGTTGAGAAAACAAAACATATGGAAAATAATATTGTTGAATATTTATGTAGTTAATTGGTAGAAAAAAATATTCCAAGCACAATGAATAAAACATAAGGAAAGATTAATTAATTTACTCTTTAAGTGTTTTCCTTAAAAACACAAATAAAATTAAAATGATGTGTATGAGTATATATTTAAAGAGATTAATTTATGTATAAACAATTCTCTAAAATCATAAAATGGCAATCTTAGTGTTAAGGGGTAGGTATCAAATGAACAAAATATTAGAATCAGATGTTAATGGCTTCAAATATGTTGATTTACTACCTTTCTAGCTCTGTAACCTTAGGGATATTACATCACTTCTCTTGGGTTCAGTTTGTCAATGAGGGACAGCAATCTTTTGTGTGGGTGTGAAAAGTAAAATAGATAAATAATGCAGGTAAGATGCTTAGCTTGGTGCCTATGTCACAATTATAATAACTGTTAATATATAGGAGAAAACTACCTTTAAGAATACAGCTCTGCTTGATTGCATTTTGATAATTTATATTAAGTAGTAAGAAGGGAATACTTTGGCCAAGCAATTCTCTCTGAAGTAATCACTTAAATTAGGGTCACTATAAATAAATATAATTCTTGAACTTTCCAGTTTACACATAAGTCATAGTCTTTGAACTTATTCATGGCTAAAGCATACAGTACTTGTGGATGGACAGCTTAGATCCTGTGGAATTTTACTTTTTCACAACCACACTTAATAATGTGCCTTAAAATATATAAACTATGTTTTCAGGCCTGGAATTCATGATTCAGAACTCTCTGGTGTCAACCAAAATATATTTGATGAATGAAAGAACATAATTTCTCTGAAAATTCAATAGCACAATCTCTGAAAGAAAATGATTTACCATTTGTCATTTTTAAGTTATAATGATCCAGATTGACCCTCTTTTCTGTGCTTCAAAGGAATTGTCACAAACATATTATTTCAGATGATACAGAATTATCTATATATTTTTGAACTATAACTGCTCCAAAGTCCCAGATTGCAATAAGGGCCTTATTATAGAGGACAACGTGTTTAGACTTAGAAGAAATAGAGAGAAATAAAGGATAGTATAGCTGTATAAATGGACTGAAAAGTTCAAGAAGTTGGAATAATTAAAAGGGAAAAATAAGCAAAGCAGAAACAAGTAAATAAACATGTCAAAATTGTACATAATTAAATTATAATTCTTATATCTAAAAATAAATGAAAACATCCAGAAGGTTATTTATCTCATCTTCACTGTGTATAAATCTGATTTCATTCTTTTTAAGTTGTATCTATAAAAATAGCATTTGTTTCCATTCCAAGTTGCAGACTTGCTTTGTAGACCACATAAAGAAGGGAATATGACCTGAAAAAGAGAAGAAATGATGTAATATTCTGTTGTGTATAGCGAGAGTTCTGTGTCATGAACCAAATGTGAAGATCTGATCAACCAGATCTGGTAATCTCTGCCCACCCCCAACTGAGGAAAGAAAATTGATAAATAAATTAATAAGTTAATTAATTAATTAAAGCAATTCAACTACAGAAAGCAATTTTAGACCTCAGTTTCTCATTTTCAGACAATAATTGAGAAGTTTGTGTTCATAAAACTTTCCCTACTATGTGTGTGTGTGTGTGTATGTGTATGTGTATGTGTATGTGTGTCTGTAAGAAATGGTTTTAATTTGAAGCTGAAGATTTTCCATAAATCACAAACTTAGGAGAAGAAAATTAAATGCAATGAAACATAATAGGCTATGAGTTCTCATATACACTTAAAATTTTTATATGAAATTTAAAAAAAATTACCAGTCATTTAATCTCATTTATATATAAGTATTATTTTTGGCCAGTTTTTAAATCCTAGAAGTTATTTGTTGCAAGTTATCTTTAGATTGTTGTTATTGATTTAAATCATTCAAAGTGAATCTACTTGTTTTATTAAACATTCAATCCATTATTGTCTCTGCAAGCTGTACTTTTTTTCATTTCTCATCAATATATAGCAGGGTTTCTTGTTGAGAAGCAAAAAAGCTAAAGTAGAAAAAGCATTCATTTTCAGATGTGAATATTGTAAAATTGCATGTGTGTAAAGTGTCTCTCTGAAAGTTAATCAAAATATATCAATTAGCATATGGAAAGCCATTAAAAAGAGGAGTAACAGATATTATTATAAGATTTAATTAATACATAATGGATAAATTAAGATAGGTAACTTCCACCCTAAATTTTATATTTTGGATTTCAAATTTTTACTCTTTACCTACCATATTACTTAGTGTGTTTTGGACTAGAAGTCATGTCTTTTGATGCCTAGTTCAGGATCTTAAGCAAACTCTATTTTCTACTAAAACATTTCTTTTTCTTCAAATAATGATGGTATGATGATGGATGATGATTTAAAACCACAATGGATTAGATATTGGTAAAATACAATAATATACTGCATAAGAATAAAGATAACGAGCATAATAGATGACTAAAGTAAATTGAAAACACAGATGGAAATTAAGAAAGCACAAATAAATTGAGCTAGGAGAATCATGAATAATACATCTTTAGATTTATTAGAATAATAGTTTTCATTTCCTAGTAATTGAAAAATGCACACATAGAACAGCTTTAAATTTTTCAAAATATCTATGTCACCCATATCACATGTGCAGTTAATTTCTAGTTTTTATTCAGGTAAATGAAGGATTAATAGTTAGCCACAATTAGAGACTAACATTGATTACCTGTCTAGTGATTATTACCTAGTTGAAAAATGAACACTCATTTTGTTTACAGAGTCCCAAACATCACATTTACCTTTTTTATTGATTTGTCTAAATTTTCTAATTATTATCTTGATCTATGCAGAGATCAAAGTAAGGCAGGGTGGGGGGAGCCTTCATTTGTACAAATACAATTTCAACTATAAAAGGAAGGGATACCTTTTTAAATCACTTCAACAGAAGTAATTTGTATCCTCAGGTCAGCACTGTGGCAGTCTTGGTGGAGCTAGATTGAATAAACTTGCCTTTCACTTTTTATCTGTGTCTATAATTTGATTATCATTAAATGAACCAGAAAATAAATTTGCTTCAACAATGAAAACCCACAGGCTACTATTCAGTCTTTTAACAAGATTTATTCTTTAATAGATAGAAATACAATAAGAAAAAAAACTAATAAAAGGGAAAATAAAAATTCTCATTACATAGCTTCAAGCCACAGACTGAAATTTGGAGAAAAAAATGCATTAAAGCCTAATGCCTAAAACATATAAAAAGTTTTATAATAATGTTATAGTATACACTGGGCCAAATTCTGGACAGGACTTTGGAAAAGCATAGACATTTTCATAGTGAAAACAAAATCAGTGGCCTTAACTCCACCACTCTTTATGTTCAATGTCTTCGGTTCCCTAACAAGATATGAGGGAGGGGATGTCTCATCCTTTCCTGGCAATAACTAGCACAACTGCCAAACTGTCACTTGGGTCCTGCTGTAATTAAAGAATTGGTATATTCTGTGTTTCCTAGACACAGGTATTTCGTTTCCAAGTCACATTTGCTTTTATCTTCTGCTACTTTTGCCTATTCCTCTCTGCTTATTTCTGTAACATTTTGCCTTCCCATTTGGAGTCATTATTCCAAGCACAATCACATTATGCATTTGTAGCATGTACTGGAATTGAGACAAAAAAATCCCCTCTGTTGTGATCCTCCCACAGAAACGCAAGGTACCATTACCCAAAATCTGGTTTAAATGTTTAGAATGATGACAACATATATACACCAGAAAGAATGAGTATATTTATTAAAATTCCTAAAAGGATGAATATGGTAGCTTCCAAGCAGGACTGAAAATGGGTTGAGAGAGTCAAGAAATGAAGCTGGCTTGGGAATTTTGTGCAGCTAAAATGAGGGTTGCCTGTGAACATTGTGTTGTGTGGTTTGACCTCTTCGACAAGGAGGAGCACCCAGGGTTTCTTAAAAGTTAGCCCAGGTGTGGGATGAGAAGGAAAAGGAAATGGGCATAGTTGAAAGCTGTCACCAGCAGAATGTCAAAAAATGGCCACTCTTTATTACATCCTGTGAAGGAATAAATTTGAAAAAGAAATGCTCCTTTTAAGAAGGCCTATGTCAAAAAATACATGTCTTCCTCCAGGACAATGAAGCTTCATAGTATGTGCAGCTTGAGTATTAGTGCTGGTTTGATTTTAATCCTTAATCCCACTACTTGGTCAGTGACCATAATGTAGGGCCAACTAATCTTTGACAAAGCAGGAAAGAGTATTCAATGGAGAAAAAAACCAGCCTGTAGCAAATGGTGCTGGGGAACTTTACAGCAGCATTTAGAAGAATGAAACTAGATCACTCTCTTACACCATACACAAAATTAACTCAAAATGGATGGAAAGCCTAAATGTGAGACAGGAAACCATCAAAACCATAGAGGAGAAAGCAGGCAACAACCTCTTTGACCTCAGCCACAGCAATTTCATGCTAGACATGTCTCCAAAGGCAAGGGAATTAAAAACAAAAATGAACTATTGGGACCTCATCAAGATAAAAAGTTTCTGCACTGCAAAGGAAACAATTAACAAAACTAAAAGATACCTGATGGAATGGGAAAAGATATTTACAAATCGTATATTGGATAAAGGGTTAGTATCCAAAATCTATAACAAATTTACCAAATTTATCACCTGAAAAACAAATAATGCAGTGAATAAATGGGCAGAAGGCATAAATAGACACTTTTCCAAAGAAGACATCCAGATGGCCAAAAAACACATGAAAAGATGCTCAATGTCACTCATCATCAGGGAAATACAAAATCAAAGCCACACAGAGATACCACATCACAATAGTCAGAGTGGCTAAAATTAACAACTCAGGAAAGGGCAGGTGCTGATGAAAATGTGGAGAAACAGGAATCCTCTTGCACTGTTGGTGGGAATGTAAACTGGTAAAGCCACCCTGGAAAACTGTGTGGAGGTTCCTCAAAAATTTAAAGGAGAACTACCCTATTACCCAGCAATAGCACTACTAGGAATTTATCCAAAATATACAGGAGTGTTGATTCATAGGCACACATGTACCCCAGTGTTTATAGCAGCACTTTCAACAATAGCCAAATTATGGAAAGAGTCTAAATGTCCATAAACTGATTAATGGATAAAAAAGATGTGGTTTATATATAAATGGAATACTACTTGGCAATGAGAGAGAATGAAATCCTGCCATTTACAGCTACATGTATGGAACTGGACTGTATTATGTTAAGTGAAATAAGTCAGTTGTAGAAAGATAGATACCATATGTTTTCACTCATATGTGGAACTTGAGAAACTTAAGACCATGGGGAAGGGAAGGGGGAAAAAGTTATAAATAGAGAGAGAGGAAGGTAAACCATAAGAGACTCTTTAAATACAGAGAACAAACTGAGGGTTGATGGGGGGGTGAAGGAAAGCAGGAAATGGGTGATGGGCATGGAAGGAGGCACTTGGGATGAGCACTGGGTGTTGTATGTAGGTGATGGATTATGGGAATCTACCCCTAAAACCAAGAGCAAAATGTATACAGTGTATGTTAGCCAATTTGACAATAAATTATATTGACAAAATAAAAAATAAAAATATAATCATCACAAAAACAAACAAAAAAGCCCCCAAAAAACAAAAAAGTCAGTGGATTTGGCAGGAATAGAGCCTGGAGGAACTGTGCTACTCCTTGAGAGAAGGCAGGCAAAGAACCTGGGGACGGACAGCATGGCAACAGTAATCTGAAGGGTGCTTGGGGTCCATGAGGAGGAGATTATTTGCCTTTCTTGGAGCACATGCCTAAGAGGCAGCATTCACAGAGATGTGTCTCTAGGAACAAAGGAGCTGGCCATTTCCATTTCCCTCCCTTACCTCTCAGCATAGCAAGGAGCCACCTATGGTAAGCAACTCAGAGACAACACTGGCTGACTAACTCACTTACACTAAAACCCACAGCTCTGCTCTCTGGTGGAACTGTCCTTCTCAGCCAAGCTTGCCTCAGTCCCAGGGCAGTAGGTTCCTCCCCCAGAAGACCAGCACAACCACCCTGTTCACACCTCCTCACCAGAGGGTCCTGGTGGATGTGATGAGAGATCTTGTCATTGTGATTTCACAAGCAGACCAGAGCACCCTAGTTAAAACTCATCACATCCAGGGGCGCCTGGGTGGCTTAGTCGGTTAAGCGTCTGACTTTCGCTTAGGTCATAATCTCGCGGTTTGTGGGTTCGAGCCCCGCGTCGGGCTCTGTGCTGACTGCCAGCTCAGAGCCTGGAGCCTGTTTCAGTCTGTGACTCCCTCTCTCTCTGACCCTCCCCTGCTCACGCTGTCTCTCTCTCTCTCCTAGAAATAAATAAAAACATTAAAAAAAATTAAAAAAAAAATAAACTCATCACATCCAGACCAGGAACCAAACACTGCCCATAGCAGGCAAGGAGAACCTCTGCAGACAACTAGCCTAAAGGATAGCATAGCCAAAACACAACCACAGAGCACATGTAGCACACACCAGAGACACTCTATGAAGCACCAGGTCCTGGGCACCACTACATGATTTCTTCTTAATAAGGCTACTACTTTCAGGAGCAAGAGACGTAACTTGCTTTTCTAACACACAAAAGACAGAAATTGACAAAAGACAGAGGAATTTATCCCAAATGAGAGACAAGATAAGGCCACTGCAGAGATCTAAGTGAAACAGATATAAATAACATGCCTGATTGATAATTTAAAGCCATGATCATAAAGATAGTCACTGGGATTGAGAAAAGAATGGAAGACATCAGAGAGGCTGTAACCACAGAGATAAAAGAGTTAAAAAAAAACAAATAAAAAAATGCAATAGCTGAAATTCAAAACAGACTAAATGTAATGAACACAAGGATGAAAGAAGCAGAGTAAGTGACATAGAAAATAAAATAATGGAAACTAATGAAGCTGAACAAAAGTGAAAAAATTATGGATAACAAGAATAGACTTAAGGAATTCAGTGACTCCAACAAATGTAATAGCATTCATATCATAGGAGACCCAGAAAGAGAAGAGAAAAGGAGGCAGAAAACTTATTTGAGGAAAAAATAGCTGAATATTTTCCTAATCTGGGGAAGGAAACAGACATGCATGTCCAGAGGCACAGAGAGCTCCCATCAGAATCAACAAAAGCAAGCCGACACCAAGACATATTTTAATTAAATTTGTAAAATATAGTGATAAATAAAACAGTCCTAAAAACAGCAAGACAAAAGAGGTCCTTAACGTACAAGGGAAGACCCATGAGACTAAATGCAGATCTCTCAATGAAAATTTCACAAGCCAGAAGGCAGTGGCATGATATAATCAACATGCTGAATGGGAAAAATCTGCAGCCAAGAATACTTTATCCAGCAAGGCTATCTTTCAGAATAGGAGTGATAAAGAGGTTTTTTTTTTCCTAAATGTTTCCCAGAGAAACAAAAATAAAGGAGTTTGTAACCACTACACCAACCAGCCCTGAAATAAATATTAGAGGGGACACTCTGAGTGCAAAGGAGAGACCAAAAGTGACAGTAAAAAGGCAGGAAACAAAAAAGCAGTAAAAATGAATATTTCTGTAAAAAATATGTCAAAGAAATCACACACAAAAAGTTTATAAAATATAATAACATATACCTAAAACATGGGAAGGAGAGGAGAAAAGAATGGGCCCAAACTTGAATGACCATCTACTTACTACAGACAGCTATTTTCAGAAGTTATATAAAAACCTAATGATAATCATGTATCAACAACCACTAATAAACATATAAACAATAAAGAGAAAGAAATCCAAATATATCACTAAATAAAATCAGCAAACCATGAAAGACAAGAATCAGAGTAAAATCTCCAGAAACAACACAGCTAGTAATAATATGGCAATAAATACATATCTATCAATTACTTTCAAGTAAATGGGCTAAACAGTCATATGGTGACAGAATGGGTAAAAAACAAGATCCATCTATATGCTGCCTACAAGAGACTTATTTTAGACCTAAAGACACCTGCAGATTGAAAGTGAGGGGATGGAGGGCATTTATCATGCAAATGGATGTCAAAAGAAAACCAAAGTAAAAACTCTTAAATCAGACAAATGAGACTTTAAAACAAACTTCATAGCAAGAGACAAAGAAAGGCACCATATAGTAATAAGGAGAAAATCCAAAAAGAAGATATGACAATTATAACTATGTATGCACCCAACATGAAAGCACACACATACACAAAACAATTAACAGCAAACACAAAGGAACTCATTAATAATAATACAATAATAGTAGGGGACTTTAACACCCCACATATGTCAATGGTCAGATCGTCTAAGGAGAAAATCAACAAGGAAACAATGGCTTTGAATGACACACTGTATTCGATAGACTTAACATATATTCAGAACATTCTGTCCTAAAATGGCAGTATACACATTCTTTTCTAGTGCACATGGAACATTCTCCAGAATATATCATATATTAGATCACAAAACAGACCTCAACAAATTTTAAAAAAGGCATATCAAGCATTTTTTCTGATCACATTATGAAGCTAGAAGTCAACCACAAGAAAAAAATCTAGAAAGACCACAAATATATGGAAATTAAGCAATATGTTACTAAACAATAACTGGATCAACCAGAAAAATCAAATAAAAAATAAAAAGATACATGGAAACAAATGAAAATGCAATCACAGCTATCAAACCTTTGAGATGCAGTAAAATTGATCATAAAATGAAAGTAGGTAGCAATACAGGCCTATTCCAAAGATCAAGAAAAATCTCAAACCACCTAACCTTCCACCTAAAGGAGCTAATGAAACCTAAAATCAGCAGAAGGAAGAAAATAAATATTAGAGAAGAAATAAATGATACAGAAATTAAAAAAAATAGTATAGACCAATAAAACCAGGAGCTGGCTCATCGAAAAAATTAATAAAATTGATACCCCCCCAGCCAGATTTATCAAAAAGAAAAAAGAAAAGACCCAAATAAATAAAATAACAAATGAGAGAGGAGAAATAACAACCAACACAACAAAAACAATTATAAGAGAATATTATGAAAAACTATATGCCAACAAGTTGGACAAGCTAGAAGAAATGGATAAATTGCTAGAAACAAGGGTGCCTGGGTGGCTCAGTCAGTTGAGCATCTGACTTCAGTTCAGGTCATGATCTCACGGTTCTTGAGTTTGAGCCCTGTGTCAGACTCTGTGCTGACAGCTCAGAGTCTGGAGCCTGTGTCTGATTCTGTGTCTTCCTCTCTCTGCCTCTCCCTTGCTCATGCTCTGTCTCTGTCTTTCACAAAAGCAAAATAAACATTAAATTTTTAAAAAAAAAAATTGCTAGAAACATATGAGCTACCAAGAGAGAAACAGGAAGAAATAGAAAACTTGAACAGATTTATAACCAGGAAAGAAATTGAATCAGTAATCAAAAAACATTCAAGAAAATAAGTCCAGGACCAGATGGCCTCCCAGGAGAATTCTACCAAAAATTTAAGAAGAGTTAATACCTATTCTTTCAAACCATTCCAAAAACTAGAAAAGGAAGAAAAGTTTCCAAATTCATTCCATGAGGCCAGCATTACCTTATATCAAAACCAAATAAAGACATCACTAAAAATAAAACTAAAGCTAATATCACTGATGAACATAGATGTAAACATTTTCAACAAAATACTGGCAAATTGAATCCAACCATATACTTAAAAGATCATTCACCAGGGTGCCTGCATGGGTCAGCCGGTTAAGCATTCAACTCTGGCTCAGGTCATGATCCCACAACTCATGGGTTCGAGCCCTGCATTGGGCTCTGTGCTGACAGCTCATAGCCTGGAGCCTCCTTCAGCTTCTGTTTCTCCCTCTCTCTGCCCCTCCATGTTCACTCTCTGTCCCTCTGTCCTCAAAACTAAATAAACATTAAAAACATCACTCATATTATCAAGTGGGATTTATTCCTGGCTTGCAAAGCTGATTTAATGTTCTCAAAACAATAAACATGATATATCACATTAATAAAAGGCAAGATAAGAACCATATGATAGCTTTTTTTTTTAATATTTTTATTTATTTCTAGGAGAGAGAGAGAGACAGCATGAGCAGGGGAGGGTCAGAGAGAGAGGGAGTCACAGACTGAAACAGGCTCCAGGCTCTGAGCTGGCAGTCAGCACAGAGCCCGACGCGGGGCTCGAACCCACGAACCACGAGATCATGACCCAAGCGAAAGTCGGACGCTCAACCGACTAAGCCACCCAGGCGCCCCTGATTCCTTTAATAGATGCAGAAAAACTTTTGACAAAGCACTGTAAGGAAATATGTTCAAGAATTCCTTATACTTACATAAAGGGGTTAAAAAAGCATAAACAGGAGGAAAACTGCAGCCATAGGGCACAAGGGCACAGACTTAGTTAGCAAGATGTTATAATGGAATCACGAGTAACTTGTTATATCACCTGCAGGAAACTGCTTTTCATCTGGCACTAATATACTTTGAACACAACTTCAGACCCCAGACCGTTTACTTCTTACATGCACAAATTAATGATTATTATCTGATTGTTTTCTTCCCACCCACCATGTGTGTAAGATCTTGAAAACTCAATAAATACAGAGGAGAGATCCCTGTTCAGGGCTCTTGTCTCCTCCCAGACATTAGTCTATCTCATTTTCAATTCTGTGTCTGCCCTCAAGAGAGAAATCCAGACTCATAGTCTGTAACAAAGTACAGCATGTGTTCATGGTAAAAACCCTCAACAAAGTGGTTTTAGAGGAAATATACCTCAACACAATAAAAGCTGTATATGAAAAACCCACAGCTAATATCATCCCAGGAAAAAACTGAGAGCTTTTCCTGTATGGTCAGGAATAAGATAAGGGATGTCTACTCTCACCAATTTTATTCAACATAGTACTAGAAGTCTTAGACATAACAATCAGACAGACAGTCAGACAGAAGGAAAGAAGGAAGGAAGGAAGGAAGGAAGGAAGGAAGGAAGGAAGGAAGGAAGAAAGAAAGAAAGAAAGAAAGAAAGAAAAAGAAAGAAAGAAAGAAAGAAAGGGGGGAGGGAGGGAGGAAGGAAGGAAGGAAGGAAGGAAGGAAGGAAGAGTATCCAAACTGTCGAAGAAGTCAAACTTTCGCTATTTGCAGATGATGTGATACTCTATATAGTAGACCCAAAAGACCACCAAAAAACTGCTAGAACTGATAAATAAATTCAGTAGTATGGCAGGATACCAAATCAACATACAGATCTGTTGCATTTCTATATACTACTAATAGAGCAGCAGAAAGAGAAATTAAGGAATTGATCCTATTTATATACAATTACATCCAAAACAATAAGACATATTGAAATAAACCTAACCAAAGAGATGAAAAACTTATATTCTGAAAACTATGAAACAATGATCAAGGATATTGAAAAGGATACAAAGAAATGGGAAAACATACCATGCTCTTTGACTGGAAGAACATATTGTTAAAATGTCAATACCACCCAAAGCAATCTACAAACTTAGTGCAATTCCTACCAACATTTTTTTTTACAGGGGTAGAGTAAACAATCTTAAAATTTGTGTGGAACCACAAAAGACCCCGAATAGCCAAAGCAACCTTGATAAAAGAAAACCAAAGCTAGAAGCATCACAATTCCAGACTTCAAGTTATATTACAAGACTGTAGTGATCAAAACAGTATGGCACTGGCACAAAGATAGACACATAGATCAATGGAACAGAATAGAAAACCCAGAAATGAGCCCACAATTATATGGGGCTGTCAGAAAGAATATAATGCTAAGTGAAATAAGTTAGTCAGAGAAAAACAAATACATGATTTCACTCATATGTGAAATTTAAGAAACAAAGCAAAGGAGAAAAGGGGAAAAAAAGAGAAAGAAGAGAACCAAGAAAGAGACTCTAAACTATAGAGAAGAAACTACTAGAGGGTAGTGGGTCAGGGGATGGGTGAAATAGATGATGGGGATTAAGCAGTGCACTTGTGATGAGCCCAGGATATTGTATGGAAGTGTTGAATCACTAAATCACTAGATCGTATACCTGAAACTAATATGACACTGTATGCTAACTAACTGGAATCAAAATAAAAACTAAAATTTTTTTTTAAAAATACCAAAAAATCCTCCCCTGTCACCCCACACACAAAAAACTAACAAACAAAAATTAGGACTATTTTCACAACAGATAGGCTTTTTAAATTTACTTGAGTCACTAGTGAATATATACCAACTAGGAAGGTCATTATTAAGAGAAGTATTAAAAACAAAAACATTGTTTCGCAACTTTTTATTATCTGAAAAGCTTATAACAAACACATAAACATATAAAATCTAAAAAAAGTAGAGGGAAAAGTTTATAGCTTCCTTTCCAACATTTTTTACCTATTTCACAATTTAGTAGATTGCACATAGCCCTGAATCTTTGTAACATAACAGTAGTTTTTAGTTGGAAATAATTTACATTTTAAATTGATACCTGACTTTTAAGTAAGAAAACAGAAGTTTTCTTCATTGTGCCATCAAATTAGCATTTTTAAACTATACACATAAAGGTATTTCCATAATCATTATATAAATATCCTTAAATCTGTTTTCTGAAATAATATATTTTTGGTTAGTTTCTATCACATGTGCATACATTTTATTTTTACTTTTACTAAAAGTAAATTAAAAGAGTGACGAAAAAATTCAGTGATACTAAAATGAAGTTATCTAAGAATTTATTGAAATATTTCTCATTTCTCATTTCTTTGTTTAGTATTATTTATTTGATGTTTTTATTTTTTATTTGCAAAATTTCAAAAAAGTTCTTAAAGCTCTAAATAATATATAAAACATTGAGAGTCCACATAATATGATTTTCCTTCTAGCCAAGCCCCTACGCAAATGTATACCGGTTGTTCTTTCGTAAGAATGTGTAGGTCTGAGTAATCACAGAGATGGTGAAAACAAGAATCTTGGAGGCAGACTGATACAGATGTAAAACCCAGAAAGTGAAATGTGAAGGCCAGAATTCTTGTATAACCTCTACTACTTATTACCAATGGAAATTTGAATGAATCATTTAAATTTTATGTTGCACTTTCCTTCTCTGTTAAATGGCATAATAATAAATATGCCTTACCTAATGAAGGGAATTATTATGAGAATAAAACTATCTGTGCATGTTTATACATTCTAAATATGTTCCAGTGTTTGGTTAATTAGGAATTAATGAAACACATGTACTATACATTTATTACTAATTTCAGATAAAATGTAACTATCTCAACTTTGCTTTAGCTACTTACATAGTCAATTCCCAGTGTTACCTCAATTCAATGTAGATTGTGAACATATTTAACCCAAATTCAAATTATAAAGTATACACCATTAAGAGAAGTTGACGAGGGGCACCTGGGTGGCTTAGTTCATTAGGCAACTGACTTTGGCTCAGGTTATGACCTTGAGGTTTGTGGGTTTGAGCCCCACGTTGGGCTCTGTGTTGACAGCTCAGAGCCTGGAGTCTGCCTCAAATTCTGTTGTCTCCCTCTCTCTCTGCCCTCTGCCCCCTGCTTGCACTCTCTCTCTCTCTCTCTCTCTTAAAAATAAGTAAACATTTTTTTGGGGCGCCTGGGTGGCTTAGTCGGTTAAGCGTCCGACTTTCGCTTAGGTCTTGATCTCGTGGTTCGTGGGTTCGAGCCCCGCGTCGGGCTCTGTGCTGACTGCCAGCTCAGAGCCTGGAGCCTGTTTCAGTCTGTGACTCCCTCTCTCTCTGACCCTCCCCTGCTCACGATGTCTCTCTCTCTCTCCTAGAAATAAATAAAACATTAAAAAAAAATTAAAAAAAAATAAATAAACATTTTAAAAAAAGAGAGAAGTTGATGAAGGTTATATTTGGGAGCATACACTTCTATTTCGTCCTTCAATTCACGGCATATTTAAAAAAATTAACGAAGAATTTCCTCTTTCTAGCTTTTTACATCTGCATTTTAAACATTTTGCATAAACTATATTCATGCACTAAAAAATAATATTTTAGGTCTCAGATTTGGCATATATTCTGCACTCAATGCTTAACTATCCCCCAAATTCTACCATTTGGACCTGAATATAGCAGTACTCCTGACTTCACAAAATAAAAGCCTTAGACTAGAAGACTGGCTTTGTGATGCACCTAAGTTATATTCTTTCTCAATGACGTCAAGTCTCTTTCCATTATTTAATTAAATTCTCTACAACAGTACTATTACAGAAGAAGAGACCTTACTACAGTGTGTGAAGTCTTTTTCATTTCCTGTCTTTCTTGTGACAAATTACTTACCTCAAGTTTCTAATAAAATAAGAACCTGAATTTAGTATGGCAAGGAAAGGGGCTATTCAGCTGAAGCCTCTGTTTTGCTAAGTGGCCAGAATGTTATCCTCCATGTAAGGTGTCACAATCACAAAACAAAATTATTTATTTTCAATTCTTACAGTAAGAGCAAGAAGGATAGCTAACAGCCTTATATAAAGCATTGGGATTATTTGAGTCCAACTCTAAACATATATATTTTCTATATCTTTGAAATATTTTGAGAACATCAAAGTCTTTCTTCTTTGTGGCTTTGTTTTTATACAAATATTCATATTTACATGTAGAATTACTGCATGGCTTTCCCTATGAAATCATATGTTTTATTGCCAAGCCTGATAATGATATCCACATTTTGAAAATTTTATCTTTGTAGACATAAATTCAATGTTAAAAATATATTTAATCTTTAAAATTATTCTTCATAAGAGATAGATTCACCAAATGTGTCTCTCTGATTTCTTAGACATTATAGATGAAGCCTGATTTCATTTATCAACTCTTGCTTTTGGTGGTAGTTAACTCAATAATGCCACGGAATCAGCAAACAACCAACCAACATGATATTTTATGTATAAGTGGAAATACTTAATGAAGATGTAGGTAAATTATGAGCCCCTCCCCTTTTTTTGTATGCTAAGATTTTACCAAAATATACTTTAAACAAAACAAAGCAGAAAACATGATAACAATTTGGGAATAACATTACCCAATAGATGACAATCCACTCTTTGTAATACACTGTTTAATATGATCAAGAGAATTTGGTGTAAAAATCTCTTAGAGTTTTTCTGTCAAAAAACAGGTTAAAAAATACTCACTTTGGTTTTTTGAAAACAAAAAAAATGTGTTCTTGTAGGAAACTCAAAAAATTGAGCTATTTATTTTAAGGTAAACATGAATTTAATCCATAGAATTTGAGTTATTATAATTAATCAGCCTTAATGTATGTAATTTAATATGAAAGACTGTAGATTCTTATATCAAAGAAGGTATCTGTATTTCTGAAAAGCAGAATGGAAAATTTAAATATTAGTAAATTAAACACTAACATTGGAAGAAATATGTCTATGTACATACTGACATAATTTAAGAAAACGCATAAATTAGAGAAGCTGAAAAAGGAGAATATTTTTGGTTTTAATTTTTAGAAATATCTAATGGTTTGTTTATTTATTTATTTATTTGCAACAGACATATGTAGTGTGTGAATTATATGTTTCAGCCTTCTGACGTTATAATGTATATTGAATCTGGCCCAGATATAAGTATTAATTGAGGTTATAATGTGTATTCACAAAAAAATACATCACTTGAATAAAAAATTCATACCTTACATTTATTGATATGAATATATAAATGTGAATTTGAGTTTCTGTAACATGTTTAGAATTCTACAATTTAAAATTTAGGCTAGTGGTAGAAAATATTAAGATTGAATTTACACTCAATGCTTTTTCAAGCTGTTATTGAATGATGGTTATGTACTATTTGGAGTTAGAGATTTTATTCAACATATTAAAACAAACCAAAGAAGGAACAATTGTTATAATTCCAACAGATTTTATTTTTCATTTCCTTACCTCAGTCCTCAGTATTTAGATGATTTTATAATCTGTTTTTTTAACCACTTATTATTTTTTAGATAAGTAATAAAAAATCATTGGCCTTCTAATCTCATAAAAAAGTTCTATAATAGTTATTCAAAATTAAAATAACAATTTTAATTGTTATTAGGGTGCCTATGGGCTCAGTCAGTTAAGCATCCAACTTCAACTCAGGTCATGATCTCATGGTTTGTGGGTTCGAGTCCTGCATCCGGATCTGTGCTGACATCTAGCTGAAAGCCTGGAGGCTATCTTCGCATTCTGTGTCTCCCTCTCTCTCTGACCCTCCCCTGCTCATGCTGTCTCTACCTCTCTCTTAAAAATAAGTAAAACACTAAGACAGTTAAAAAAATAAAATAACAATAGAGTATTATATTTTTTAGCATTGGGTATCTTTAGCATATGAAAATGTTCAGGTCATTCTTAAAGCAGAGTGATCTTATATACTTACGTTTATAATTATATAACCAAAGTATCATTCAGCCTTCAGAAAGTGGAGACACATAGAAATATTTGAAGACAGGAGCACCTGGACTGCTCAGTCAGTTAAGCCTCCAACTTCAGCACAGATCATGATCTCACGGTCCATAAGTTCAAGCCCTGAGTTGGGCTCTGTACTGACAGCTCAGAGTCTGGAGCCTACTTCAGATTCTGTTTCCTCCTCTCTCTTTACTCCTCCCCTGCTTGGCTCTGTCTCTCTGTATCTTTCAAAAATAAACAAACATTTTAAAAAATTTAGAAAAGAAGTATTTGGAGTCATCATTTCTTGCATAATTTAACTGAAAATTATGAGAGGTTATTTTAACCAAGCATAAGATGAATCTGAATAAAGACCACAAGATACTGAAAGATAAAGAACATAGTAAATAATAAAGATATTGGTCCTTGTAATCTAAATATAGCTAAAGCTAAAAAGGTAACCATAATCCTTGGAATATGTAATATAAGTACTAAATAAGGACTCCATAAAAACAGTAAAAAGTGCAAAGATAAAGGTGTGTATCTTTGTGTGTAAAAGTAAAAAAGAAACTAACAAAAAACTAAACTATCTCATAGACTAATAGCAGTGAACACAAGAATGAAAGACCCAAAGACCTTCTATTGGGGGATGAGTGAGAAAAATAGAGAAGATAGAGTCAGTAAGATCAAAGTATCATTTTAGTGGAGCAAAAGATGTCGGAGAAAGGGGTTATCATGGTGGCAGAAATAAGTGATAAATTCTTTGGAATAAGAAGGAATTATACCTCTAATTATGGTTATGTCAGTGGAAAATAAGCATTAATTGAATAGACATATAAATATAATTGCTTTCAAATAAACAAGCTGAACACTTGAAGTAAACATGATCAAACATAAAAAATAAGGGAATAAAAATGTGAATATCTAATAGAAACAAAAATTAAGGTGAGAAAAGTATAGTCAAATACATCAATCATTACACTAAATATGAATAAGCTGGATTTCCCTGGTAGTGAGAAAGAAAAACAGTTTGAAAACATGGAAGAAGAAATACTATGCAAATTAAAATAAGAAGCAGAAGCAGGCATAGAAATATTGAAAGGATTTTGCAGTTAAAAAAGGGCTACCTGTCATAGTGTGCATGCACACACACAATTAATGAATTTCTAGCATCAGAGACACAATAGGCAATACCATTCATTAAAAGAACTCCATGTTATTGATACACACAGACAGTCATATCCCATTAATAAAAATATATTTCTCACTTTCTTAAAGACAATCTCAGCAATAGGCAAACCTGAATAACCTGAATGAAAATGGATATATTGTAGATCATATACTTTGGATGTAATCCAAAGAAACTTGAAAAAATAAAACAAAAAGTTGGCCAAAGACATCTTAGTTACAGGGAAGCTAGAATAAATGAAAATCATAGTGTGAAATGATATTTCTACAAAAGAAGATATTATAAGAGCAAATATATACTAGCTAGTCAGTAATATAAAATAAAATGCTTTATAAAAAAAGTTTTGTTCTGCTCACTTCGGCAGCACATATACTAAAAGCAAAAGTTTTGTTAAAACAAACATTGGTATAATGTTGTAAGTCTCAACACTTTAAAAAGAAACACACACAAACAGTAAAGAATTTAGGATTAATCTTAATAAATAAGGGAATAAACAACCAATACACTAAACCAGAAGTAACTAAAAGTATGAAAGAAAAGCTTTAGGTCAATGATGTAGATAAAGTGATTAAATAATAATTTTAAGAATATAGAAAAGTAAGTGCAGTGGCTGATTCCTTTAAAAGACTGTAGCCGCACACTGAGGAAAATGTTCTCAGACACTTAGACTGAGTGGACGTGCAGGGCTGCCTCTGCCAGCGAAACAGCAGCAACAGCAAACTGCACAGTCTTTATTTTATGTGCACCAGGTTTAAACATCAAAGAATGTTAAAGCATGGGAGGAAAACACAAAGAGCCTCCAGACATAGACCAAACACACATTTGATGTTTATATGAAAGCATATTGGGAAGATGTGCAGTTTCAAGGACTGCTAAGCAATTACAGTGGGTCTGTTCTCTAACTGGCTCTTGGGAGATCATGGGGTTCCGTTTTTACATTGCTATCATGTTGTCAGCCTTAATACCAGAACACTGCTGATGTTCTGAGAATGTACCATACATTCTCTAGAAATAACTCCACAAAAGACCATGTGATAGTTAATTCCAGGAGACTCAAAAGTCACGTTGGTCCTCATTCATAGTACAGGTTTATGGAAATCAGATAATTAGTGAAGTATTAGCTCATGTCTATCTTATAAAGGGTGCTATCATATTTTTCCAGTTCCAAAATGCATAATTGGAATAGACATACTCAGCAGCTGCTGGAGTCCCCACATTGTCTTTCTGAACTGTGGTGTGAAAGCTGATATAGTGAGATAGGCCAAGTGGACATCACTAGAACTGCTACTAGCCAGGAAAATGGTAAACCAACAGCAAAATCACATGTCTGGAAGAACTACAGTAATTATTACCATCATCAAGGCCCTGAGAAATGGAATAGTGATGATTTCCAGCACAGCCTTATTCAACTTTCCTGTTTTCCCTGTGCAGAAAATATTTTTATCTTGGAGAATGACAGTGGATTATTTTAAGCTTAACTGATGGTGACTCCAATTGCAGCTGTTCTACTAGATGTGTTTTCATTGCTTGAGCAAATTAACAAATCTCCTGGTATCTGATATACAGCTAATGATTTGGCAAATGCTTTCTTCTCCATTTCTGTTTAGTAAACACTTCTACACAATTTGTTTTGAACTGGCAAGGCCAGCAGTAGACCTTCAATGTTTAACCCAGGGGTATATCAACTCTTCAGCCCTATATCATAATTTAATTCAAAGGGATCTCGATTGATTGCCCTTTTCTTTTACAGGATATCATTCTGGCCCATTACATTGATGACATTAAGCTAATTGGGCTTGGTGAGCAAGAAATTACAACTGTTTTAGAGTTATTCATTAGATGTTTGCATGACAGAGGGTGGGAGATAGATCCAATAAAAGTTCAGCATCCTTCCATGTCAATGAAATTACTAGAAGTCTGTGTATGGGGAATGACCAGATAGCCCTTCCAAGGTGAAAGATAAGTTGCTGCATCTGACTCTTCCTATAATCAATAGAGGCATAGTATCTAGTGGACCATTTTAATTTTTTTAAGTTTCTTTATTTTGAAAGGGAAGGAGAGAAAGAAAGAGAGAATAGGTACAAGTGAGGGGGGCGGCGCAGGGGGGGAGAGAGAGAGAGAGAGAGAATTTCAAGCAGACTCCATGCTGTCAACACAGAGCCCAACCCGGGCCTAGAACCCATGAAATGTGAGATCATGACCTGTGCCAAAGTCAAGAGCTGGATGCTTAATAGACTGAACCACTCAGGTGTCCCTCTAGTGGACCATTTTAAATTTCAGAGGCAACATATTTCTCATTTGGGTGCATTACTCCAGTCTATTTACCAAGTGGTTCAAGGAACTACTAGTTTTCAGTGTAACACAGAATGAGAAGAGGCTCTGCAATAAGTCTACGCTGTTGTGCAAGCTGCTCTAACCACCTAGATAATATGATCTGGTAGTTGTAAGTCACCATGGCAGATATGGATGCTGTATGCATCCTTTGGCAGTTCCTTATAGGAGAATCACAACCCAGGCCCTTGGAACTTTGAAGCACAGCTCTGCCATCCTCTGCAAATAATTAATCTCATTTTAGAAACAGCTACCAGTCTTTTACTGGGCCTTAGTAGAAACTCGATGTTAACCATGAATCCGTCAAGTTATCATGCGACCTGGGCTGCCCATTATGAACTGGGTATTACTTGACACATCAAGACATAAAGTTGGGTGTACACAGCAGCACTACATGATTAAAGGAAGTTATATATATATATGAGATTAGGCCTGAGTGGGACATGAAGCACAAGTAAGTTTCATGAAGTAATGGACCAATGCCCATGGTCCCCACTCCTGCTAAGCTGCCTTCTCTCTCATAACTTACATCTATGACCTCATAAGGAGTTCATTATAATAAGTTGACTAAGGAAGAGAAGACTCTGGCCTGATTTACAGATGGTTCAGCAAGATATATAGTCACCACCCAAAGGTGGACAGCTGTAGCACTACAGCCCAATTCTGGGACATTCATGAAAGAGAATGGTGGGGGCGCCTGGGTGGCTCAGTCGGTTAAGCGTCGGACTTCAGCTCAGGTCATGATCTCACAGTTCATGGGTTTGAGCCCCACGTCAAGCTCTGTGCTGACAACTATCTCAGAGCCTGGAACTTGTTTCAGATTTTCTGTCTCCCTCTCTCTCTGACCCTCCCCTGCTCATGCTGTCTCTCTCTCAGAAATAAATAAAACATTAAAAATTAAAAAAAAAAAAAAGAAAGACAATGGTGAAGGGAAACCTCCGAGTGGGAGGAGCTTTCAGCAGTGTACCTGGTTGCTGGTTGTTCACTTTTTGTGTATATATGTGTATACATATATGTATACTCACACACACAATAATGACACACCACCGGTAGTTCCAGAAGGTGGTGAGACTTGAATAGTCAATCTGCCAGGAGTGGAAGGAGGCATTGCCCAATTGCAGTGTAGTCTCTCACCATCATGAGACAAACAGGTCAGTTTTTGGCAGTGGTCATAAGTATGGCACATAGACGCAACCTCTGCCACAGAAGCATAGCATCATCTCTTTTAGTACTTGGCTGCAGTCATTTTCATCAGGGAATTAGTCTTTACCAAGATTGCCTAAATGAATGGCCCAGACAATTCCATCAGCAGCTGTGAATTGTTTCTTCAGTTTTAGTCTTTAGAGAAGGATATATTTAATCATACAGTCTATAGTTTTCCAGTCCAAAAAGGTAGATTTTTGGAAACAGTCCCAGAATCAGAGATACATTTACTGAGCCAAATAGCCCACACCCACAGCTGAAACAAAACCGTGGATATTGGATTTCAGCTTAGGGAAATCATCAAGGAGCAAGCCACAGGCATTTAGGGAACCTTAGGGAATTGAGGGTCCAATTGTCTCAGCTTCCTCGCCACCCACCTACCTCTGGCAGTGCTGTGAGAGATAAATTGTCCCTATTGAAATAATAGATGCCCTTTTGTCATGAAAAGCCAAGGTGCTATTGGGGCCAAGCAGACTATGTTTTTGAGTACATCATTCACTTTTCAAGCAAAGACATTTGGGTCCTTCCTACCCTGTTAGTTGTTGAGTTAGAGTAGACCCACTACACAGGAGAATTTCAGGCCTGAGAGTATAAAGGGTTCTGAAGACCAGGTAACAACAAAAGCTCAGTCACAAGCTAATCACTGATTTTTTTTTTAATGTTTTATTTATTTCTAGGGGAGAGAGAGAGAGACAGCGTGAGCAGGGGAGGGTCAGAGAGAGAGGGAGTCACAGACTCTGAAACAGGCTCCAGGCTCTGAGCTGGCAGTCAGCACAGAGCCCGATGCGGGGCTCGAACCCACGAACCGCGAGATCATGACCTAAGCGAAAGTCGGACGCTTAACCGACTAAGCCACCCAGGGCCCCCCTGCTAATCACTGATTTTTAAAAGCAGTGCATCTATTAGCCATATAAGGGAGGCCATGAGTCCAAAACTCCAAACGGTATCTCCAAGTAAAAGTAAAGCCTACCTCCCTTTGCCAGAGGCTGAAAATGACAAAATCATCAGTTATAGAGCTGTACTATCTCTAGTACCCAAAGTATCCAGTAAGGTGCTGGATCTTCCTTTTGATACTATAGCCAAAAAGACAAAACATTTCCTTGATTATCAAAAAGATTCAGCAGAGTTAAATCTCTCTTTAAGGAGATATTTATTAACCTCTGTTGCAGGATATAATTTCATCACAGTTAGGGCTTCTGACACTGAGACTTCAGACTTGACAACCAATAGCATGTCATCCATATAATAAAAGTTTTGAACATCAGTAGAGTAGAGGTGTTCATGCTAAATCCTGATCCACCAAACGGTGGCAAATGGCAGAGGAATTTGTCCAGTAGCAACTCTATCTGAATCTCTCTCACTGTTGAGATAATCCCCTCTGGTTAATCACCACAAGGGGTGGTGAAGTTCAAATATATAATACACCAATTCCTAGTTTACATTCAAATGTAGAAGCAAGGGAAACATTATACTGAATTGGCTCAAAGATACCCACTTTCTGGATTCAACTTTCCAGATGTTTTCATGTTTCTGCACAATTAGGCCTTTTCTGGGAAAAGACAACTGACGGTGGGGTAAAGGGTGATCAAATGACTAATGATTCTTAGAAGTTAAAGACAGACAATTTGGGCAAGATTTAGTGACTTCTTCCCTGGAGATATTTACTTACATTACAAAGGGTGATACAAACATCTTCCTATAAAGGCTTGAAGATGTTCAAGAGGCTCCCATAAAGTGTAGAGCTTCATGATTTTGTGGCTCTCCCTGGGTGGTATAAACTTCTGTAGCCACAGGCAAATATAGTTCTCATTGCTTGGCTCTTGGAGAATTAGGGCATGGAGAATAGGGATAAGATCTCTGTGAGAAAAAGATTTATTCCATGACCTAGAGGTGTTTCAGATCTCCATGCACTTTTAAATTTTTTATATATTTTAATAGTATGTACTATAATACTTACATTTTACATATGTACATATATACAGACATTAACATATAAAACTATAGCAGGATACTTCTTAAGCTGCAAGGAAGATGAGCTCTCAGATATGTTATCACAGGTATAGACTTCATTTCCACAATGACACATTAGCTTCCTCTCTCACTGTTAACCCATATAAATGAATCTGTTGAGTTTAGCCACTTCCCCTACCATAGGTATAAGCAGGATGGTTGCTTGAATGTGTTTAATGGAATCATAAAAGTTTGAGTTTCTCCCTTCTGTGATATTCCATAGTATATTTACCTTTTTCCCCTAAAGCAACTGAGGTCAGGCTAGAAGGAAAAGGAAGAATCAGAGGGTGCAGAGAAAGAAAACTAATATATGAGATATATTTACCTTCATTCTTTTACACATACAGAAGAAGTATAAAATGTTTTTCAGTGAAGACTGTTTTCAGTAAGGTGCTCTGTGTTCACTGACAGGAATTATTTTAAAGATTTATTTTGGACGACTGCTCCTGGATGGCTCAGTCAGTTGAGCATCTGACTTTGGCTGAGGTCATGATTTTTCAGTTCATGAGTTTCAGGCCCACATCAGATCACTGATGTCTGCACAGAGCCTGTTTTGGATAAAACAATTATTTAAGTTTATTTATTTATTTTGAGAGAGAGGGAGCAAGACCAGGGGAGAGTCAGAGAGAGAGAGAGAGAGAGAAAATCCCTAGCAGGTTTCATGCTGTTTGCACAGAGCTCAACTTGGGACTTGATCTCACAAACTATGAGATCATGACCTGAGCCAAAATCAAGAATCAGATGCTTAACTGACTGAGCCACCCAGGTACCCTGACAGGAATTATTTTAAAATAAAATACCATTGCATATCACAGATTAGTTAGCATTGGTAGAAAAAATAATGAAAATTTGTAACTAAAAATGGAGATTAGTAAAATATATATATATTTAAGAGAAGAAGAATAAACTAAAGAATTTTTCTAAAGCAGGTGTTGGTAAACTGTGGCCCATGGGACAAATTTAAACCATGGTCTATATATCATATGAAATAAACATTGTTTTTATATTCTATAGGGTGGAAAACTAAAGGGAAAGCAGAAGGAGAAGAGGAGGAGGGGGGTGGATCAGTAGGGGAGAACGAGAGTGAAAGTGGGGAGGAGAAGAAAGAGGAAAAACCATTGCCACTGAGATGATATGTAGCCAGCAAAACATAAAATACTTACTCTCTGACTTTGTAGAGAAAATGTTGGCCAACCTTTGGAGTACTGCAAGATAATATTTTTGAAACTCACAAACACATCTGCTAATGCAGTACAGTTAACATAGGTATCTAATTTTCAAAATATATGCATGCTTCTAGAAAAACACATCAAGCTCAATACCTATTATGTCAATAAAGACACCACAGTTTCCAATAATGTTAAAAATAGATACAAATATTTTTTAACAAATCTTTATTTAAGATACAGTTATACTTTATGAAATTCTCCATCCTTTTTCTTTCTTTCATTAAAATTTTAAAAAAATGTTTTTAATTTTTGAGAGACACAGAGTGCAAATGGGGGAAGGGACAGAGAGAGTGAGACATAGAATCCTTAGCAGGCTCCAGACTCCTAGCTGTCAGCAAAAAGCTCAGTACGGGGCTCAAACCCATGAACAGTAAGATCATGACCTGAGCTGAAGTCAACCACTTAACTGACTGAGCCACCTAGGTGCCACCATACTTTTTCTTTCTTAACATTGCCTCATAAAAATATCTCTATTTCAATTAATATATTAAACATATATTTAATATAAAGCATATACCAATATATATTTTTTGCAATCTTAATTCTATTAATAAGCGTTCAGGTGTTTTTTAGTTTAGCTTTTTTTTTAAGTTTCTTTTTTTTTGAAAGAGCATGAGCAGGGGAGGGGGAGAGAGAGAGGGAGAGAGAGAATCCTACCCAAGCTCTGCACTGTCAGCACAGAGTGCGATGTGGAGCCCAGTCTCACAGTTCATGAGATCATGACCTGAGCTGAAATCAAGAGTTGGTTACTTAACTGAGACACGCAGGCACCCCAGTTTAGTTTTTTTTTTTAACTTGAGCAATAAACAAATACCTATATTTTCAATATTGCTGATTTTATTTATACTGTGTAGATCCTTAGGAGTTAAAGAGTTTTTATTATTTAATTTTAATAGATATTGCTGGATTGCTTTCTATGCTCTGACTATAACAGTTGTAATAGTTGACATTTCCACCAGCAATATATGAGACTCTCAGTTCATCTCTAATAGATATTGTGTTATTATTATTTTTATTTTTACCACTTCCACTCTGATTTATAAGATATGGTTCTGCTTTGTAATGTTATTTTCATTAACATAAAACATGAATAAAATTGTTAAGAAAAATGATATCTTTTTTTAGCAATTATTTATTTATCTAAATTACTTCATGTGAATTTTTAAAATGTATTTACTTAATCAAATTGACAATTTTCAGGGATTTTAAAATGACTAAGATACATTTTTCTGTAAAAGAAATGCTAAGAAAATATTAAACGTATTAACACAAATTATAGAAACTAACTCTACTATGATCAAGAAAGAGAATGAGAGAAAGCAATCTGAAATGGAGAGAGAAAGGGAGAAAGAGAGAGATAGGGAAGGAGGGAAGAAGAGAGAGATCAAATTCAAATAGAAATGTTGGATAGAAGTAATTAATGACAACAAGTTATAATAAATGGACATAATCATGTTAGATAATACCATGAATATGTGTCTTACAATGAAAATATTACATAGAGATATTGCATTTTGTTTGGTCTACATATTTTCCAGAATCCATTTACAAATGTAGAATAATGGAATGGTTACAGTTTAGGTAAAAATCAGAATCTATCACATCGTATTTACTACATATAATTAAAAGTGCTTAAACTCTTCCAGTTTCATTTAGCTATATGTCCAATTGCCATATTGTTCATCACAAATTGATTCAGAAGGAGATTTGTGCCACGTTTCTAGCCAAAGATGTGTGAATGTAAGTTTGCTGCAGCACCATTTACTTCTAGACCATAAACACATATAGTGCTTTTTTTAAAAATAGCTTTCCATTGGTATTGAAACCTGAGACATCAGCAATTATCTAAGGATAAGCTAAATCCAAAGATATCACTGAAGAGATAAGAAAGAATCTGAGTCTATACTGACATACAAGAGTTACTGAATCATTCATTTCTAGAGCTGACCACATTGCATTTGCCATTTTTGAAATAGTGTATATTTGTATTACTGAAGCTATTTTGAAATGGCATTTCTATAATCTGTGATCAGAATCATACTAAATGAATCACATCATTAGATTTCAGCAATGAAAATATATTGCTGTTTAAAAAAGAACAGCAGCATTTTATTTCTAACTGGTGAAATCTCCTTGAATGTTATACTTTACATGGGATATAAATGGTTATTGTGACTGTACTTTTAAAAATCAATTGAAGTAAACCATTTTTTCTTAAAATAATGGAATATAAAATGCTATTCAATTCTGTATTTAGAACACTGTGTATGAATGTTAAGAATTATGTGAAGCATAGTTAGAAGAAAGAATATATACAATATTCAGAAAAAAAGTGTGGAGATTTATCAATTTTATTGATAACAGAAATACACAGTGGAATTATTTTCAAATTGGAAAATTCAATACAGTTAAAAACTTATTTTGATTAAAAGTAAAAAATTGTCATATATTATTGTCATATTTCCCTTGAACAAGCCATGGAAAGCAATAAGTAAAGGCTAATAATAATATTGTTAAATAGGATTTCATGAAATTTAAAACTTATTTTTACCAAAAGATAGCATTTATAATGATTGGGAGAAGATAATTATAATACATGTATGTTTTTTTTTTTAAAGGGCTAGTATTGGGGCACCTAAATGACTCAGTTGGTTAAACTTCTGACTTTAGCTTAGGTCCATATGTCAGTTTGTGAGTTCAAGCCCCACATCAGGCTCTGTGCTGGAGCCTGCTTTGGATTCTGTGTCTCCCTCTCTCTCTGCCCCTCACTCGCTTTCACTCTCTTTCTCTCTCTCTCAAAAATGAATAAAGATTAAAAAATAAATGAAATAAAGGGCTATGATGTAAAATATATAATAGTTCTGGGAAATCCATAAGAAAGATCCAATACAAATAAAATACTTGAACAGATATAATTAAAAAATATTTCAGGTTTCCAGTAAGTATATGAAAAGTGCTCAGAATAATTTCTCTCAAGTTAAATATAAATTAAAATAAATGAAATACCATTACAAACCCAGAATGGCTAAAATAAAAAATACTGAAAGTGTTAAGTGTTGGTAAAGATAGAAAGTGACTGGCAATCTCATGAATTGCAAATAAATTAAAGTAAGTCAGGAAAACCACTGGGTAACTGGAAGTATTTATCAAACCTTAAAAACTTTAAGCATACGTTTACCCCAGGTCCCGTTAAATCTGTTTTTCCATTTATACCTGTGGTAGGCACAATAATGACCTCCCCTCCAAAAACAAAAAAAATCCAAGAATATGCTACTTTACATGGAAAAATGGACTTTGCAAATATGCTTAAACTGGGACTGCTCAATATATTCACAGGAGTCCTTATAAATTGAGAGAGTCAAGAATGTGACTGTAAGAGTGTCACAATGTGAGAAACATGTGACTCATTGTTCGCTTTAAGATGGAAAGAGGACAAAGAACTAAGGAATGGGAACAGCCTGCGAAAACTGGAAAAGACAAGAAAACCAATTCTTCCCTACAGCTTGCAAAACGTAACACTACCAACACCTTCATTTTAACCCAATGAGACCCATTTTGGCCATTTCTATCACTCAAAAAACAGAATGCTGTAAGTTCTCTGACTTAAATGCCTTATCTCTCAATTGTTCTAACTACCATTCTTGTAGTTTCACCTATACACTTGTTGGGCTTTGGTTGATCAAAAATCTTCCTAAGCTTAGCTGTACAATTATCTTTTAAAATAATTTACTTCAGAGGTATCTGGGTGGCTCAGTTGGTTAAACATCCAACTCTTGATTTTGGCTTGGCATTCTCTCTCTTCCTCTCTCTGCCCTCCCTCACTCACACTCTCTCTTTCTTTCTCAAAACAAGTAAACAAAACTTTAAAAAATAATAAAATAGTTTAATTCAGTAAGTCAAGTTCTTACTGTACAGCCAGATTCTTACTGCCCTCGATCAATCCCAAAGCGAACCGATGTTCATAAGCTAAGACATGAACAGACTTTATATCATACCACATCAAATTTCATTCATTAATATGATTATTTTCTTTAAAACACTTTATTTTTCATAGGTTTCAGAGTTAAAATCATTTCCTCGCAGGAAAAGAAAAAGGTCTAATTATTAGAAGCTAAATCATTGCAATTCACTTCATTTTGATTTGCTATTAAATTTCATGGCTGGTGTAAAGTTTTACCTATGCACCTCCTAATATAGGACAATTCTGTGCCATCTTTCTATTCTGCCAACATGTTTAGATGATGGTAAATTTATGACTGTTTTCCAATGAATGCCTTGTGTTCTACTTCATCATATTATAATCCATCCCCGATCATTATAATGAAAGCTTTTTTCCATAAAAAAATTATTATGGCCAGGTTTAAGTTCTTTGTCTCCCAACTCTCTGTCAAATGAATGCTGCCTTAATTCTGATGCTTTCTATAATATGTGAAATTCTTCCTCAACATTGATAATGAACTCATTTTATTCTCTTCAAATTTTATCCCATTTTACTCATTAGGCTGATAGCCTTTCTTACATTGAATATATTAAGGCTCCTATTTTGTCTACTTTGATGATGTTAAATAAATTTTGTAATGTAAGCTAACAATTAGAAATAAATTCCACCAAGAATAAGAACTGAAAGTGAACATTTGCCATTATCATACAGTAAGCCATTTCCCCTGCATATTCATTGCAAAAGAATCATTATGATGAGTGATGTATTTTTTTTAATCTACAGATACAGAGCAGACTTTTTTGTATCAAGGAAAATGTAGGGATACTAAAAAACATCAGTATCTAAATTTGGGAGAATGAATCACCAAATTATTCAAAACTGACATGAATCATACTGATTAACATATATTTATACATTTCTTTCTACAGAAGTAAATAAACATTTCACCTCATACACTGTGGTATTAAATGGTGAAATTCCTGTTTTAACAGTTAGAAATAGTTAATGGTGTGAGTCATGATTTGGTGATTTGTGTTTAAAAAAAAACCACAAAAGCCTACCACACTGAAATCATCTTACTGTAAAAAAAAATCATTTTACTGTAAATATCAAATTCAAGAAGAGGAGAAGGATTCAAAATGCACTATTTTTTATTATAATGAATTATTGCAAATTTATTAACACTAAATCATTTCCTTGTCAAAAAGTAGATTCTGTGATTTTCAAAAGAACATCAAGACATTTCTCTTAAAAGTATTATATTTAAAATTAACTCATTTCTAGTTGACTATAATTCAATTTTAAAATCTGTGTGACCATAGGTAAGGAACGTGAACTGTCTATTCTTTTTTCCTTATTTGTTAAAAAATTTGTTATTTATATTAGAGAGAGAGAGACAGATGCAAGCAAGGGAAGGGCAGAGAGAGAGACACACACAATCCAAACCAGGTTCTAGACTCTGAGCTGTCAGCACCAGAGCCTGATGTGGAGTTCTAACACACAGGTCCAAAGATCATGACCTGAGCTAAAGTCATATGCTTAACTGACTGAGCCACTCAGATGCCCCTTGAACTGTCTATTCTTAAGTTAAATTACCTATGACATAGATTTAATTGTGTGTATTCTCCATAATAAAACCTTTTAACATTTTAATACTTTTGAAAAATAAAACAAAACAATTTAATACACCATCTGCAGTTTAAAGTTATTGGCATTTTAGAAATACAACACATACTAATATCTGTTCAGCCTAATGCACATAGATGGTGGTACTAATCCTTGATATGAATTAAAATTGACACTATCATTGTATCAGTATATATGTGCTTCTATACATGTATATATGTATTAATCTCTATCATCTACACATTATCTATCTATCTACCTATCATCTGTCTAATATCTATCTAATGTTTCTGTCTATCCATCCATATACATCTTTTAACAAGGCCTTATACAAGAAAGTATTGCAAAACACATATTGAATATAATTCTATTGTATGCAAAACACATATTGTTGAATATAATTCTATTGTCAGTACTGGTAATAACAATGAATATAGGAAAATGGAACAATTTATAATTTCCAGATTCCCAAGTCAGTTGCAGCAGTTAACTGATAAATAGGAGGATAAAAAATGTGAATCCTTTTTAATCAGCTTTAATTAATTAACTAATAAGTAACTAATAGTGATCCTTACACACTGGAATTATATTTAAATTGGAAACCTTCTTTGCTTTCTTAATGAGCCCCTAAAGTTTAATTTTTGGCTAAGCTTTCTGTTTTTGTTTTTAAGTTTACTTATTTTGAGAGAGCGTGTGCACATGCCAGGAGTAGGGGAGGGGCAGACAGAAAGGGAGCGAAGGCCAGAAAGAGAATTTCAAGCAAGTTCAGCACAGTTAGTTCAAGACCTCATGTGGGACTCCATCCCATGAACTGTGAGATCATGTTGCTTAAGCCATTGAAACACCCAGGCATCCCTTGGCCAAGCTTTCTAGTAGATACAACACCATAGCATATTTTAACCTGTTTTTGATGGTCACATTTGATTCAAGACCACTAAACTAAATTTTATCAAACAAAGTTGAATTCACTACCTTTGCTGCTAACATAGAACAATTACTACCATGACATTGCCTCAGTAATGTCTTGAAAAGAGGAATTTGATAAATGACTTGTAGAGTTTGTGGGGTCTTGGCTTGAGGTTTCAGAGGAGATGTATAAAAACAGGTAACTAATTAGGATTGGGCAAATTTCCTGACAGAGTATTTAGGAACCCAGTAGGGTGAAAATCTTAAAGAGGATTGTGATGAGCAAATTTTTTGTCCTGAAAATGAGCAGCTGAGAAAATCCTTGATACGGATAGAAAGCTACTTGGCCAAGTGAACACATTATTTGCCCATAAAATTGTCTTACCAGAATTTTCAAAAGCAAAAAGTGAAGTTATTTACTGATTTATAATCTAATCTTCCTGGTTAATAATTCTGGTAGCAAACTGTTAAGTAATGTCAATATACATCACCTTCAGTTCTTACTTTTATCTTAAAGTTATTTAAAAAAATGTTATGATCAGAGTTTGTTTTGGAAGCTTCCTCATAATGAAAATAGAAAAGAGCAATGGATATTTAGATTATGATCCCCTTTTTTTCTCGTGGTACCTCTCAAACAATTCCATTCCTATTAGAAGTTTCCACTGTGACCACTGTAATTCCAAAATATGTTCATCGATATCACACCCCCTAGAAAAAGTAAGCACATGATATAAGTTTATAGAAGCATGAGTCCAGGGGCACCTGAGTGGCTCAGTCAGTTAAACGTCCTACTTCAGCTCAGATCATGATCTCACAGTTCATAGTTTCGAGCCCCACGTCAGGCTCTGTGCTGACAGTTCAGAGCCTCGAGCCTGCTTCAGATTCTGTGTCTCCCTCTCTCTCTCTGCCCCTCCCCCACTAGTGTTCTCTCTCTCTCTTTCTCTCTCTCTCAAAAATAAATAAACATTAGAAGCATGAGTCCAGGCCAGAGGTGGCAAGGACTTGGCCTGAAATGAATTGGGCATTGATTGTTCTTATATGTGTTTGCTTCCTTGGTATCTTGGCCCCAAACTAATGATTAGCGGTCAACAGTTTCAGTCTCCCCAGATTATCAATCCCAGTAGACAGGAAATTCAGGAGGGAGATCTATTCTGGAAGCTTCTCACAAACAAACAAGACAAAAATATATAAATTTTTTTAAAGTTTGTGGTGACCCCAATGTAGAATTTTCCTTATAAAGATGCCAGTCTGAAAAACTTCCTGAACTAGTCATCATCAAGACCAGGCTTAGAGGGGCGCCTGGGTGGCTTAGTTGGTTAAGCGTCTGACTTTCACTTAGGTCATGATCTCACGGTTCATGGGTTCGAGCCCCGCATCGGGCTCTGTGCTGACTGCCAGCTCAGAGCCTGGAGCCTGTTTCAGTCTGTGACTCCCTCTCTCTCTGACCCTCCCCTGCTCACGCTGTCTCTCTCTCTGTCTCCTAGAAATAAATAAAACATTAAAAAAAAAGAAAAGACCAGGCTTAGAGATGTTTGTAGTGGACTCTATACTCTTCCCTTACAGACTCAAAGAACAAAGAGTTTAAGAAAGACATAGAGGCAAATATTAATAGGTCACTCATAACATGGCAGATTTTCCCTAAGAATAAGAATTTTCAAATGTTACTGAATAACCAACCAGTCTTCTCACAAAAAAGAGTTCCTCGTTTCTTTCATACAAAATAAATTCAAGGTTCTGCAGCTCAGTGAAAAGGAATTAAAGCTTAATTCAAACATGGGACCTACCTTACCATCTTGGACAGGGAGACCTTCTTGTAATGTTGGCGGCAGTGATTAGAGTGATATGTCTGCAAGCCAAAGAACACCAGTGATTGATGACAATCCCGAAAAGTTAGGAAGAGGCAAGGCAAGCATCTTCCCCAAGACCATAGAGAGAGCGTGATGTTGCCAACATCTTCACTTCAGAATTCTAGGGGCACTTGGGTGGCTCAGTCGGTTAAGCCTCCGACTTCAACTCAGGTCATGATCTCATGGTTCGTGGGTTCCAGCCCCACGTCATGCTCTGTGCTGACAGCTAGCTCAGAGCCTGGAGCCTGCTTCAGATTCTGTGTCTCCTTCTCTCTCTGACCCTCCCCTACTCACGCTGTCTCTCTCTCAGAAATAAATAAAAACATTTTTAAAAAGGAGTTCTAGCCTCTACAACTATAACAGATTAAATTTGTTTTTTAAGTCACTCAGTTTGTGGTAATTTGTTACAGTAATGCTAGGAAACTAGTATAAATATCTTTTCTGAAGAAAGCAATGAAGTTATTTATTGGATGTGTTGATTTTTAGTTATATTTTCTGGAATAATAATTTTGTAGAACAAACAATTAAATCATGTTGATGTAGGTGTCCTCAGATCGCAAAAGTTGTTATGCTGAAGCTGGTAGGCTCAATTCTTATCAACTGTCCTGACATCACATCTTTGAATAAATTATTACATCACTTATTAAACCTGATCATCAGAATCATATAGAGAGCTTAAACGCACACTCACACAGACACACACAGACATATATTTTCCCAGGACTCATACTCATGACATTATATTNAATAAATTATTACATCACTTATTAAACCTGATCATCAGAATCATATAGAGAGCTTAAACGCACACTCACACAGACACACACAGACTTTTCCCAGGACTCACACTCATGACATTATATAGTGGTTTCTTATCTAAACACAAAAGATTCCTTGAGACCAGAGATAATATGCAGTTTTTATTGATTATCTTCTAAAGTAACCCCCTACTAAGACTAAATTATAGCTGATTTAAAATGCATTTTTTTGTATTCTGCTAATGTACCACTTGTCACAAAAACTTATTTATAGCTTCGCTTCGGGCTGTTTTATTTCTATGAGACATCCTAGTTAAATGCACTTGTGTGTGTGTGTGTGTGTGTGTGTGTATGTACATATACAAGAAATTAGATAATGAGATCCAGCATGAAAAATGTATTGTTTAAAGTTCTTCTGAACCAACTAAAATATATTTAGAGTACATTTCCAAATTCTAATTTTATAGAAAATATATTAAATAATTGACTTGACTCATCTTTAGACTTTGAGCTATTGGATTCACAAGAAGCTCCAAAGTCACTAATACCACCACCATTTTCTTAAACTATTCTTCATAAACTGTATATTATATATACAAGCATAGTTTGTATACTTGTACCCATGTTTTGATCAGGGCAATCCCCTCAGACATATCTTGTAAGTAGTCTCTTTTTTATCAATAATTTTATACTGAGGGCCATAGAACTCTTATATTTGGGATCATCTTTATTTTATATTTTAAAATGCTTACAATTTTCTATGTGGGATCTACAACTCTTTGTTTCTCTCAGTCACCAGTGAAATTCCTATATCCACAAGTTTAATGTATGCATGTGACAGTAAATAGATCCAAGTACTGATTTTATGTTCTAATTCTAAAAGAAAAAATCTAAGCAAGTTTTCAAATTAGGTAGTAAATTTCCTTAAAAATTTGGACTATGTCTTCACCTAATAAAGAAAGATGGTTTCCATGAGTGTTGTGGCAAACATAGTAAGATAGTAAGATAGTAAAGAACATACTTTTCTATGTAGTTTTCCCCATTTCTTAAAAAGAAAAATGATAATATTTGCTCATTTTATTACCCTAGTTCTTAATAAGGAACATCTGTATATAGTGACGCAGGAGGCTAAATTCCTGTGAATTCAGCTTCCATTATTTTGCTTAAGGACAATTGAGGGAGGCCTTGGTTAATAATAAAAGAAATATAAATTTGTCTTTCTTACATCAATGTTCCCATTCTTTCTAATCTCTCCCTACAGAGAGAGATTTTTTTCCACTTCATACAGTTTATACTACTTCATTTAGCTATGTACATATTTATACTATTAAACGTCCTAAGTTTTGAGGCAAACATATTTGATGCCTTACAAATTATTGTAATTCACAGTTAGTGACAATTCTTCTTAAGGACAATTAGACTTAATATTTGACATCAAAGTCATTCTTTCCCACTTATTTTTTCCCTCCCTCTTCCTTCCTTCCTTCCTTCCTTCCTTCCTTCCTTCCTTCCTTCCTTCAGTCAAAAAGGACCATGGGATGCACTTTTATCCCTTGTTTCATAGTTACTCCTATTTAATCCTCTTTGGCTCTCTTTAAGACTGAGAATTCTACATTGCCTTCTTAACACTTATGTTTTCATATTTTCTGTCTTCTATAAAATACATTTTCACCACTTCCTGGTGGGCAAGCAGACCACCATTTTGAGATCTGGGATCTTATGCTTCATATATTTTTGGAACTGGAGACCAGGAACAGTAAATAGAGGAACAAAGTAACCAGATACTCAGTTATCAGGGCAGTGGATGGGTGGCAGAAGAATATTTGCTCCAGAGCAGGCTGGTAGGGAGAAACAAACCTGGAGAACGTAAATCTTGCCTGAGTGTCCCCTCCCACCATGAGCAAAGTGTTCTTCAAGACTAGGAAGCTAACATCTTCTTTCCTAACACTGTATTTTCTGACTGAGAATTAGAGTCATATATTTAAAATAGTGATGGCAAAAGATGGGTGAAAGGGAAAATTTATATTTATTAAAGTTTGATGGCTTTGTAAGTGTGTTGGAGGAGGTAATAAGAAGGGATGGGATAAAAGAACACCACTGGACAGGATAAGGAGCTGGGTCCTAAAGCACTCAATCTTGAGCTTGTCTTCATCTAAACTGCTTAACTGGCATCAGTGTTGGAGAGCTTCACTCATATCCTATGATATGAGTGAACTTATATCTGATACTGGGCAAAATTTCACCTGGGCAATTCTAGCCTAAATCAGACTCCATCTATGCAAACAAAATGCAAGGACTAACTTTTTTTTCTTTTTCTTTCTTTCTTTCTTTCTTTTTTTTTTTTTTGAGAGTGAGCGGGGGAGGAGCAGAGAGAGAAAGGGGATAATCTTAAGCAGCTCCATGTTCAGCCCGACCAGGACTCGATCCTATGACCCTGGGATCATAGCCTGAGCCAAAATTGAGACTCAGAGGCTTAACCAACTGAGCCTCCCAGGTGTCCCACAGGATTAATATTTTTAATGTGGGAGTATAAAAAAGAAAGGTGATGATTTTACTGAGAAGAAATTTAGATGATTTTAGTGACAAGAAAACCTTATAGAGCTCATATTTTTATAAAAGATATTCCATCACACATGTAATCCACTTATTATGTATGTCATAACTCACAGTACTTTCATGTTATGTAAGTTTTATTAAATGTTAGATTAATTTGGTGTAGTGTTCAATTAAAATATTCAAGTTATGCATGTCAACATTATAGTCAATAAGAAAACCAATATTTATATTTTATCTTATAATTATTATTGTATATTTTCACAAGCATAACCTTTAAGGTCTGATTCTGTTAATTACATATGAAAATTAGTTTCTGTACATCAGTCTTTTTTCACATTACATAGTATTTTGGGAAAAATGTTTTAACATTTTAACATTGTTTTAATTCAAACCATAAAAGAAAAAAGACAGAAAAAGTATTGTTATTCTACTCATAATTAAGGTTTGAGAACTTTTAAAAGAACTTTGATTTGTGAATGGAGAGGCATAATTTAAAACTGTTATTTTAAAGATAATATTGAAAATGTTAACTGTCACCAAGCTAATTCTTAGTTTTCCAGAACAGGCTTAAAGTAGCGAACATTTTAATTCTAATATTTAGTGCACATTTTCCAGAGGGGATGATAGGTATAAGTATTTCACTTATACCCAAATAGAATATTATGTTTAGCTGTTTGAAATGCTGCTTATCCCTCTTCACAAAGCAACCCTTATAATCAACCTCAAAACTTAATAATATTGCTGGTGTGAAAAGGGATTTAGCAAGCAAGACTAAAGAAAGCCAAGTGAATGTAATAGTGCACTTTACTTTTACAGTTGGACAGGTAATTATTATTTTTCAAGATGCCATAGTCCAGCAATTAAAAATAATTAAATTAATTTTAGAAATATTAATTAAAAGCAATTAATGCTTTTATGATAAAGAATTTCCAAAAAGACTTTTGTAGAAGACTAGCATGTTATCTTGGGTTTTACCTTAAAAGTTGAGGTATCTTTTCTCTATAATTTAACTGAATTTATGATAGTTTAAAAAAGTATTAATATATAATTTGAAAACACTTTGAACCCTATACTGTTCGTATAGTATCCTATACTGTCAGGGTGGTATTTACCCTTTTAAAACATCCACGGTTACCTATTTTTGAAAGATATATAAAAATAGCACATGTAAGCCAATATAGAGATATTAATGTAGCAAATATAAAGTATTGGTCTGTCAAAATTTTATCATTATTAACCTGTATTCCTGTTCAAAAACAGTGTAGATACTTTTTATTGCTAAAAAATCTACTATGCCTTAAAAGGACTTCTTTCAGCATTTTTCATAAGGCAGATCTAGTGTTGATTAGTTCCCTCAGCTTTTGATTATTAGCAAAAATCTTAATTGTGCCTTCATGTCCGAAAGACAGCTTTTCTGGGTAAAGTAATTTTTGCTGGCATTTTCTTTTTTTCTGTATTTTGAAAATATTATCCCATTCTCTACTGCCCTGCAGGGTCTCTGCTGAAAAATCCACTGATGGCCATATAGGTGGGTTCTTTTGTATGAGAGAATTAAAATTCTCTTTGTCTTTGTCTTCACAGAATTTTATTATCATGTGTCTTAGAGGTCATTCTTGATTGAAATCTTGAAGTGACCCATAAATTTAATGAACTTGGATGTTCAAATTTCTCACCATTTCTGGGATATTTCAAGCATTACTTATTTGGCTAAACTTTCTACCCTCTTTTCCTTTGCTTCTCCTTGTGAGACTCCAGTGATGCTTACATTATCTTGATGGCTTACCATAAGTCTGCCAATGGCATATTTCTGGAAAGAAGGCTGTGAAATCTTAACGGATTCTGTGGCAGCTGTGTTGGCTCTTGGTTCCTTATTCAGTGACAAAATCTGCTGAATTGGTCAGCAGAGTAGGTCTCTGTGAACTACACTTGCTCCCCCTGCATGGCTGCTATTAATAGCCCCTGCTTTTCTTCCTGATGTTAGCCATGTCTATGTATCTCAGCTTCATTAACTGGGAGAATTGAAACTGATGTAGGGCCTTTTTGCCGTGTCCTGAAAGGCTAAAGAAGCTGATCCCTTATCCTGCTTTCCCTTTACTCGAAATGAATATTGTTTCTAGCTGGAAAGTTCCCTCTTGACACTGAGCAATGCCAGGTTGAGGAATAGGATGGTGCAGTCAAAATAAAACTGTCTTCCTTCTCTTTTTGTGCAATTAGTCTCACTTTTTGTGTACCACTGTGTTGCTCATATTTCTTAAGCGTACTCTAGAGTTCTCCAAAGGCATGTTTTGTTCATGGATTGCTATCTAATGGCTGATATTTGTGAGGGGGCAGAAAGTCTGCGGTCTCCCATGTCACCATTTTGGTAGTTGGGACCTGTTGTATTTTCTTTATTGTGCTTAACCACCTTCCATTGGTTGTCATTTTCTGCTGGAATGGTGGCCCACAGGGAGTGAGACTTCTGCTTACTGACATATCATCAATACTCAGAAGATTCCTGTTATGTAGTAAGCCCTAAATAAATATTTGTTGACTAAATTAGAAATTAGGATGTTAATGCAAGATTATCTTGAGCACTGATGCAGAACTTCAGTATTTCCTGAATCAGATTGGAAATATTTAGGGAAATATTAACTAGGATATAGAAAATCAGAGTGAGAACCAGCACTCTACATAGAATTATTTGCAATTCCTTGGCAAAACTACCTTGCATAATAACAAATTAGAAATACCACTTTATATGACATATTCAAGTTTTATGTATTTATATATTTTATACATTAAGTTACTTTTTTCAACCAGAGATGTTTTACGGGTAATTTATTTAAAAAACAAACAACATTTTCTTAAACACATGATGAAGTTAGAATAGTTCTCTAAGAAAGATGAAAATGTGAGCATGTTTCTAAATTTGTTTCTAATGTAATATTGTCAGCACAAGGGAATGTTTTTTTTTCTGTATACTGCTAAAAATCTCAGCCAAATGGAAAAGGATCACCACATAATACATATGCTGATACATTTTTGTTAATATTAGAAACCCATCAGCTTTTGACTACTTAAGTACAGGCAAGACTTTTTAATTGCCTACATAATTAAGGAAAATGGAAGACTTTTTTCTTCTCAGTATTAAAGTTATTTTTAATTTCAATTGGTTCACAGCAATGTTTAAACCAACAATAACTTTTAAGCTATATTTTGTACTCAAATTTTTATTTTATGGACATCATTGCATCTAATATGTAATGACATAGATTTCATATTATGATTGTTTTTAGAATCAAATTTAGACTTTTATCATATTTAAGATATGATTTCTGTTTTAAAAACCACAGAGAAAAGAAACCTATGTTTTCTTTATTCTGAAAGTTTAAAATAATTGCTATAATTAATAATTACTATAATTTAATACCTATTTAATGTATGCTTGCTTGCTTATATTTTTCATCTCTGTAAGACTCTCTTGAAGTATACATTTTGAATATCTAAAATTATTATGTATATAATTTTATTACCAGTGGTAATTTATCTTGTTATAAGAAGCCATTAATTTAACATTCCTTTGATCTAAGAGAAACAAAAAGGAAACTCAGAATCTAATTTTCACAAATGACTAAAAAAAATTCTTAAAATAAGAATGAGTTTATTAGAAGCTATCCAATTGTGGAAGCTGAATCATATAATAGTGATGAATAAATACTCCTTGAAAGGGTTAGAATGGTAACATAGTAAAGATTGGATACACTTTGGTGGCTGGCATTAACTTAATTAATTTATTTAAATAAAGATGTTGTCTTTTTTAAAGTATGTATTTATTTATTTTTGAGAGAAGGAGAGAGATAACATGAGCAGGTCGGGGGGTCAGAGAGGGAAAGGGAGACAGAGAATCCAAAGTAAGCTCCACACTATCAGCACAGAGCCCTGCACAGGGCTTGAACTCACAAACCAGGAGATCATGACCTGAGCCGAAGTCAGATATATGCTTAAGTGACTGAGCCACCCAGAAACACCTGACATTAATTTTTTTTTTATTTTTACATTGTTCACATGATACACATAAGCTCAAAATATTTTAATATTCTTAATCATATATGTAGCTAGTATATATTCTTATAAAATTATATGTTTTATGATATACCTCTAGTAGTGGCTATATATGTGTTTGTTGATTGGTAAAAATAACTTTAAAAACAGAAACCATTATGACATATTTTTATTGTTCTTTGTAATGAGGAAATATATTAATGATTTCTCTCATGTGCTAGATGTATTTTTTCTCTAAACTTCAGTCCTTCATGTATTCTTTTATAGGTATTGTTGAAGAAATTTACATTAGCCTGCTAGATCATTTGATTATGCTGTCATCACTTTTACTTCAAATTCACACATTTCTCTCTCCACTCTGCTTTACATTTCATGAAACTCCTTTTGAGTTCCAAATAGCCTGTAATAGTGTGGTGTGGTTGTCACAGTGTGTTGGAGCACAATAACATTCCTTGAGGAAAAAAAAAATTCTATATTGTGTCTTAATTCTAAAAATGTTTTTAAAACATTAATGTGCTTATAGAGTTTTAATGTAATCTTATTTTTATAGAAATCTTAAAATTATAAGATTGATTATATGATACATATAATGAGGAAATTAAAACAGACAATGAAGAAAATGGTTTCTCAAAGTGAATCAGTTTATGTGTTTCTTGTTCTTTAATATTCATAAGTAACTCCTGGAGATTCTTTTTTTTTTTTTTTTTTAAAGATTTTTTTTTAATTTTTTTTTTTTTTAATTTCTAGGAGAGCGAGAGAGACAGCGTGAGCAGGGGAGGGTCAGAGAGAGAGGGAGTCACAGACTGAAACAGGCTCCAGGCTCTGAGCTGGCAGTCAGCACAGAGCCCGACGCGGGGCTCGAACCCACGAACCGCGAGATCATGACCTAAGCGAAAGTCGGACGCTTAACCGACTAAGCCATCCAGGCGCCCCAACTCCTGGAGATTCTTGAGTCAGACGCTCTCCATAGACTCCCCCACAATCCTGAGGCAAATCACCAGGAGGACTGACTGATCATGTCTGATTTTGCATTAAAACTGAAGCATACTCCCTCTAGCCCAAGCTGAGGTCTCATTCTTGTTCCTGCCTCTTGCCTAGCTTGTTCCCTGGGTGAATTCCCTCTTGTCTCCAAGGAAGATTTCAATCCTCACCTCTATGTGCTTCCATAGGCGAAATACTGTTTCTAAGACACCGTTTCGTCTCCATGTCAAGTGTGGAACAGGCCTGAATAACAGTCTGAGTTAGAACCAGGAAGAAATAGAATAAAGAAGCTTAAGAACTCATGAAAACAAAAAGGAAATTACAGATACAAGAAGAAAGAGAGGTACAGAGGGGGAAAAAAGCAGATGTTTTTTATCAATCTAAAAATCTTCTTTTGAAGAAAAAAGCAGAATAATTTTTCATCAGAATACTTGAAGGCTCAATTCATAAATTATTTTTTTCTCTTTTTCCTAGTTATGATTAATGTTTCCTTCCATCATGCTTCCATAACAATTTCTTCATATCTTTTCTGTAGCATTTACAACAATTTCCCTTGAGTTAGTGTGTGTGTGTGTGTGTGTGTGTGTGTGTGTGTGTTACCTCCATCACTCAATTATAAATGCTAGATTGTATGGATATATTTCTACATTGGGAAGTCTTCAAATAACTTAAAACACTCCTACTCATTGATTTGAATTGATGTTTTCTTACTAAGGAGGACACATGCATGTATTTTATGCATTTTCCTCCCACTGTGGTATCATTAAGAAAACAAGTTAAAGAAAAAAAAAGCTTGTAACCAAGGATGAACAAAACAAAATACAATCCATGGAACAGAAGAAAAAATGAAATATGAGATAGGAAAAAATATATATATATCAAGTTGGTAAGGAATTATGTTAGTTGGGGAAGATATCATCTCAAGTGCTATGGACTGAGTTATATCTCCCATCCCTCCATTCCTATATTGAAGCCCTAACCCCATGTGATGGCATTTGGAAATGGAGCCTTTGGAGATAATTAGGTTTTGATGGAATCATGGTCATGGAGCTCTAATGATAGGATTAGTGCTCTTATAATGAGAAATACCAGAGAGTTTGTTCTTTCTCAATCTCTCTATTTTGTGAGAACACAGTGAGAAGGTAGCCTCTGAAAGCCAGGAAAGGAGATTTCATCAGAGCCCAACCTTATTGGGCTGATCTCAGACTTCCACACTTCAAAATTGAGAAAATAAATTTTTGTGCTTAAAAAACACAGCCTATGGTATTTGTTACAGCAGCCTGATCTGACTAAGATTTTGTTATTGAAAGTCGAATGCTGCTGTAACAAATATCTAAACATGTGGAAAACGCTTTGCAACTGAGTATGGGTAGAGGCTGGGAGAGTTTTGAGGTACATGCTAGAAATATGGATATTCAAGATGATTCTGATGAGGCCTTCGGCAGAAAAGAGAAACATACTATTGGAAACTGTAGGAAACACAATCCTTCTTATAACTGGCAAAGAACTTGACTGAAGTGTTTTTTAGTATTTTATGGAAGGGCAAATTGGTGAGGGATAAAATTGTGTGTTTAGCTGATGACATTTAAAAAATGTTAATGTTTGTTTATTTTTGAGAAAGAAAGAGACAGAGTCTGAGCAGGAGAGAGGCAGAGAGAGAGAGAGGCAGACACAGAATCCAAAGCATGTTTCCAGCTCTGAGCTGTTAGCACAGAGCCTAACATAGGGCTCAAACTTACAAACAATGAGATCATGACTTGAGCCAAAATCAAGAATTGGACACTAAACTGACTCAGCCACCCAGGCACCCTTAGTTGATGAGATTTCTAAGCAAGTTTTGAAGGGAGTAGCAGGTTGCTTCTTCCTGATAAATTATAGTTCTGTATTGGGCATTTTATTATTTTTAATTGATGCATTAAAATACATCACCACTTTAGGAGATCAGAACAATGTACATTTATAATTTTACAGTTCTGTAGGTTAGAAATCTGGACACGCTTTGCTGAGTTGTATGTCTAACTTCTCACAAGAGCAAAATCATTGTGTTAGGCATTTGGGGATGTTATCTGGAGGCTTTGGGAACCAATCTCTTTCAAGCTCATTCAGTTCCTTGTGGCTGTAGGACTAAAGTACCCATTTCCTTGACATCTGTCATCTGGGACGTACTCTCAGCTTCTGGAGGCTGACCGCCCTCGTTATCATGGAATCCTCCATCTTCCAACCAGCATCTTTTTTTTTTTATTTCTAACTGTGATAAGCTGTAGAAAACACTGATTTTTAAAGGACTGATATGATGAGTTCAGAACTTAGATACTTTCTCTTCTAATTAGCTCAAATTATGCTGGGAGTACTGAGAGTTTTAGCTTCCTTGGGATTCTCTCTCTCCCTCTCTCTCTACTCCTCCCCTGCTCATGCTCTGTCTCTATCAAAAAAAATAAATAAATTTCGAAAAAAACTGTAGGGTCATAAAATTAGATTGTGATGAATGGTATGTAACTGAGAATTCACTATACATTATCGAATCATGATCTTTACAGTGTGAATATTATGGCATGTAATTTATATCTGAATAAGCTCTTACAAATGGGAGGTAAATTCTCATCCTCCTGCTTCCGTACTCTCTCGTGAAGTTGTGCCAGAGATGTGGTGCTCATTTCAGCTCACATCACAGAGGCCAAAACCCTGGAACTCGTGTCATTTATACAGTTAGTCTGGGGAAGAAATCAGGGCAGCATTTAAGATCTTCCTACTTGATAGTGGCATCTAGGTGGCTCAGTCGGTTCAGCGTCCAACTTTGGCTCAGGTCATGATCTCACGGTTCGTGGTTTCGAGCCCTCGGTCGGGTTCTGTGCTGAAAGCTTAGAGCCTGGAGCCTGCTTCAGATTCTGTGTCTCCCTCTCTCTCCCCCTCCCCTACTCATGCCCTGTCTCAAAAATAAAAATAAAAACTATAAAAAAATCTTCCTACTGATAAAACTATTTCTCTGTTTTATTTCTAACAATGCCATTGAATTTACACCACCAAAATGTTATTTTTTTTAACTTATTGGTAAAAGAGTCTTCTCTTCAACATATTTTTCTCTCTGCCCTGCAATGTAGTATGAAAATTACCAGTGTTTGATTATTTATTATGTGCCGGAGGCCTGATCCAGCAGGTCCAGGGGTCCCTGAAGGATGGATGGTGTTGGTGAGACAGAGTGAGAGAGCCCCGAGATTCTTTCTGATCACCAGGCAGGCATCTCTGTCCTGTCGGTTTTGGTGTCTTTATTTATAGGTCAAACAATAACATGACATCAGAAAAAGGAATTTTTACAATGGATAGCTCTTTGTGATAAGATGCTTTGGAAAGTGTACAGAAGCAGGTTTTACAGAAGTCTTCTTGCAGAACTACCCCACTCATAGTGAGGTTGAGCAAATCTTACAACTAAGGAAATAACAGGGTATTCTTAGTGAAAAACAGGATGACATACGTATTTGTTCTAAGTTAATAACACTAGGATTAGGACATAGGCTAAGTTGTGTATAGATGGGCTAGGAGTCATTCTGTCTGCCTCACAAGAGGACGAATGTTTTTGAGCTGGTTAATAAGTTGTTTGTGCAAACTTTTTGACTTGATGCTGAATGTGTAAACACCATAGAGGTCCTAAATGTGTCGGCCTTTGTTTTTGGGTTATGTTTTAACTACTCTTATCTATCTTCATCCTAGCTGCCAGTGTAAGGGAGGGTGTTTGTGGAAAGTAGGGCTTAGGGAAGGGACTGTCATACATCACCAGTAGAAAAAGTATTAAGTATTAACTTGAGTTCTGCCCTTATCTGTTCCTAAACTCTAAATTAGGCTCTTTGTCTCAGGGCCAGCCTCAATTGTAACTCTTGTGTTCTTAATCCCCTTTATTATCTAAGTCTTGGATCTACAAGGTCCATAGGAAGAGCCTTTTGACAATCATCCACAGTGCTTTCATCTAAAATCTCTTTTGGAAAAGCGGGAATATGCTTTTCCTTATGAGGTATCTGTGTGCGGAATATCGGTCTGATCTGGAATATTGTGAGGCCTCGTCAATACCAGCAGGCTCATTTCCAACATGAGCCAGTAGTGGCAGAAGGAGATACCAGTTTTCATTTCTCATGGCAGGAGCTGTGCAAACATTGCTATTTCCTTGCTGTGACTGTCATCCAGTGAGACCGGTGCAGTTCCCAGCAATTATGTATCAGCACTAATGAAAGTTCTTATATTTTACTAGTTAATCAACTTTTCTCCAAATAGAATACTAGTACTCTGCAAAGGAAATTGTTTTTTTCCTTCTTGTATACCTCAGCTTTTTACTCAATACTATGTTTCATTGCATATGAGTGATTCTCTACAGGGACACATTTACACCTAGGGAAATTTGGCAATGTTGAGAAACATTTTTAGTTGTCAAAATGAAGAGGTGCTTTTGTTACCTACCAGAGAGGGACCAAGGTGCCTCTAAACATCCTGCAGTGCACAGGACAAAAGAAGTATCTTACTCAAATGTTAATAGTACTGATATTGAAAATGATGGAATAGACCATTCAGACAATATTAAGTAACAGTAGTGTTAGATGGCATCTTTATTTCCTAAGTATAGAGAAATGCTTTTCATGAATTGTCATCACGTGCAATGTTGATGATTTTTACGTTTCTTTAAACATACAAATCCATGTGTATATAGTTTATAGAAAATCATAAACATATCACACAATTATATTTCAACAATGGGTTTTTATTAATCCTTTTATATGTTTGCCATTCCAATTTCTAACACATCAGACCTATAAATTTCATGTTAATATCCTTTTATGAGGACTGATTTATTTTTCTCCAAGCTCTTGATATTACAAGTGCGCGCACACACACACACACATACACGCACACACACTTCTTGTCATTTATTGGCAAAAAATAGTTATATATAAATAGTATTTTGCATGTTGTGTTTTATACTCTATCATACCATCTGGAAATACTGGGTGCCAACCGGTGGAACTTTACTTCATTCTTATAAAGCCTACATATATTCATGTTGTGAATGGGCCGACTGATAAACAATTCCCTTATTTACAACTCTGAACAATTCTGTAAGAAACATTTCTTGCAGAATATATATATGTATATATATACACACACACACACACAAACACACATACATAACTGTGCACATACATATGTATGCATATATATATACATATATACAAACATATATACACACACACATATATATGCATTCACATACATACATATATACACATACATACATATATACATACACACATATGCATTCATATATATGGTTATATATGAATGCAGGCTTATTTACTTTTATGTGGTTGGATTTACTTGGTTGAAAGAAGTATGATAGTTTTCAATTTATAGGCATTCACACCTTTATAAACATGTAAAATTAGCATTTCAACAGAGGAATGAAAATTTGAATTTTTGTAATATACTGTCCATTTGAATTTATGCCAGCATGAAGTGCCAACTAGTATCTATTGCTTAGTGATTTTTGAATAATTAAATGACTTTTAACAGTGTTATTTCTGCATTTTGTTCGACTCTTTATCATATGCATTATAACTTTTTAATTAAAATGTGTTTATATTATTGGAATTATATAAGCTGTATTTGTGTGTATACACATACATATACTTTTTTTTTAACATCTAAGGATTACCCACCTAATCCTGGATTGTACAGGTGACCTCCAAGATTTTTTTTTTTTTATTTTTATTTATTTCTAGGAGAGAGAGAGACAGCGTGAGCAGGGGAGGGTCAGAGAGAGAGGGAGTCACAGACTGAAACAGGCTCCAGGCTCTGAGCTGGCAGTCAGCACAGAACCCGACGCGGGGCTCCAACCCACGAACCGCGAGATCATGACCTAAGCGAAAGTCAGACGCTTAACTGACTAAGGCACCCAGGCGCCCCAACCTCCAAGATTTTTTGCAAGTGTTATGCGGTTTAATTCTTTTGCAACAAATTTCTTAAATTATCTTAAATTATATCAAAATATTAAAAGATAGCCGTATGATTTTATCTTTGTCCATCATTTTAATGAAGCTAATAGAATTATAGATATGGTGACAGTCCATTTTTAAAATTTCTCTTTTTATATAACCCTTTGTTCTTTCCTGGTTAATGTTATTTCTACCTTGAAGACTATGGTAGAATTGACTGCTGCTTTAACCCTTAAAGCTTTTTTTTTTTTTCATCACTATTTGTCCCTTGGACCAGCATTGAACTCCACGATCTCAATAAGTAGTATGATTTTAAAGCTAAGATATTTCTCTCTTAATCAGGACCTGATCAATAAAACCACAAGATTATAAATTGTCTGAATTTTAGTAAATAGTTCTAAAAGTTAATTATGTTTTATATAAGAAACCAGAGAGAAAATTTCAAAATAATGATTTTTCTGAAAACATAAAATGTTGTCTTTTCTTCATTAAGCTGTTGTCTGAAATGTGCTTTTAAAAAAATGTGTCAGTAATGCTATTGCATTTCAGTACAGAAGAGAAGCTCAAAGGGACCTCTATGTCTAAAACAAAGGACAATGTATTCCATAACACTTATCTGATTATAAGCTGATTATATTTCCTCCATGCCAGCATAGAGACAGAGTGGAATGAAAGAAAGTGTCCTGAGTATCAATTTACCTATTATCTCTAATGAAATTAAATAATGCATGAGGGACCACAGATTGTAATAATAAATATGCATTAAAATTCCTAACAATGCAAAGAATAAGGTGATCTTTTTATTTCATCGACAGACAAATAATTTTCCACCTTTTAAAAGTTAGATTACCCAGATGATTGTATGGTTAGCCTAAATATTAAAAAAAAAAAGCTGTGTTCTTTCAGGAAGAGTAATAACTCTAATGTTAAACCACTGTCTATTTCTTATCAAATGTTTCAAAAAAAAAGGAGTTCCACTAAATATTAGAACAACAACAACAACAAAAGAAAACTCAAACAAACAAAAACAAACAAGTAAGAAGCTTATAACCAGAGACGATGTTTCTAATAGAATATTCCTTGTATGAATTTAGGAAATGTTGAGTATTTTTTTTGATATGTTGGCATTTATATTGTGGTTATTTCCTATGCTTAGGGTATTAGGTCAATATTCATTTTCTATAGTTACCATTGCCATAATTTAAGATATTGATAAGATATTGATGCTTCCTGATATTACTTTCTTACCTTTTTTAACATTATGCCTTCAAAATATATTAGATAGGAGTGGATAATATAATGGCTATTTTATACCACAAAGTTCTTAAGTTCTTAAACTTGAACAATAACTTCATTGTTATATTGCTTATGATACTGTAATAATATATATGTGGACAGTTACTAAATTAATATATAAGACACAAAATGAAATTTTGAAACCCTAAATATATTTTGAAGGTGAATGTAAAACAATGCTAAATAATTTAGAAAATACACTAACACTCAGATTTGACATCATCTATCTGGACAAATGACATTTAATCTGAGTTTCAGCTAAATTTATTTTTAAAAAATCAAGCAAAACAAAACAAAACAAAATCTACTTGCTGCCAATCTTATATCATATGTTTTGCATATGGCTTAAATGACATCATCCTCAAACATACTGTTGATTTTAATAGCACAGACTTTGAAGTCAAATGTTAATAGGCCTAGAATAGTATTGCTTCCCTGAGTCATGCTTATTTTTCTTAAGTCTCAGTTTTTTAAATTTTTTAATGGTTTATTTATTTCTGAGAGAGAGAGAGAGACAGCATTAGCAGCGGAGGGTCAGAGAGAGAGGGAGATATAGAATCTGAATCAGGCTCCACGCTCTGAGCTGACTGTCAGCACAGAGCCCAATGCGGAGCTCGAACCCGCAAACCATGAGATCATGGCCTGAGCCGAAGTCCAGCACCTAACTGACTGAGCCATCCAGGCCCCCCGCCTTAAGTCTCAAATTTATCAGCAATAAAAGCAAGATGATCACAGTAACCATGGAAATCAATGACATACTGCCTGTAAATATCTTTGTAAAGAATCTGGTACCTAGTAAATGCTCACTAAACATTAGCCATTACCTTTATTAACATTGTTATTCTGTAAATCTATCTATCATCTATCTATCATCTATCTATCTATCTATCTATCTATCTATCTATTTATCTTTCTAGTGAAATGAGTTTCTGTGTTATATTTTGAACCTCAGCTGAAAGAATAAACTAAAAAACCCATTTATTAGAGGGGTGCCTGAGTGGCTTAGTCAGTTAAGCATTCAACTTGGGTTCAGGTCATGATCTCATTGTTCATAGGTTCAAGCCCACTGGGCTCTGTGCTGACAGCTCAGAACCTGGAGCCTGCTTTGGATTCTGTCTCTCTCTCTCTGCCCTTCCCCCACTCATTTTCTCTATCTCAAAAATAAACATTTAAATATTTTAAAAAATACATTTATTACACATAGATGAGATTAGCATATGTGAGGGAGGTGTGAAAGAAGGAAGAAAAGGAGGTAAACAGAGGAGAGGAGAAGAGAGAAACAATAATGGTGGGTTGTATAGTACACAGTTTATATTTAGAAGGAATCCAGATGCTTGAGAATTTAGTGGAAACTGCAACAGGAAAGAGAAAGAAATGGTCTTACAGAGAAGATGAAGTTTGAATAGTGGTGTAAGTTATAGACGGGATTTAAACTGGTAGACCAGAAAGGGGAAGATAATTCAGTTTGATTAATGGAGTAATTGAAAGTAATGGGGGGAAATTATTCTCAAGTAAAGAAATACAAAGTATAATTTAAGAACATTAAATTTGACAAGTAGTGTACATTTTGATAGAAGGAAGAAAGATATTGGTAGGATACAATATACTCATTTAATCTAGTAATCTAGACACACAGAATATTAAATGTTGACAGTGGTAAAATAGAGGGAATAATAAACTCTCAAAGCATTTTAGAAAAAATAAATGCAGGCATGGATATTGATATTTAAATGAAGAAAAGACCATGGAAAAATGAAATAAGGAGAAGTTGCATGTATTGTGGGTAAGTCCGAATCTGATTTGTATAAACTACCCCACATTTCAGATTTTTCTGGGCAATTTCACATTGTATTCCTTGAATCAGCATAAACTTTGAAAGAGTTCTCCTTTGCTCTCATAAGTGCCATCTCCATCCAAATGGAGACACACACACACACACATTCTATACAATTATTGAATACATATAAATATTAAATACATATAATATTTTTATGAATAATGTTTGACCTTATCCTCTGGGTTAGAATATTGTGAATCTTAACATTTGTTTGCACTTCAATTACCATTGTGTTTCTGTACATTTTGTTCAATTGACGTAACATAATTGTATAGTTATAAGTAAGAAATATAGTTTGGGGGGGTTTTGGTTTCTTTTAAAATGTTCTTATATTTACTCAGGTTAAAACTAGAAATTCACATTCTAAAACAATAAATTGTTTACACTTAATTGTGTTTAGGGGTCACTATGTGGAAGTAAAATGGACCTCTGTTAGTTTTAGGGCAAATGTCAAGGCTGTTGACATTTTACCCGTAAGGCAATATGAGAGCAAGTTTATTCTTCACACAACAGATCCTGAAAGGGCAGGGCTGGGTGAGTGAAGACTAGGAGTAAGTTAGGTCTTTTTGGGAGGTAGAGGTGTGGCTGAGGAAAGGTTCCTATGGTGGGTTGGAAAGTTGCAGAGTTTAAATTTCTTAGCCAGTTTCAAAGGAAGAGATTAGCAAGTGCTTGCTCAGATGTAATGAAAGGACAAGGAGTGTTAACACTTATGAAGTGTTAGAAGTCAGTGGTCTAACATTAAAAATGAGTCAGACTATTTTTTTATACTTACTCATTAATTTTGATACCAGAGTTACTATGAATCATGAGATGTTAACAAAGGTAGACATTTATAATACGATAATTTTAGGAATAGCATAAGCACTTAGTAATTAGAATTGAAAAAATGTATTCAGGGGTGCCTGAGTGGCTCAGTTGGTTAAGCGTCCTACTTTGGGTCAGGTCATGATCTCATGGTTGGTGGGTTCGAGCCCCACATCGGGCTCTGTGCCGACAGCTAGCTCAGAGCCTGGAGCCTGTTTCAAATTCTGTATCTCCCTCTCCCTCTCCCTCTGCCCCTCCTCTGCTCACACTCTGTTTCTCTCTCTCTCAAAAATAAATTAAACATTAAAANCAGTATTTCTGTTCTTAATATTTAGATGATATTTAAAATACATTATTTATTTAAATATATTTTTATATTTTAAATATTCTGGTTAAATTATGTATATGATAGATATGGACATTAAGGAAATATCTATCTACACTTTCCCCACATCATTTGGTTCTTTCAAAAAGTATAGATTGTTAATTCAGTGATAATCTAGGTGCCAAAATTTAGATTCAAAGAGACAGTAAAGGGGTAAAAAATGTAACAGTAGAGTAATTATAGACATTACCCTTAAGTGTATATTTTCTGAATATATATAGGATATATATAGGAATATATATAGGAACATTTCAAGAAGAACATTTTATATTTAACAAAAGAATATATGAAATCAAATGAAAGACAACACCAGAAAGATATCCATAGGTGTGAGATCTATTTTTAAAAAAGAACACACTGGAGCACCTGGGTGGCTCAGTTGGTTAAGCACCTGACTTTGGTTCAGGTCATGATATCATGGTTCGTGAGTTCGAGCCCCGCATTGGCTCTGTGCTGACAGCTCAGAGCCTGGAGCCTGCATCAGATTCTGTGTCTCCCTCTCTCTCTGTCCCTCCCCTGCCTGAACTCTGTTTCTCTCAAAAAGAAATAAAACATTATTTTTTTTTAAAGAAAACATTGTAAGGAATAGTTGTGAGGACAAAAATAATTTCCTCAAAATTAATTTTTCCTAGCTTCAAAGTTACCTCACCTAGATCACAGGTTGAGAGATGGATGAGGTAAAAATTTCCAGAAAATGTTTTGGAAATATATGACCCTATATTAGTGTCAAGAATTATTTTCATGCTATCCCTAAGTTTGAAACAGCTTTTTTCTTCTACCTTAAGGTGTTCTTCTAAAGCACACATCCCCCTGAAGCCTCACTAGCCTGATCTCATTGGCTTCTAGTATTACCTTCTTTATCGCCGTGGAGGCACATTCTTTCTCACAGAGTTAAGATCATTACTACAGAGAGTGTCTCTTTTCAAAAATAAACCTATATATCTGCATTTTCTTTTGTCTTCATGAACAAATATGGAACAGATACATTTTAAAAACTGCTAACAGTTGTCGACTCCAAGGGGTAGGGGTATGGTGTGGACATGGGCATAAGGATAGGAATGACTTCTCAATGCTCATTATTGTGTATTATTTGGATTTTGATTCCTGTGAATACATTACGTATTGAAAAAATAGGTACATAATAAAAGTTACAAAGAAAAGAAAAGAAAGAAAAGAAAAAACAAAATTTCCCTTTTCTTTCCCACACTACTCAGTTTTTGCTTTCAACTAGTCACTTTCCATTAGCATGCAAACTTTTGATAATTTCTTCCCTATTAAAAATAAACAAATAAAACGCTCCCTTGAATTCACTTTTCCCTCTAGCTAATCACCCATACTCTTTCCCATCCAAGACAAAAATCCTCCTAAAGGTTTTCTATATTTACTGTACATAAGATTCCACTCTATTTCTTAAATCCATCATAATAACATATTTTCTTTAAGTTTATTTATTTATTTTGAAAATAAGAGAGAGAGAGAGCCTGAGAAGGGTAGAGGCAAAGCAGGAGGGAGAGAGAGAATCGCAAGTAGGCTCCCACTAAAAGTGTGGAGCCCATTGAGAGGCACTTAATCTATGGAGCCACCCAGGCATCCCTTCATCACTATAATCAGATCAGATCAGATTGCCACTTTGGTATATTCAAATGTAATTCTCAGTTGTCATTTTACTTGACAATTCATTGGATGAGTCTGCCAATAGATGTAAGTATAAATTATAAATTATAAGTGTATGTATGAAATCACATGTTATAGGGAGCCTGGGTGGCTCAGTCAGTTAAGCATCCAACTTCAGCTCAGGTCATGATCTCATGAGCCCAGCATAGGGCTCTATGTTGACAGCTCGGAGCCTGGAGCCTGCTTCAGATTCTGTGTCTCCCTCTCTCTTCCCCTCTCCCATCCCCCCTCTCTCTCTCTGTCTCTCTATTTCTCTCTCAACAATAAATAAACATTTACAATTTTGTTTTAAAATGCATTTTATATACCTGGATTCCCCATTAAGCTGCAGTATATTTTTGGAAAAAAACCCTTTTTTCCCCTTTCTGTTACTGTTTTAAATAGGGTAAATTAATGGAGTGCCTGGATGGCTCAGTCTGTTTTTGCCCCCCTTTTGATTTCAGCTCAGGTCATGATCTCACAATTGGTGAGATTGAGTTCTGTGTTGGGCTCTGTGCTGACAGGAAAGAACCTGCCTGGAACTGTCTCTCTGTCCCTCCCCTGCTCATTTTCTTTCTCTCTCTCTCTCTCTCTCAAAATAAATAAATTTCTTAAAAAAGCATATATTGACAATAGATACTATGACAATAGTCTGCTGGGTGAAATATAGTGAGATGACGTCATGATAGACACAAAGAAAAAATTAACCCATAGATCCTGAACATGATGCCAGCCATTAAACTTGAGGTTGGTTTACTGTAGGGAATATGGTGGACCCACTTCCAATTGTAAAATGAAAATTGTACTGTTAACAGAAGTTGTGGTTCATGAGTAGGAATGTAAACTTGTGCTTGGTCAGTCAGGTGTGCATTTAAAGAACTTTAAATCTCAACTGAGTTACTATTAGGAACTAAGTTGGGCCACTTCCAAAATTCCTATGTTAAAGTCTTAACCCCAGTACCTCAGAATGTGACTGTATTTGGAGATATTGTCTTTAAAGTGATAAACTAAAATGAGGCCATTAGGATGGGCCCTAATGCATTGTGAGTGATACCTTATAAAAAGATGACCTTTGACCACAGATGCGGGGATAAGTACATACTAAGAGACAGGAGGAAGAAGGCCGTCTACAAGTTAAGAAGAGAAACCTTAGAACAAACCAACCCTATTGACACCTTGTTCTCAGCCTTTCAGGCTTCAGAATTGTGAGGAAGTGTCTGTTGTTTAAGCCTCCTTGTCTCTGGTACTTACGTCATGGCAGCCTGAGCAAATAAACTCAATGACCAAAAGTAAAAGGGAAAGGAAGAGATGCGTTTCTATGAGTGGAGTGATTTAAGAAACTGAGCAACGGGGACCAATTCCCTGGAGATCTAAGCGCTGCAAGTGTGGAGTCCCTAGAGCTGCGTGGCTGCCACGCACTTTGCCATGCTTGCATTCTCGTGGAGTGTCTCCAGTTTGCTCTCCAAGTCTACTTCCAGCAAGCCAGTGAGTCATCAAACACTTTACTTAAATTATACATGTTTGTTTTTCCTTTTTTGAAACAAAGACCTGGACACAGTTAAATCCAGTGGGATTGTCCTCATGAAATTCAATTTTTTACCAATCGTGATTCAGTGAGTAGAGGAAATAAATCATCGGTTAACATTCGTTCATATTATTTGTCTTTTAATTCTACTAAATTCTCCATAGGAAAGAAGATAAAACAAAATACTATAACTTGGGGACCACTATGTCATTTTTAATTCATAGTGGAAGAAGCGGAGAGTTTTACATGAATGTCTTTTTCTTCTGTTCATCTCTTCTCCTTCAGTGGTTCTTATTTTTCTTTTATCTCTGTTTGATATACTTTATGGAATATCTATTGTTTTGTGGAGCAGGAATTTTTATTAAAAAAAATCATGCTGGTTTATTTCCCATACTACCTATTCAATATTTTTCTATGAATTGGAGTGAGTCCAAAACATTTTTAAAAAATAATTTTTGCTCACCATACTTTCCCATTCTCTTTTACTCCTTCAGGAATGTGATAAAGGAGGTTTGTGATAATATGATACATCATTTCTCTTTCTATTTCTACATTATGGTTTCAAAGTTTAAGGGTATGCATTTGAGATAATGCTTTGTGAAAGGCATTTACTATCACCTTATTTCCGTTTGTAATTCCTCCATAATTCTAATGGTTTTTATTATAATGACTAAATGTAAGTCCCAAAGTACAGACAAATGTCCAATTCTTTTTTGAAGTTGATATACACAGATATATAAAAAACATAATTACCTTCAGATGCTATTGCATTTTTAACATATGTAGTGAAAGTTTCAAGCAGAAAATTTAAAGCATCTGTTACATTTATAGACTTTTGTTAAATTACCCACTCTATAGTGAATGCTTGAATACGAATGTTTACTTCAAATATTCTATTACAGTTCTGTGTGAAACATGATGTCTGATCTCACCACATCAAGGGGAACTTCCGGTCTCCAGCTTCAAACATTATTGGAGACAAAGTGTCTCATGCATGTGATGTGTTGCCTTCATTCTTTAATCTTAGGTTTTGCTTGAAACTTCCAAATATCTAAGGTGTATATTTATATGGATCCTTGTAACTGGGCAATATTTTGGTTCTTTGCTTATAAGGGTGAAAACAGATATAGTAAGGGTAATGATGGGGGTTAACCTTGTGAAATTAAAATAGGCTCTGGAAAAAAAAAAAACAACTGAAATCAGGAAATTTCATTTGGCTAAAAACAAAATCATATAAAACAAAAACCTGTCTTAAGTGTTTTCCAGTTTCAAAAATTGTACAAAAATAAAGAGAATGTTAAAACTGCACAACTTGATTATAATAAAATTCGGAAGACTTGTTACAGAATTTCCCTGCCCTCATTTCCTTACTATGGAGATAAATTTAGCCTATGAAGTTTTTGCTTGTTTCTCTTGGATCTTTCCATTATTTGAATTTCCTACATTGAAAAAGAGTCAGTAATAACATCATCAACCAACAAATTCCCACTCTCTTCCTCCACCTTGGTAGCCCTCTCTCTATTCTTCTTTCATTCTGTGTCACAGGTGAGAACTTGGACAGAAAGAGCAAACTTGTGATTAACAATATAAAGAAGAACTCCAAGAACAAGATAAATGTATTTCAATGGACAAGAGGTGATATTTGTAGGAAGGCTATGAAGACTCATAAATGACTAATGCAAAAGAACATAGGTAACATCATGTATCCCTACTGCATACCTGCTATACTATGTGCTGTTCATGCACATTCATGCTCATCTGTACCACAAACTTGTAAATTGTTTAATATTATGTCTCTTTAAAGATTAGGAAATTGAGTCTCTTGAAATGACAGATCCAGATTTATTCTTAATTCCCACTGACTCCCCAAACCACGATCTTTCTGCTGTGGCACATGTAACCTTTATGTGCTAATAAGTTTTGAATTTCACCCTGAAGTCAGAGGGAAAAGTTTAAGTACTGCAATGATGTGGTCAGATTTGTAGATTTATATAGATGAAATATAGTCAAATAGAAGAAATATAAAGACCTGGAGGAAGAAGAAAATAATTACAGAAAGATTTATAATTCCTAGGAAGAAAAAAAGTAACCTTTGATGCTGGGCCTGCATAGAATTTAGCCTACAAAAGTGTATGTCCTAAGATATCACTTCACTGTTGATGGGCCACGTTTAGAGTCATCAATGACAATAATTATAAATTATTGTATCAAGTGCATATGATAGAGAGAAGATGCTTTGTAGGTGTGACAACACTGAGGGGAGGGGGTATTTGTCAATGATTATCAGTCTTACTGATTAGATGTGGGATTTTTTGCTCTCAAAATTATTCTGTCTTTCCTTTTAGAAAATTTCAGACTGATGTTTGTATTAAAATATGGAAGTGCTCATCATTAAGACTTGATTGATGAGATGATAGGAAAATGATAGGAACTGCTCTAAAAGATTATCACATGTGCACTTTTGTTTTGTTTATTGATTGTCAAATTTTTAGATAATTTGTTCAGAAAACTGGATTTTCTTGTACTATATCCTTAATTGTCGGCAATATTATGATGTCTATGGAATAAAACTTCCTAAATACAGAAGAAACTTGAACTACAAGTGATCAATTTAAGAAAGAGAGGTTTTAGTTTAGGGGAAGAAAGTACAAACTAGCAATCTTTTATAATAATAAAACTTTTGAAGGATAAAGAAGAAATTTTCTCTTTCTTTTATGTATACCAATAAAAATACAGATACCTATGATTTTGATGACAAATTTTTAAAGGTAATTTTCCTGTTCTGTATGTATGTTTAACGTACATTTAGTACAAAGTGCAAACATTTTCTGAAATTCTTAAATGTTTATGTATTCAGATTTCCTTTTCCAACATTTTACTGGCTAGAAACTAAGAGTTAGGATTTTGTGAAAAGTTTTATCCAACAGAGAGTCAATATATTAAGTAGGAGAACTTATCCTATAGAGATTAAAAGTCAGATTTTTTTCTATCCAAGGGAATCATATATATTTAATGTAAGATTCATATAAATATCATGTATATATTTGTATTCCTCTCTTAAACTCTCTCTAAATTTATATGTAATGTTTGATATTTTGGATGATCCTTTATAGTCTGTACGTTAAATAAAACATATAGTAAGCTTTTATCTCATTTTGCCATGTTTCCAGTTTCCAATGAAACTGAAGAAGAAATTAATCTGCAAAATATAATGATTTATGCTTTTCCCCCCCCAAATTTCATTATTCTAATGACATTTCACTCTCTGCTTCTTTCCCAATCCATGAATATCACTTTTTAGCCTTGGCTAAATTTCTTCAAGAAATCAAATCATGTTCTATTTCTCACTGCAAACATTCCAACTATGAAGTAACACTATCTCAATTTTGCCATTGTAATATAATATAAGCAGTGTGCTGAGTTGTTGAAGGAAAAGGATCTTTTAACAGAGGTCCTGAGTTTAAGTTCTAGCTCATATTTACTGAATTTGGGAAAATAGAAATCAAAACATAAAACCTATTTCCAATATCCTTTACAATGAGTCATTGTCTCTATGGGTTGTGTTAAAAGTTTCAATAATCAAGGCGAAGATAGTTTGTTAATTACAGCAGTCTACAAAAATGTGAAAGATTACTGCCGTGTTGATTTGACATTTGTGTACTTAGTTATTTCATATTTAAATTTATTCATCTTTTAAACCTTTGGGTCCCTTTATCGACGTCAAAAACTAAGTCTGCTACAACATATACAAAGGTTATTTATTCACCAACTTGCCATAAGGGATCCCATCTGCCATTACTTACATTTCCACAGGGGTTTAAAGGAGTTAGAAAGGAAAGTAAGTTTTATAGACTAAAAACAGGAAGAACTGACAGTCTCTGGTTGAGAAGTATTCTACTAAGGTGAAGATTTTAGAGGCAAGAAGACAGTTTAGTTGGTATTCTGGTACATTTGACAGCCCTTGGTTGGCTATAAGAAGATGAGTTAACAGTTTTGCGGTCATTTCAAAAAAGGACGAATTATTCATTATTAGGGGTGGGAGTTTTCCATGGCCAGCCATTTCCTTGAACAAATGGGGCCTAATGGAATGCTTTTCTGCTGTCAAAATGTCATAATCATTAAGGTTCTTATGTAGAACGGGGTAGTTACCACGGCAGGCAGTTTTTCACTGACAATATCACCGCCAACAACAAAAACAATGACAACAACAACAAAAAACTCTGTTAAGATTTATAATTTAAGCTGACAACTGCTAACCGTGTATGTTCATCATTCATCATTCCCTAACTTTAACACTTTCTGCTTTGGCATCTAAGGCATTAAGGTATTCTTCCTGCCTCTCCGCAATGTTCTCTTTCAGTCAAACGCTTGTTTTTAATCTTGTGCCTGATATATAGACATTTCAAAAATTCAGTTCTTGGTTATCTGTTCTCAACAGATTCCCCTTCTCATCGATTCTTCTTTCAGAATTACAACTGAGAGAAAAGCCCAGATTACTTATATGATTTAGATAGGTTCTAGTCATACTTACTCAACAAACCTACAGTTACATATACAGTAAATTGTTTGCAACCTCATAGCCCAACATTCAGGAGTGGCTTTCCTGATCAGATATCCTTTTTCTGACTCTTATTTTTGGACCTCTGTCTCATGAAATCTGGGTGCCTTATTAATATACACTGCATGCGCGAAATGAATGAAGGTGAGTGGGAGGTATAGGCTTCCAGTTCCAGAATGAATAAGTCACAGAGATAAAATGTGCAGCATAGAGAATATATTCAACAGTTTTGTGATAGTGTTGCATGCTGATTTCATGGTAGCTACGCTTGTGAGCACAGCATAACACACAGACTTGTCTAATCACTACTACCTGAAACTAAAGTAACCCTGTGTGTTGACTATACCTCAATTTAAAACATTGTAATCTACAATATGCCATTAATACCTCCTCTCTATCTTTACTTAGCTTTAAACTTTATGTGGAGATTGTGGTACAGGATGCACGCTGTATCTCTGCTCAATCCCTGCCCACTCACTGTTTCCTGGAAGGTACAATTTTTTATGTCATTAAAACAGTAATAATAGAAAATTTACTTGGGGCAATAGAATAAACTCTGAATATTTTAAAATATAGTATAAAGGGCATGCTGCCAGTAGTGTATGATAAACAAGGAACAAATGTGGCTTCCGCAATCACAAGTGAGTTGAAAACTCCTTGCATAGTTTTATAATTTATTGGTTCTCAGATTTATTGTCACCATTATGTTTTATATATTTTTGTGAGTTTTCGAGTGGAAAAGACTAAGTTGCAATTGTATTATGAGGATCAAATGAGAAATTAACTGAAAATTTTAGTTGTGTACATAGCACATTGTAAATATGCAATAAATGTGTTTTTTTTTCATTCAATCATGCATTCATCAATGAAGCCAGCCAATCACTGACTGTTCTGGAGGCATCCCCACACTTTTGTTTAAAGTGCCTCCACCTGCAAGGAAACATACATGACTCCTTAAGCTTGTGATTGAATGTGGCATCTTCCCAGTATCCACTTCCCTTTTTGGGGAGAGCGATTCACAATCAAATGCTTTCCAGGTAAATCCTCTTTGAAATATGTGTCTTGGGGCACCGGGGTGGCTCAGTCAGTTAAGTGTCGACTTTGGTTCAGGTCATGATCTTACGGTTCATGGGTTGGAGCCCTGCATTGGACTCTGTGCTGACAGCGCAGAGCCTAGAGCCTGCTTTGAATTCTGTATCTCTGTCTCTCTCTGTCCCTCTCCCACTCGCACTCTGTATCTTTCTCTTAAAAATAATTATTTAAAAAATATTTTAAATCTGTTTTATTCTGGATGTTTTAAAAGTTTTCTAAATAGTTCTAAATAATTTTGGTGGCTTATCTTGATGTTTGTTTTATCTATTTTAAATTTTTTAATGTTTATTTATTTTTAAGAGAAAGAGACAGAGAGTGAGTGGAGGTGGAGCAGAGAGAGAGAGACAAACAATCTGAAGGGGCCTCCAGGCTCTGAGCTGTCAGCACAGAGCCCTATGTGGGGCTCGAAGTCATGAACCTCAAGATCATGACCTAAGTCAAGGTTGGACACTTAACCAACTGAGCTACCAAGGTGCCCCGACATTTGTTTTAAATGTTTATTTTTATTTTGAGAGACAGAGAGAGAGCACCAGTGGGGGAGGGGAAAAGAGAGAGGGAGAGAGAATCTCAATCAGTCTCCATGCACAGTGTGGAGCCCGTTGTGGGGCTTGATCTCATGAGCAGGACATCACAACCTGAGAAGATATTAAGAGTCAAATACTTAATCGACTGAGCCACCCAGGGGCCCAACTCCCTTGGCATTTTCAAATGTTAATCTCTTTTTCCTTTTGGAACATGTTTTTACTTTCTTCAAGCTTTGTCTATAAGTGACATCAAATGCATCATATTATAATATTTTACTTGTGATAAAAATGCGGGAGGGATTAGTAAGAAAAAATATTTAAATAGTGTAATTGAAATCCTCAAAAATATTAGATTCCTTAACCATGGGAAAATTGTGAAAAAGAATAATTAGAAATCAATAATAATCATTTGGAAATTAAAAATATCTATCAGAAAAAAAACAGTAGGAAAGTTAAAAGATAAAGTTGAGGATATGTTTCTATATTTAAAGCAAACAAAAAGGATAATGAGCACAATAGGTGAAGAAAATTAAGAATATTTAAAGATTGGACAAGAAGTTTCAGTATTCACCTAATATGAATTCTTTCCTAAATATTAAAAAACAAAAGTTAAAAAAACAGGGGCTCATTAGTGTCTGACTTCATTTTGGGTCACGTCATGATCTCACAGTTTTGTGAGTTCCAGCCCAGTGTTGGGTTCTCTGCTGACAGCACAGAGGCTGCTTGGGATTTCCCTCTCTCTTTGCCCTTCCCTTGCTTGTGCTTTCTCTGTCTCTCTCAAATATAACAAATATATTTTAATTCAAAACATTAATAAAAAACAGAGAATAGGTGACTATTAAAATAATATTAAAAAAGTAATTCTAAAACTTGTCATGTCCCTCAGATAAGAGACCTATCCAGTGCCAGAGAAATAAATTAAGACTCACATAAAAGTCATTTAGAAAGGAAACTCAGAATACTGAGGATAAAGAGAAATAAGAATCATACAAATAACAATAATAACTAGAAGTACATATGCACACATTATTGCAGGTATATGTATAATTGCATGTATATGTATTGCATGTGTATATATAGACAAATATATATACACATATATACAAATGCATATATGTATGTATGTGTTTATGTATGTATAGTTAGTAGTCAAGGTTTGGTTTAACAGTGAGTAATGTTAATATAGTCAAATAATATAGCTTTAACATTTTTAAATTAAATTTTCTGATATAACTTTGTGAGGATGAAAGTAGTACTTAGGAGCATCAAATTCTCAGCTTAAATAGCAGGCAACTGTTAAGAAAGTTGTCAAGTCAGGGTCCCTGGGTGGCTTAGTCGGTTCAGCAGCCAGCTCTTGATACCGGCTCAGGTCATGAGCTGATCTGTTCGTGAGATAGATCCCTGCAGCCAGCTCTGCTCTGTCAGTGCATAGCCTGCTTGGGATTCTTCTCCTCCCTCTTTCTCTGTCCCTTCCTCACTCACAAGCTCTCTCTCTCTCTCAAAATAAATAAATAAACTTTTTCAAAAGTCACTAAATTAACTTGAAATATAAATATTTAAGCATGTAAATAATTGGATTAAAAGCCAAAAGAGAAAAATGTTNATCTGGGAGAGGAATCTTTATTTTTATTTCATTAATTCATGTGAGGTAGGCTAAACAAATTAGAATGTCCCATATGACTCTTAGGGACTAGTTCTCTATTATCATAAGTCTTTTTCTATTCTGATTATAGATTCACAATAACTTATTCCAAATTTTTCATAAATGAAAATATGGTTTTAATCGACTGCTAAATTTTCATCACATTACTGAGGTGATTTTAACTAGAGAGCTTCTAGGATACTGTCCACTAACAGTATTAACTGTCTATATCAAGTGAGTTGAAAATTATATTGAAAGCTGATACAAACTCTGCTCCAGTAACCATTTTAAATAGAAAAACCAATTCAGGATGGTTTATGATTTGGATCCAGCATGAAAGTTAATGCTGCCTTTAGATTTTTTGTTTATCTTCCACTTTTCACATCCTGAAAAGAATCAAAGAGATCAGAAAGAGAAAATCTAAACAGCTATGTTAAGGTAGATTATAACCTAATATTTTCTATATTTTGAGAAAACATGGGGATGGCAACAGGGAAGGGCAACAACATGAATGACTGCATGAGATGGGTGGTGTGTAAACAGTGGAATATAATTAGTTTCAATTTTAGAGTGAATCATATATTCATGTGGGAATCATAAAACCTTATAAAAGTTTAAAAATCATAACTGACAAGAAAAATATTTATCATGCAGTGTTATAATACATAAAATTAAATACACAAATTGAATGTGGCTGCTGGATAGAGTTGTTGATTTTTTATTTAAAAATGTAAAAGGGCTTTAGATGTAATTTCTCTGTTATTTGATGCTAATAAATTAATTCATTAAAAATAAATCAGTCAGAAATAAGTAAGTAATCACACAATTAGAAATTAAACTTAATTTTATTATATTGTTTTCTTAAATTTTTAGTCATTTTCTAAAATATTTCAAAAGGTATGGATGAACTAAAAGGTATGGATGAATTATTATAATTTTCTTTTTTTAAATATTTTAAACATTTATTTATTTTTGAGAGAGAGAGAATCCAAAGCAGGCTCCTCAGCACAGAGCCTGACATGAGGCTCGAACTCAAAAGCAGTGAGATCATGGCCTGAGCTGAAGTTGAACACTTAACCGACTGAGCCACCCAGGTACCCCTATAATTTTCTAATTTAAAATTTTATGAAATGAAGCTATCATGGTTTGAGATAGAAATCTGAGAGGGAAAATATGGTCCGTCTTAGACATTAGTGTGCATAGAACATTTCCTGGAAAGCTTATAAGTATACAGAATCACACTCCTACAAATTTTGGCTCTATTGGTTTGAGTAGACTCTAGGAATATGTATTTCCTTTTTATTGCAGACTCTTTTTTTATATAGATTAGGTCTAGGCTTATAGCAAAATTGATAGGAAGGTACAGAGTTTTCCCAAATACCCCCTGTCCCATATACACATGGTCTCCCCCACATACACATAGTCTCCTCCATTATAAACATCTTCCACCAGAATAGTAGATTTGTTACAATTGATGAACCTACAAGACATCATTATCACGCAAACTCTTTATTTTTTACATTGTGGTTCACTCTTGAGGTCTATATTCTGTGAGTTTTGACAAATGTATAATGGCATGTGTGCATTACTATAATACAGTATAGAGTCGTTTCACTTCCCTAAAAAACTCCATGCTCTGCCTCTCTCACTGTATCCTGTAACCCCTGTCAAACGCTTTTCCTTTTACTGTCTCTATAGTTTTGCCTTTCCCAGGATGTCATATAGTTGGAACCATACAGTCTATAACAATTCAGATTGGCTTCTTTCATTTAATAATATGCATTTAAGTTTCCTCCATGTACTTTCATGACGTGATAGCTAATTTCCTTTTAACGCTAAAGAGCATCTCATTATCTGGATATACCACAGTTTATTTATCTATTCATCTACTCAAGGATATCTTGACTGCTGTCCATTTTTGGCAAACGTAAATAAAGCTGATCTTTACATCCATGTATAGGTTTTGTGTGAACATAAGTTTTCAGCTGCTTTGGGTAAATACTGAGGTGCACAACTGCTAAATCATAGTGTAACAGTATGTTTAGTTTTGCAAAAATCTTTCAAACTGCCTTCCAAAGTGGCTGTCCATTTTGTATTTCCACTAGCAAAGAATGAGAATTCCTATTGTTTCACATCATTGTCAGCATCTGGTGTTGTCAGAGTTCCTGATTTTTTAATAGGTGTGTAGTGGTATTACATTGTTATTTGTTGTTTTAGTTTGCAGCTCTCTAATGACATATGATATGGAGCATCTTTTCTTATGTTTGACTGTCATCTGCATACATGTGTATGTGTGTGTCTATGTGTGTGGTGCTTGTTCAGATATTTTGCCCACTTTTTAATCAAGCAGTTCAGTTTTCTTATTGATGAGTTTTAAAAGCTCTGTGCCTATTTAAAAGCTCTTTATCAGATATATCTTTTGCAAATATTTCCTTGCATTTTATGGCTTGTCTTCTTCTCTTGGCAGTATCTATCACAGAACAGAAGATTTTAATTTTAATGAAGCCCAGTTTATCAATTCTTTCTTTCATGGATTATATCTTTGATGTTGTATCTGATAAGTCATTACTATAACCAAGGTCATCCAGGTTTTTTTCATGTATTATCTTTTCGTAATTTGTCTTTGTCCAGGCTGCTATAACAAAATAGCATAGATTTGCTGGCTTAAACAACAGAAATTTATTTCTCATAGTTCTAGAGTCTGGGAATTCCATTATCAAGATGCTAGACAATTCATTTCCTGGTGAGAACTCCCTTTTGACTTACAGATATCTGTTATTGTCTTGCTATGCCCTTACATGGTAGCAAGAGAGAAAGGGAGAGAGCTCTTGTCTGTGTCTTCTTACAAGAGCCTTAATTCTATGTTGGTGGCCACCTTCATGATCACATTAGAACTTAATTATCTTCCAAAAGCCCAACTCTAGATACCATCACACTGTTATTTAGGACTTCACATATAAATTGAGAGGGGGGCCACCATTATTCAGTCTACAACTTTGTATTCTGCAACCTTTGTATAATTGCTTGTTAGTTCCGGAGGTTTTGTTTTGTTTTGTTCTTGTCAAATCTTCCAGATTTTCTACATAATGACCTTGTCATCTGTGAACAAAGTCTCTTTTAGGTCTTCTTTGCAAATCAATGTATCTTTTATTTCCTTTTTTTATGGCTAATATTAACCAGGATTTCCAATTTGATTTGAAAAGGAGTGTTGAGAGAGTTTTTATCATGAATCGGTATAGGAATTTGTCAAATTATGTGTATTTAACAAGTATTCTTCCCCAGTGGTTCTGAAGCAAGTGGTCAATGGAAATTTTAACACTTAGTAGCTTAGACTTTGCTAGAAACATGCCATATACTTCACACTTACTTCAGAAGACACATAAAATTATCAACGAAATGGTAATTTTTTAAATGAATGCAAACTAATATATAAATCTAAAGCAGGAACTATTCGCATATATCTTTGAGTTTAGATGTCCTGTGACCCCCAGGATTTCATTTCTTTTTTAACATAAACCTTTAAATCTGAAATATTAAGAAAACTATCATGTAAGAATGAAATGATTTATGGTGAATCATTTACTTAATTTGAAATCACCCTTTTGCTACTGTGGATAGTGCTGCTACAAACGTTCATGTGCAAATATTTTATTGAATATGTGTTTTCAGTTATGCTGAATGTATAGTTAGGAATAGAATTGCTGAATAATATAGTAATTCTATGTGTAATTTATTTAGGAACTTTCAAACAGTTTTGCACAGGAGCTATACCATTTCAAATTCCTACTATATATGTTAGAGGGTTTCAATTTCTTTGCGTTCTCACCAACATTTACTATTTTCTTTTTCTAAAAAAAGTATAATCATATTCATGGGAGTGAAGTTGTATCTCATGTGGTCATTACATAATTTTTACAATGTTAATAATATTTCTATTATGCATATAGTATTTTTAAACATATTTTAAGTTTTCAGTCTTATTTTAATATTTTGGATTCGGTGCTCACAGGAAATATCAGCTTCCCCATTCTTAATTCATTATCTCCTCTTTATTTCTTAAACTGGATTCAAGCATTCTAGTAAGCCTACTTATTTGCACATTTATTAACTATTATCCCTTTCTTTTTCAGGATTAGAACTTTAGATTTTTGGCCAAGTATATTTTTTATGATCCTTTGTATATTTTTATAGCCATGTGATTTAATTTTAGTCAATAGAAAGCAAACACAAGTTTTGTGTGAAGTTTCCAGGAAGTCTCCTTAAAATTTAGAGTAACCAACCATCCACTTCTGGCTATGATGGAATAATTTACAAAAGACAAAATCTTGGGGCACCTAGGTGGCTCAGTCGGTTAAGCGTCTGACTTTGGCTCAGGTCGTGATCTCGCGGTTCGTGGTTTTGAGCCCCATATCGGGTACTGTGCAGGCAGGTTAGAGGCTGGAGCCTGTTTCAGTTTGTGTCTCCCTCTCTCTCTACCCCTCCCCCACTCATGCTCTGTCTCTTTCTGTTTCAAAAATAAATAAAAACTATTAAAAATGAAAAAAATCGTTCTCTAAAACAACAAAAAAGCAAAATTACATGAAAAAAAAGCTATTTTAACATATCACAGAGATGCTGAAACAATGAGTTTATGAGTCAAATATCTCAGAGAGGAACAATTTGTTCATACTTTAGAGCTGTTGTATTAGCACATTTGCCATGTAGAACTATTTCTTTCACAAGTTTAAGAAGCACCTCCTCCATGGTTTCTGTGGGCTTTTTTTTTTCCTGAGGGAAACTTAAAAGAGGAACTTAATGGGATGAGCTGACTTTACTGTAGTCTTAGAGCTACAACATGGAATCCATTTCCCTTCTCCTTTATTATACATTCTAAATTCCTTTCAATTTTAGCTGGCATCTCAGTAGGTTTGATAGCTTAACTGGTGGCGTAACTCAAACCTGAGAATTAGCACATGTGTCTTTGCTTCTAGGACAACCCACATGAAATCAGATATAAGTAGCATGGTGCAGTTTACACCACTGATTCTAAAATGAATGTTTATATGTACTTAAAATCGTTTTAAAATTTTAGATATTTCAGTGGCCACCACAGAGATTCTGATTAAGAATTAGGAAAGATTTTTTTTAAATTTCATTTTATTCAAAACGTCAGATAAGTTTGTGCAAGAATTGGAGACTTTGAGAAATGCTGTTTTAGTTTTATAAAAGCTATTCCTTAAATTTACTTGGCATTTCACTGTTTCATTTCAACACAGACATAATCATCAAAACTACACTCTAGTATGCAATCTCCCGAGTTAGAGTCCAAGGCCATATATTTGGAAAATGTATAATAAAATATACAATTTTCTAGTGGTAGTTTCTAATGACGTGAACGATGCACGTTCACTTTACCAACTGTGTTTTATTTTATTTTATTGTAAGAATTTGTCCCTCTCTTTATAACACTTCTTTTCTGCCCCTTTATAGTATGGCAGAATCAAAAAGTATGTTTCCCTACATCTCCCCTGCTTACTTCTTTCAAACAGAGGCATCACTAAATGTAAGCTTTCTAATTAAGTTTATTTAGAGTGCGTTGCTGTACTATCTTGCACGTGTATATGACACTCTGCTGGAATCTGTGTATAATCTAAAGAATCATAATAACCAGGATTGCTCTTCAGGGGCATGGATTGTGTTTAGTTTGTTGAATCTTGGAAAATATTTCTTTCATGGCTTTACTACAAACAAGAGTTAAGGAAAGATGTTAAAGATGGTAAGAAAGTATAAATGGAAGATATTCTTCCTGTCAAAACATTTTTCCTGGGTGCCTAGGTGGCTCAATAGGTTAAGCATCCAACTCTTGATTTCAGCGCAGGTCATGATCTCTCAGTTCATGGGTTTGAGCCCTGCATCAGGCTCAAACTTTCCCCTAACTTTGCACAGTTATAATTAGAGGGAAGTTTGGAAATGTGGCTCCTGGTTTATAAAGCTGTAACTAACTCTACTTGAATAATGTATAATTATCATACCAAATAATATATTTTCTTTAATAAGTCTAATTTTAAAAGCAACATTTTTGGTACATACATAAATTATCTATGTTTTTTAAATTACAAACATATTAATAGATTATATAGTCTCTTTAAAATGTAGCATATCTAAAGTAATGTCATTTCTTCACTCTAATAACCAAGTACTGCTCAAACTGAGCTATCATTTTGAGATACACTCAAAAGAAAATTTGGATTGTCTAATCATCTCAATTTTAATTAATCACTGAAACTAATCTTTTAATACACATATGCCTTAGACTTTTTTAATTTAGCTTTAATTTATTTATTCTATTAACTTGCTATGAAAATGAATTCAAGCCAAAATTACTTGTTGTTTGAAGACACATATTATAAATTAAAGAAATCTATACTCAATATTGCTGACTTGTGTTTGTATTTAAGGTTATTTTTTGGTGGGCATTATTTTGGAATAACTATGTATGTACTCTGGTCTGTAAATATTATATATTCACATTTATTAATACCTTATTTGTGACAGAAAACTTATCAAAGAAAGAACTTACATTTTATCAGAAGTTTACTTATTTATTTATTTTAATGCTTTATTTATTTCTGAGAGAGAGAGGGAGAGAGAGAGACAGTGTGAGCAGGGAGGGTCAAAGAGAGGGGGAGACACAGAATCTGAAACAGGCTCTAGGCTCTGAGCTAGCTGTCAGCATAGTGCCGGATGCAGGACTTGAAGCCTCTAACCGTGAGATCATGACCTGAGCTGAAGCTGGACGCTTACCCAACTGAGACACCTAGGCGCCCCTATCAGAAGTTTAAAATACGTAGTATGTTGAAACAATAAGTTAGACAGGAAAAAGATGTTTGGAATATATTGTCTTTAATATTTCTGATTCATGCACTTATGTTTAAGTTTACTGGGTCTTTCAAAAATAATGGTTAAACACAATTTGCATATATATATGTTTGCTTCTGACAAATGAACATTTGTTACTGACAAACAGAAGAGAAAACTTGAGAAAACACACCCAGAGGCAAGAATTCTATTTAGGATATGAAGCAATTTTCCTTGAAATTTTTAGCAATCTGGAGAGTGTCTTAGAAACCATAAAAATAAATGATCCTATGGGTCTTAAAATGAAAGTTCTTCCAGAAATCATAGAATAATATATTTTAGTAAAAATGACAACTTTTATAATAAATATTCTTGATTTTATTCCAGCATCCACCCATATTCCATGTAGCCATCAAATAAAATTGTAATGAATATACTTAGTTTTTTGAGGTCAGCATTCACCCATGTTTCAAGTAACCACAAGATAATGTGAGTTTGTATTGTCAAAAATAGTTTCCTGCAGACTTATACTCATATGAATTCATATAGGAAATATGTATTATACTAACATTTTTCTTATCAACTCTTTTTAATGCATGTGTATGCACCCTCATATATATGAACACACACACTTTCTTATATATACAAAAGCTTAATTTTCAGATGTATATTTTTAACTATACATTATATAAATTCCTAGCCAGAAACACTCTCAGTTGTACACTATTATTAAATACATACTAAATATTTATAAAAAATATATAATATATATATGTAGTTTGGTATATAAGATATATTATATTTTTGCAATTCTGTTTTGAAATTAGTTTGGGCGTCAGGGTGGCTCAATCAGTTAAACGTCCTGACTCTTGGTTTCGCCTCAGGTCAAGATCACATGGTTTCATGAGTTCGAGCCCCACATTTGACTTTGAGCTAGCTGTCCAAAGACTACTTGGGATTCTCTCTCTCTCCCTTTTTCTCTTTGCCCCTCCCCCACTTGTGCTGTCTCCATATCTCTCAAAATAAATAAATAAATAAACTTTAATAAGTTAGTTCAAGTGCTGCACATAATGAATCATGGGTTGACTTGTGCTTATGACTAAAATCTGATAATTATCATTACTTGCCCCTTATGCCCTAGGAGGAAAATAAATAACAATAATAAGTAGCTGAGAAAAAGGCAAGGAAATCAAAAGATGCCACGCCACCTCAAAATAAAATCTCTTATATTTCAATATTTATTGTCATTACATTACATCATTTAGGTATAGAAAATATTATGTTCAACCACTTTAAAAATTTTCTAATGTTTTTATTTATTTATTTATTTTTGAGAGAAAGAGACAGAGCATGAGCAGGGAAAGGGCAAAGAGAGATGGAGGCACAGAATCTGAAGCCGACTCTAGGCTCTGAGCTATCAGCACAGAGCCTAGTGCTGGGCTTGAACCCATGAACCACAAGATTGTGACCTGAGCTGAAGTCGGATCCTTAACCAACTGAGCCACCCAGACACCCCATATGTTCAACCACTTTTAAGCATTAATTCTGGGAAACATGAGTGATACTACATAAATAACTTATAATAAAATTCGTCTGTAGCCTGAATAGAAACTCTTGGTTCCAATTTGTAATCTTGGATGAATATTGACTATTCAGAAACAAACAAACATAAAGGAATATTATCCCTAACACCACAGATGAAGCAATTTTTTTTCAAATATTTGAGATAACTACTCCAATAAAGTATGAACTTTTACTGCTTTGAGAAAGTAATGATTTGCTAAACATGTATTTAATTACCATGTAATAAACTCTATAGTAAGATTCCATTCAAGTATTCAGTTATAAATGTGTGTCGGTGGGTGAATGTTTGCATTTGTATGTGTGTGTGTATATATTTATATGTTCATATGCACAAATATAACTACACATATATCAGAGAAGTATCTGGGAAATAAGCAAAATGACTGAAAAAAGGAAAGCAAGGACAAATTATAAATGATAATTGAACATGGGATAAAACATGGCAACTTAATGACTTTATATCCCTTAGGAAACTCTTTTATTAACTTGGAGATTCACCATTTTATATAAAAATGGAAATAGTAATTATAAAAGATAAACTTTATTGAATCATTATTACATGCCAAGTAGTCTTCTGATTGCTTTACAGGTTCAATTTATATAATAATCACACAGAAACCTATGAGATGTATATTATCAATTATATTCATTCAGGTCTAAGGAAAAATACTATAAGGATAACAATAAAGCAAGCCTCATTTAGTTGGGAAGATGAGGCAAGACTTACTTGGGAAATTGTATTTGATTTTAAGTTTAAAGAATGAATAGGAATAAGGCAGTCAAAGAGATAAAAACTGAGCTTTTGATGATAAGAAAAACATGCATGCAAAGGCTTAGTGGACTAAGGTGTGTAGCATATTTGAATAACTTAAAGAAGGCATAATATTATATAGTCTTAGGCTGGAGCAGTACATGGGAGTAGATACAGAAACGATATGTCATTTCTATGTTTATGCATTCATTACAGGAGGGATAGCAGTCCCTTGACTTTGGAATGACAGTATTTTAGCTAATAGGTTTATTAGGGATAAAATGATATACATTTATAAGGAGATTTTTAAGTATATTTTTGTAAAAGTGTGAGTCATGACTCTTTTAGTTTTGAATTCAGAAAAATTAATATACATTTGTATTTACAATTATTTTTCTTTTTTCCCAGTCATTTGTGAATTTTAGATTTATTGCAGGATTATTCTGATTTAAATTGTATTCCAATTGTAAAACTTTCATATTTGCTTGTACTATTCAGAGTCTTTTGATAAGTGTGTTCATCATACACATATTTACATATTAAAAGTCATTAAGACTAATTTTAATACAGTTACTGAATTCTATGCTACAAATTTAAATCTGCTTTCTAGATATTGAAGTTCAATTTGTCAAATAACAAAAATTTTAAAAAAAGATTGTCTTCTGCAAATAGTGAACTAGGTTGTTAGTCAAACCTGCCTAAAAATAGCTAGACAAAACCAAACCAAAACAATCATTTGCTGAAAGTACTGGGAAACAATCAACGCAATTTGGTGGCCATGATATTATAAGGAAGCAAAGCTCAGGGAAGTTAGTCTATATTTCATTTCTTAGAAGGTATTTGTCAATTAGATATCATTTATAAAGAGCAACATCATAATTTTAATGAAATAATGTGATGAAATGTAATAATAAAATTTATAATTCGCCATAGAGATTTACAATTATAGGTGTGTATGCCCTAATTTGTACCCTCAAATATATAAAGTTAAGATTAACAGAACTAATGGAATATTAAACAGATTTCTTAGAAACTGATAAAACAAGCTAGGAAAAAACCAATAAGCCTTTATAATATGTGAATCATCTGATTAATAAATTTGAACCGAACCCAACCACTTCAAAATATATATTCATTATAAGTGTACATAGTAGAATATTAAGTAAAATTTATGATATGCTGTGTTACAAAGTCATAAGAATTATCAAAGGCTTTAAACTAAATAGTACATTTTTATCATGACATTGCCTAAAAATCAATATTAAATAAGTAACACTCAAATTTTAATTAAATTAGAAAGCAGAGTCCTAAATATCCAATTTAAATGAAAAAAAAAACACAATAGAATTAGAAAATGCTTTTTTAGAGTTTATTTAACTGTTTATTTATTTATTTTGAGATACAGAAAGAAAGAGATAATGAGCAGGGAAGAGGCAGAGAGAGAGAGAATCCCAAGCAGTCTCCACACTGTGAGTGAGAAGCCCAGTGTGGGGCTCAATCCCATGAACAGTGAGATCATGACCTGACCTGAAAGCAAAAATCAGACGCTTAACCAATTGAGCCATCCAGGTGCCCAAGAAAATCCTTTTATTAAATTGAATGTCAAAATGTTTAGTTGTGACACTTAACTGCATATTCATGATAATAAAGTAAGAAAATCAATGATATAAGCATTTCTATCATTATAAAATAACAAAAGAAATCATAAGATAAAAGTAAGCAAGATCATAAAAATGAATCATTGTAAGAAATATATTTTTATAATATATTAATAAGTGTAATAAAGTCCTGGTGGGACACATCAAGATACTAAAGAAGTCCCAATAATCAATAATAAGAATGATAAAGGAGATATTAATAGAGATCTTACCAATATGATTAGTGCTTCTATTTTCACTGGATAAATGTCAGTGGAATTACTGGATCATATGATAATTTTATTTTTCGTTTTTGAGGAACGTCTATACTATTTTCTATAATAGCTGTACCAATTTACATTCCCACCAACAGTGCATGAGGGTCCCTTTACTCCACATTTTGCCGACACTTTTATTTCTTATCTTTTGATTCTAGCCATTCTGACAGGTATAAGGTCACATTTCATTTTGGTTTTGATTTGCATATCCCTGATGATTAGTGATGTCGAGTATTTTCATATGTCTGTTGGCCATTGGGAAGTCTTCTTTGGAAAAATGTCTGTTCAGATCCTCAGCCCACTTTTTTAATAGAACTATTTTTTTGGTGTTATTATATAAGTTCATTATATATTTTGTATATTAACTCCTTATCAGATATAATACTTGCAAAAATATCTCTCCCATTCAGAAGGTTGCTTTTTCATTTTTAATGGTTTTCTTTGTTGTGTTAAGGATTTTTATTTTGGTGTAATACTAATAACTTATTTTTGCTTTTTAAAAAAATATTAATCTGAATACAAGTTAGTTAACATTAGGGTTGTATTGGTTTCAGGAGAAAAACCCAGTGATTCATCATTTACATTTAACACCCAGTGCTCATCCCAACAAATGCCCTCCTTAATGCCCATCACCCATATAGACAATCCCTCTACCTCTCTCCTCTCCATCAATCCTCAATTTATTCTCTGTATTTAAGAGTCTCTTATGATTTGCCTCCCTCTCTGTTTTTTTATCCCATTTTTCCTTCCTTTCCCCTTGTTCATCTGTTTTTTTTCTTAAATGCCATATATGAGTCAAATCATATATTTGTTTTTCTCTGATTGACTTATTTCACTTAGCATAATACACTCTAGTTCGATCCACATTGTTGCAAATAACAAGATTTCATTCTTTTTGATCACCAAGTAATATTTTTGCTTTTGTTTCCCATTCCTGAGGAGACATATCTAGAAAAATGTTTCTACAATAAATGTCAAAGAAACTATTGCCTTTGTTTATTCTTGGATTTTTATGATCATGTCACACATTTAGGTTTTTAATCCATTTTGAGTTTATTTTTGTGTGTGGTGTTTGAAAGTAGTCTTTTCTCATTTTGCAAGCAGCTGTCCAGTTTTTCCAGTAATATTTATTGAAGATACTGTCTTTTCCTCATTGTATACTCTTGCCTCCTTTGTTGCAGATTGACCATATATGCATAGGTTTACTTCTAGGCTTTCTACTCTGTTCCATTGATGTGTGTTTCTGTTTTTGTGCCAGTACTATACTATTTTGACTATTATAGCTTTGTAGTGTATCTTGATATATAAGATTGTGATACCTCCAGCTTTGTTCTTTCTCAAAATTGCTTTGGCTGTTTAGGGTCCTTTGTGGTTCCACACAAATTTTAGTATTATTTGTTTTAGTTCTGTGAAAAATGCTAATGTATAAAAACAAATATAAATGCAATGTTAACAACAAAGTAAGAAATCTATAAATAATTCACATGTTTTTATCTGTTATTAGTGATAATAAAAACATATCCTTTATCATCACATTTATCCAATATTATGTTAGAGATCTTTGCCAGTTTGATATGGCAAGAAAAAAATGAACAAAAATTATAAAGCTAAGAAATAGAATAACTGTCATTAATTCAGACAACATATTTGAATGGGTAGAAATTGAGAAGTATTTAGTAATAATTATTTGATTTAATAAGTAAATCAGCTAAGTTATTCAATGTGAGGTAAATTAAAAATCACTTGAATTATTACATACTGTTAAAATTTATTAAGATAAAGTATTTTTATTGTCTCAAAAATGTCAATATCAAAAAGAAAATATAAGATATTCAGGACTTCTATACAGAAAACTATCCAATTTTTTTCCAAAAATTAAATGAAACTAAATATATGAATCAATACATTATGTTTATTAACAAAATATTGATGTTCTAAAAC
>NW_027532419.1:0-35383 GCF_008692635.1 Crocuta crocuta | reverse complement strand
CTGAAATCTCAATAAATATGTCAACATTTGTGAAAATGCAAGTATAAAATAAGGAATGTGGAACTGTGCCTATGCATGGCCAAGACTGACATAAAAAAGTCAGAACCAAATATTTCTTTTGTTAGATCTATTCACTGGAGGGTTTGTAAATCAGTATAAGTTTTTGGGAAAACTATTTGACAATATTTACATGAAGATGCCCTGTGACTCACTATTTCTTTCCTGAGTGTGTGTGGTGTGTGTGTACATGCACTTGTGTGTATCTTTAATAGATAAACATGAGAAAGTTCAAAGAAAGACATGCACCAGGATGCTTGCAGTGACATTATTTGTTATAGCTAATAATGGGAAATAGACACGTAAATGGTAAAATGAAAAATATCTTAGATGTATTAATAGAATACTATATAGCAATGAAAATATAACCCATCTCTATGAGATAATATGGAGGGGTCTCAAAAACATTATACTGATCAAAGGCAGCTAAGTCAAAATAAACACCTAAGCATGATTCTATTTGTCAAAGTTCAAAGACAGGCAAATTGAATTATGTCATTAATGATTAGAATAATGATAAGTTTGGGAGTGGAGGTACAAGGTCGTGGTTGAAGAAGAGGGAAGCTTTAGGACAGTAATCATATTTTACTTATAACATGTAAAGATTTGTGTTTTTTGATAATTTTTCATACTACTAATTTATGATTCAATTTTTGTATGTTATAATTCTATAAAAACTTTAGAAAATAAAACATTTTAAATTGAGAGCAGTGGTTACAGTCGTATCAACATAAGTGTTTAAAATATAATCTTAGTGAATAAATATGAATTCTCCACCCAGAAAAGGGAGACAGGGACATATTTCAGGGGAGGGGAAGGCATAGGGATTCAGGTAATAATGACTAAAGTTTTGAATTTAGGATACAAGTCTGATAGTATGAGCAGATAGGTAAACCAAGGTCTATGATTCATAATAAGTAAGTATAAATTCAGATTTATTTATGGTAAAAGTGGCAGTGTCTATTGAAGCAAATATAATAAATTTATTGTTTAAGTATGTTTCTATGCACTTACCAATATGTGCTTTGATGAATATTTTCAAAAATGATAGTTTAATGCATTAAATTTTACCAATTAATTAGAAATTTGAAAAAAGGCAATAAGACATTCACAAAATCTTGAACATAATATTTATGTCCTTTGATTGAGATATTATGACATAAAGTTCTGGATTCAGAGAGAAAAATTACCTCACTATTTCTTCTACTTGTTTTTAAAAATGTGAATCTATCTAACAGTATTATATTGATCCTAATATTCACTAGACAGAAGTGTCAGACACTGCATATACACCGGTACATATTTATTAAACAGAGTAAACATATGGACATGTATGTTTACACACACATATATAATTATAAATGTATTCATAGAGAATAAATTATGTGTGTGTGTGTGTGTGTGTAAAATTACAAAGAGTGGTAAGTTACCTTTAGGTAAAGAGCTAAATACAGTGAAGAAGAATGAAGGAGGGACTAAATTTGGATTAGTGGTAATGGGTTAAAGAAGGAATAACTGAGCATATGACATTTAAAGTAATACAAGAAAAAGGAGGAGGAGGTAGGTGAGTCAAGAATAAAGAATTTGCCATTCTGGAGAGAGGAAAAATTAGTATTTTCAAAGTATATAAGACTGGAAACAGGTTAGAAAAAGAAATGATTGAGTGTCAGATTAGCTGGAGTGCATGTTAGGAATGAAAAAACAAAACAAAACAAACAAACAAAAAGAAAGAAAGAAGGACGCCTAGTTCACTCAACTGATTGTGTGTCCAACTTCAGCTCAAGTCATGATCTCAAGGTTTGTGAGTTTGAGAACCACATGGGGCTCTCTGCTGTTCGAGTGAAGCCCACTCTGGATCCTCTGCCCCCACTCTCTCTGCTCCTCCTCACTGGTGTGCACTCTCTCCGTTTCTCTAAAAAATAAATAAGCATTAATAAAAGAAAGTTTGGAAAGGTAGGCAAAGGACAGATATTCAGGCTTAATAGTCCTTGTAAAAAGTGATAAACATCATCTAAAGAACATTTAAACTTGAAAAATTATAAGCAGGATAATAAAATGATATTCTTCTCTTCTCATTTTTAGTATGTTACTTGTAGTATATTTTCACAAATTATTTTATTGGATCATTGACTTTTTTATATGCTAGAGTCCATGGAAGAAAGTCCACAACAATTATTATAGAGAAAATAACTTGACTTTCAAATATCAGAGAGATCAGAAAACATTTTGAAATCACACAGCTTCTTAACTGCAGGAAAGCAGCAAAATTTCACTATTCCTGCTAAAGTATTGCATTTAATTATGTTAGAATATTTTTCTTCCACTACACGCATTAGCATCTTTGATCTGTCAAGCTAATAACTAAAAACAGTTTAATAACAAGGTGAAAGTGGTATATAAAAATAGCTTTTGGACTCCTTTTAACTGTACATTTTTAAATTACTTTAATTGCTGATAAAGAATTTGTTCCCTCTTTATAACGTTGTGACTTAATGTATCAAGTGGCAGTTTAAACATTCCCTACATTTGCTTAAAAGTTTGATTCTGAAGTTAAGGTACATCTTTTTCTCAGTAGATAATTAAGTTCTGCATAAAATGTGACTGATCAAGTGAGTACTGAAACATTTTTATTCAAATAATAAGTCATCTCTGGTCTATCATATTTAAATCTAAATCAAACTATTCTGAATTCAATATATGATAGCCTATCGGTTTCACTTCCATTGTTGAATTACAGTGGGAAGACATGTATTCAGGTAAACATTTTTTTACTTCCTTATGATGTTAGTTGGAACTCATTGAGTAGCAAACTCTACAAAAACAATACAAACATGTTTAGTGAAAGTACAACAAATGGAATATTAGTTTATTAGATCAGATTACTAATAAGGCTTATTTCAGGTATAGCTGAATTACGTGGCTCAAGAATGATCTTACTGATTTACTCTCTACTTCTCTGGATTTACTCAGCATTGTTACTCTCAGGTGGTCTTTAGACTTAAGAGTGGAGTTGTCAGACTTTGCAATCTAGGTTCTTCTTGGTAAAACAAACAAAAGGGAGAAACCTTTTAATATCTCAGCTGATTGCAAGGAAAAGTCCAGACCTGAGTTTTATAACCTAATCTGGGTTAAATTCCTATCTCCAAAATAATTGCTGTGACCAGGGGTAAAGAAGTCACTGAGTATTGGCCAGAGAGTGGAGATAAAGGGTCCCCTGTAATTTGGAGTCTCTTATCTATAGAAAGAGACACATAGTGCTGGAAGGTAAAAATGCAAATGTTAGTTATGCTAGTGATTTTTAATCACGACTTAACTTAATATTGCCATGAGTGTGAAATAAAACAATCAGAATAGTAGATGATAATGGTACAGGAGTTTGGGGAACCACGGTGGACCGAAATCTTTAGTGCATCTGTTTTAAAGCTTGACTTTTTTAAAACCTGAGTCTGAAGCTCTTGGGCATGGACAGTCACATAATGAAAACAGAATTTTATCAAAGAATATCACTGTTTCGCAGATAACATTTTTTGTACCTATCCAGAGATCCTTGAATACAATGGAATGTTACTCAGCCATAGAAAGGAATTGGATCTTGCCATTTGAGCAACACAGATGCATCTTGAGGGTACTAAGATAAGAGAAATAAGTCAAGGAAGACAAATACCATAGGATTTCACTTATGTAGAATCTAAAAAACAAATGAATAAACAAACAACAAGCAGAAGCAGACCCACAAATGTAGAGAAAAATCCTTCCAGAGAAAGGGGGTTAGGGAAGTTGGGCAAAATGGGTGAAGGGGAGTGGGGAACACAAGCTTCCAGTTATGGAATGGATAAGTCACTGGGATAAAAGGTACAACATAAGTAGCAGAGTCAATGGTAATTATAAGAACATTGTATGGTGATAGATGTACATATACTTGTGATGAGCATAGCTTAATCTGTAGACTTGTTGAATCCCTATGCTGTGCATCTGAAACTAATGTAACACTGTATGCCAACTATACTTTTTAAAACAGTAAAAAAAAAAAAAAAAGGAGAGAGAGAAAGATCCTTGGTAGAGCTGTTATAGAATGTTTCTTTTTTAATTCATTCTAATTTCACAAATTATGTTACCTATTTGATGTCCTTTTGACAATTCTGCAACATTTCATTTTCTTTATTTCCTCTGTTGTAAAATTTAATTAGGATATTTAAATAGGACTTGACATAAGAGGGACTTGGAATGACTAAGCATTGTAAAAAGTCAACGTGATTCCTTCTGCATTTTGTTTCCTTGTGGGCATTAAAGATAGACCTTGCAGTAGACAGCCTCTAAAATGACTCCAAATGGTCTCCACCCCTTCTTATTTGTGTCTTGGTATAACCCTTCCTCTTGAGTGTGGGCTAGATCTAGTCACTGGCTTCTAATGATTGGAACACAATAACAGTGGTTGAATATCCCATCCAAGATTACAAGGTAATCCAAGGTTACAAAATCAATGGCACCTCTGTCTTTTTGTCACCTCTCTTTTTCACTTCAGTGTTATCCTTCCTCTGGGAGAAGCAAGCTGCCTATTGTAAGTATTCCTCTGGAGAGGCCCACATACCAAGGGAGTGATGTTCTTTGGCCAACAGCCAGTGAGAACCTGGGGCTTGCTGACAGTCATGTGAGTTGGAAGTAGATCTTCTCAAGCAAATCAGTAGTCATTGAGGATTTATAGCCTCCCAAGAGCCATATGAACTAAAGAATGAATTCCCTCCAGTCAAACCTTGAGATGCTTGCAGCCTAGTGAACACCTTGATCACAGCCTTGTGACAGCCCCTAAGATAGAGGACCTCCCTAAGCCAGATATGATTCCTGAGCCACAGAAGCTGTCAGATTCTCTCTTTTGTTGTCAGACGTTTAGCTTGGAGATAATTTATAACAGCAATAGATAACTAATACAGACATATTGGTAGATTACTGATTTTCTGTACTGTCAGTTTCTTCTACAAATTCTACATCTAGACTCAAGGAGCAGTTGATTAGGTTTTACAGTATCTCAATGATACATTCTGAAGACATATGGCACATTTATAATTATCTAAATATATTTAATATGTAAATATTATGTTTAAGGATTCAGTCCATAGATAGTAAGAAAATAATACTTAATGGGTTTTTCCTGGCTTTTCCCCATAATTGATTCAGATTTACAACAAAAGTAGAAAACAGAGCATGAAGTAGAGGGAAAAGTTTTAGATGGGAAGATAGTACTGACTTGTTTATGATTTTATAGTCATTTAACTTCTTACAGCCTCATCACTTTCCTTATATCAAAAGAAAAGATACTAAAAATCTTTTTTTGCTGCCAATATTACCTATTTGCAAGTGAATAGAGGAGACTCGTATTCTAACAAGTAGAAAACAAGAGTCAAAAAATTGAGTTGTAATTTTCTTTCCATCCGTAGTCATTGTAATGAGTTTGGGCAAGTTATGTAAGGATCCTTTGAAATATTTTCACCTTTAAAAATGTTCCCTATGATTCTTCATTGTTTAAGTATATGATATCATGATTACATTTTGATTTTGATATTGCACTTACATCACTATTTGTACTAATGGTCAAACCACTACTGGATTCATTTAAATCTAGGCTTGATTCTAATGAAGAATAAATTTCTTGATGTATGATATTAAATTAAATTTATTGACATTTACCTCAAGAACTACTTTTAATCCTCTGGTACAGGATTCAGTGCTAAACAGGTTATTAAATTATTTCTTCTCAGCTCCCAACTGGCTCTTCCATTTTTCACCTTGCCAGCTCCTCCCTGTTATGCTTTTTCAGCAGGGGTGCAGATGGAGAGTTGGAGACTTGCAGTTTCTGTGAGCATCATCCCAGCCCCATTTCACCTTGGCAGAAACAGTTCCTTCCTGGAGCAGTAGCTGGACAGTTTGAGCTTTTCCAAACATTTATAAAAATAGCTTTGTTGTACTCTTTCAAAGACATAAGCACCAAGTAACAGATGCTTCCTCCTTGTAAGTAGGAATCTTAGCACCATGGGACTCCTCCTGTGACAGGAACCACATCAGCTAAGACCTGAGTTTCAGCTTGTCAGGACCCTCCCCTAAATTTTAGAATTTTAATAATTCCAATATTTTCTCTATTCCTTCATCCCTGGAGTGGCAGCTGCTACATAAGGTCCCTACTTTCATGATGCCTGAGTTCTCCTTTTACCCATTCTGTTACTTAGTTAAAAACTTGTACTTAGTTAACAATCACGTATTAAATTCACTCTGTACAAAGTACTAAGGAGGATTGTGTCTCCTGACTGACCTTTGATTGATAAAATAGCATGGCTTATGAACTTTTTTTTAATGTTTATTTATTTAATTTTTGGAGAGTGGGTGGAGGGACAGAGCTAGAGGGAGAGAGAATCATAAGAACTGTCAGTAGGGAGTCCAACATTGGGCTCAAGTCCACGAATGGTGAGATCATGACCTGAGCCTAAATCAAAAGTCGGATGCTTAACCAACTGAGATGCCCAGGTACCCCTGTGAACTTTTAAGTTGAAAGAATGTGGACTGAAGTCACTCAAATATACACCAATAAAGCCAGGATCTGCTGCTACAGCAGAGTGGTTTACCTATAAGATAGACAATTTAAAAATGTTTACATATGTTAGGAAAGTGTGTTTAATGTTTGCTTTGCTTTCCAAACAGCTAAGCTAGGAAACTTCTCCTTCTCCAGTGTTTGTATGGATATTGCATTAAGCAATTTGATTTATGAAAAACGATTTCATTTTGTCATCTCTAAGATGCCAACTTAAATTTTAATTGCACTGACAGCTATGTGTTCTATTTGTTCAATATGCATTCCCTTGTGTTTTAATATATGATTTAAAATAAAATAGATTTTTCTTATAGTTCCAATATTTAAATATAATCTTACCCTTTGCACAAAACATCATAATCTAATCATGTTGATCAGATTCATGACAATTGACTCTTTGAAACACACACGCACACACACACACACACACTCAAGGTTAAAGGTTTTTTATTTATATTTTCCCAAAACACTTCATAGTCACATGTATGTGGATTTCCAATACTTTACAATTGCATTATAGAAAGATTAGCAAGGGAATCTTGATTGACTTTACTCCTGCAATTGTAAGTTTATGGTGTTTTAAAAACTCTTCAAAAGTACTTCCTAATATGAACCAGATGAGTCATAAAACATTTTGTGATTTCTTTTTCCTCATGCATAAGTACTATACCACTAATTTAAGTCAGTTATATATTGATTTTATTCAAAATGTCTACTTGTTACTTCAGTAAATACTCTGAATAAAATATTTTATGTAGCTAATGAAGTATACCCATTTAATTAACAGTCAGAGTAAAAATAATTTCTTCAGGAATATTGTACTTAAATATGGTATTTCCTGGCCAAGCCTCATGACATTTGTTTGTTGTGGTGGTTGTTTTGTTTTGTTTTGAGGTTCTTTCCACTAAAAACTCTTTTTTTTTCAGTTTCCTTTTTTTCACTCCCATTTCTGGTAAATAAGTGATCTACTCTCTTACTAAAACCTCTCAATGTGTCCTTGATTCTAGTAGTTTCATTTCCATCACGTGGTAATTACTGCAAAATCATTATCTTCTCTATAGCTTATAGTATTTTATAGTATTTATAATAGTAATTTTATTAGTCTATTAATTTCTGCTTAGAAATAAAGAGTTACAACTTAAAAACTCATGAATCAAAGTTTTAGCAACTGAGCGACATTCAGTTTTTTCCAGCCCAATCCTAGTTTTGGTAGGTAGACTATGGTTACTCAGTGAGTATATGTTGAATAAAGATGACCTGAGTTTTTCAGGCTTATTCTCCATCTTTACCTTAATATTTCTAGAATCATTTGCATCTTGAATTATATTTTTAATGACCAATTTTCTGATTAAAAAGATGATTCCTGTATCACCTCCATATTACCTAGGATAATTTTCAGATGATCAATTTAATACTCATACTTTCTGAATCGATCTGCTTACAGATATGCTTCTTATCAGTAAAATAAATAGAAAGCATCTAACATCTCTCTCAGCCTAGCATCTCCACATACTATTGACCTTCATATCTTCTCTTACTTGAAATCATTTATGCATCATCCTATTTCCTTACAATTCACCTATTTATTTATCTTTCAAACCTTTATCACTAATTATCTTTTCACTTACATTATCTTCTTGTAGATATCCAGTGAAGACCTTGTCGCCCAAAATAAGGAGATTTTTTAATCAGTTATTTTACTTTATCCACATATTAAAATAATATTAGTGAAATTCCACTTTTAGCAATATCCAAACAGGTATTTTGCTGAACAAGCTTTCTTCTGAGAACACTTCATAAAACAAAAACTAAATTGGAGATTGGAAGAATTGTTTTAGGTATAGTGACAGCAAGACAAAAATCATCTTTTTAATCCAGAAAAAAAAATGCACCCTGATTTTTATGAATGGCCTTTTGAATCATATTCATGATGGTAAAGTCATGAGCTAATGCAGATAGACTCTAGATTATATTTTTAAATATCCAAATTTATTTGTTCATAACCAATTTGTAACAGTTGTTCTAGAAACAGTTTTAAAACATGGGTTGTTGTATTTATAGTGGTTTTCCAAGAGGTTCTAATATTTACGTGGAATTAAATGTGGGCATTAAGTCATCAATGAATGAATGGTGCAAACATGTTGGTATTTGAAGTGTTCTCTCCCCTTTGCCCATGTGTAAAGATATCTACATGTTCCAGATTTGTGCGGGTCCCCCCCTCCTAATCTTGTACATAACTTGTATTATGTGTAAGTTAAACATTTTATTTTGAGCTTGGAATGTTCCCAGTGATCTCCTTCAGCACAGTGTCTCCTGCCTTGTTGGCATATGATGACAGCAACAAAAAAATATCATGAGAAGTATTTGCTACCAGTTGGTGCCCTTATTGTATAATGAGAAAACCTCAGCAAAAGCATGTGTTTGTTTACTTTTTTCTCTTTTTTTCTTGGTAGCCTAATTCAAAATATCTTTGTAACCTTAAAACAAGAAGGTTTTATTAGATGACCAACTCAAATAGCTTGGAAGACAGTACTTTAGAACAGACAGTTGTGAGATTATAAAATTGCAAATGTAATTTCTCTTTCCATATCTCTCCTGGCTTCTGTGTCTTCTCTTCTTCAGTACTATCTCCACAAATGTCTCCTTCTCAGAAAACATTTCTTTTCCATTCACTTGAGATTTAGGTGCATTCAGATTGTGTGTCGGCCTTCTGTGCAAGGCTCACCGTTTTCCCTTGCTTCCGTTCCTGCACTCTGGTTAGGCCTGACCCTGCCTCACACTTCAAACTGTTCCAGTGATCATGGGCAGAATTGTGGCCTTACCTTTCTTTGTTTTAACTGTTTACTAGCTTCTTGCAAACTTGCTTATTTCTGAGTAGTATTTATTCTTCTCCGTTGAGCCATGGAAGTAATCTTTACACACTGCTTTTGGTTCGGAGCATGGAAATATTTTCAGTGCCGCTTTACTTTTTGTTTGTTTCTTTTTCTTTTTTATTTGAATTTTCAATATTTTAATATAGTTCAAATCAGTGTGCCGGTTTCATTTCAGCTCCTTTACTGCCAAACCTGGGGGCAGCGACTGCTTCAGTTTCTCTGCCTTCTCCTTGTCTGTGATGACCACGGTGTAAAGGTACCTGCTGCCGCGGATTTTAAATTTCACGGTATCCTTGTTTTTCTTGATCTTGACGGACTTGGCATCCTTTCGCCAGGCCGTGAGCAGGAAATCTTTGATTTCTTCAATTCTGCGAGGGGCACAGAGGAGCGCGCTGCCGACACGCACGGCCAGCGGCAAGAAGGGAGCAGTGACGCTTTACTTTGAATGGGCCACAAGTTTCCTCCATTTCCCAGGTTTGGTATTTAGTTACAAAACTGTGTTAAATGAACAGGAAACAGATGAGATACTTTTGAAGAACAAACTATTCCTTATGTAGCTTTGCAGCTCAAATTAATTTTTTCAAGTTTATGGCTTTATTAAAATGAACTTTGCATTTTTTACTATTTAATTATACCTTATTTTGACTCTTTGTTTCTTTTAATAAGTTAATTTTGAAATACTAGACTGTAAAGCCTTTTCCTGTTTGTTTTTTGTTTGTTCTTTTGAAAAGCCAAGGATGTACTTCTTACAGGCATTTCCCTTGTGATTTTATGCCATTCTCCATACCACAAACTAAAGACTGAAATGATTTAAAAAAATAAAATAAATAAAACATGGACTGTTTTCTTCTAGAGATGGAATTTCTTATGATGGCATAAATTTTTAGTTTTTACTTTCATTCTGCCATTCCCGTCTGGATCATCACCCTTCCCTGTAAACTTTTTTCTGTTCCTCCCTCCACCTGATACCCCATCAGAATATGTTGACCTTGCCTTTAAAGTATCTTACCCATACTTCTCTTTAGAATCTGTAATAATTTATTAGTAGAATTAATTTTTGTTCTTACTGCCTTGTTTTTAGTTATTTATATATCTATTTAATAGTCAAAATGGCATGAAAGCAGACATCATGTCTTATTTCTGTCTCCACTACCTAGAAAAATGCATAACATAAAGNTATAATATTTTATATAATGTTTCTTAATTCTTGTTTAAAAGTTAAATTATCATTCATATATATAAATATACACACATATATTATAAATATATAAATATACACACATATATATTATAAATATATAATATATATACATATATATTATAAATATATAATATATATACATATATTGTAAATTTATAATATATATACATATATATTATAAATATATAATATATATAAATATAATGTGTATATTTGCCACTGACTGGCAACTGAGTGTTTCCAAGTGTAAGTGACTAAGCTAACCCTTTCCATTATATAACTAGATAAGCTCAATACTTTTCGTATATGATCCATTAAACTATCCCTCCTCCAAAGCTCAAACATTATAAATATAATAATAAAGTTAGTTATTATATAATTTAGAATGCAAGTTTTTTTAATGTGACATTTATCAATATATACAGCTAATTTAAAACAATTTCAGTACACATGTTTTTTATGTCCATGGATATCACTTGTCATCAGTCACAGATTAATCTAACTGGATCTTATTTGAGACTAAAGATACATTTTATCCTTTCTCCCAAAAGATCTGAATCTTTTGGGTCTCTGTCATATCATTCTGTTATGACATGGATCTGCTTGAAAATGATCTCTGCAAGTGGCCCGTAACTAGCTACTTGTCCTTTTCAGTGAAAATATGCATACTTGCCTTCTTAACTTGTAATTATTGAATACTGCACAACACAATATTTCTCTTTTCTTGTGTCAAAACAGGAAAAGGAAGAAGGGAAAAAGTCCTTTGCAGTGCCGTCTCCATATGAGATAAACAAAAAAGAGTGTACAATTCATGGATTAGAATGCTACGCTACTCATACGTGATTCTTCTAAATATATACTTTAGATTACTCAAATATTACTCTGGCAGTCCCTATTTTATCATTCTTTGAAATTTACTCATGCTTCCTTTATTGTTTTCTTCCTTTAATATATAGTATTGTTTTGTTAAACTGTTTTTGTTAAAAGCAAATTTTTATTAGTATCAACCATGCATCCAAATTTTAAAATTGCCAGCAAATAAGGCAGAAAGGTAAGGGGGGGCAAAAGTTCAAGCATACTTATATAAGCAGCTAATTTTAAGAAAAAGAAAGCTTTGCATTTTACATTCGCATGTTCTTAAAAGTTTCATGTCCATATTGGATTTTACTCAGGAGGTCTGGGGTATGGTGGTAAGAAATGCCAGGTGTGTGGACTCCCAATCTGAAGACAAAATTAACACACTGAAGAAGCAAATGAGAAAGCTACATCTGTGTCCGAAATTGGCATAACAAGATTTCATCCCATGTCAGTAGGATCCAATAGGGCTGACAAGCATGAAGGCAGGAAGTGGTGCCACACTGAGAACATAAGCCCAGTACCAAGCAGCATATTCTAATTTTAAAGAGACCATCACCAGTGACTTTTCTCAAGCTGTAAACAGTGAGGCAAAACATAATTTGCCAATTTCTTGGTATAAGGACTTCTTTTTTTCTTTCTTCAATTACCAATGAAAATTATTTGTAGATGCTGCTTCAGCTGTTCATTAATGAATATTTAGTATCCATTAAAAATGTCATAGTAGGCATGTTTCTGCAATCCATAAAAAGATAGCCAATTTGCAACATGAATTTTAATCAGTTAAATCTCAGTTAAGATTTTAATATTGACTATCCTTTACCCCACCACAATATTTTTCTAGGCAGAATATTATGAAATTATCCTGGCAGCTCACCAGGATAAGTAAGCCTCTTTGTTCCACTTTATTGCTCTTAATCTTTTCCTTTTTTATTTTTATATGTGTACAACTGAAAGCATAGGAAGTTATTTTTAAGAAGATATAATCATTCTGCACATACTCTCTTCATTTTGTCATTTTTTCTCTCTTTAATCTTGCATTTGGAAATATCTATTGACAGAAAAAAAACTTAGAAATTTTTATTTGATCTAAATTTCTCTTGAATACTGTTTTCTTAGTAATATTTTTAAAATTGAAGAACAGCCTTTTAAAATGTTTACTGCCTGAGTTTACATGTGAAATCAAACAAATTTATGTACTATTACTCATCATATAGAAGAAATTTGGAGACAATTTTTGAAGGAAATGGCTTTTTAAAAATCATAGTGTGTTTTGCTAGGTCTATCCACCTGCGTGAAAATCTCCTGTAATACCTGGTTAATATGTACATTCACCCAGAGTTTGAATTCAGAAATTATGGGGGGGATATAAAACTGCATCTATTTAAGTGATACTCTCGCCTAGTTAAGTTTGATGATTATAGCCTTAATATCTTTCCACATTTCAAATGCAGATATATAGTCTAGAAACATTGCCTACTTAAAGAATCTTCCTTCATAATAAAACCTCTAACCATACATTAACTATAAAATTCTGGAATATATTAAACTAGAATTGTTAAATATACTTTCCCAGGAAAGGAAGTATTACTAGACTACATAAAATTATGAAAATGTCTTAGATTCTGAGTTCTATGGTTTTTTTGTAATACTCATTACTGAAGTAATTAATAAATATATAACTAGCATTTATGGCTCACATATCTGGCCTTGTTCTAAGTTATTTGTGTATAACAATTTTCTTAGCCTTCACCATTTCCCATGGGGCTTAGTTCTTTTCTTCTTGCTTTATGACTGAGGAAACCGAAGCACACAATGAGGAATTTACCTGCAACAAAAGTACACACAGCACCACTCCCTAGGCTCCCCAATGTGTGCTCATTGCCCCGGGGGAATAACATTAAAATAATCTACTTATTATCCATATAGGGTCTACATATGTGAATGTTGATTTTAGTGGATTATACAATTGAAGATATTCTTTTGAACCTTCATGCATTTATTTTCAAAGAAAGTTACCTGTTAAAATATATGAATATTCATGATCACAATGTCATTGCTACCTAAGTTTTCAGAACATTATTCAGGTTGGAGGGCTTTAAAATATTTAAATTTTTAAATTATATGTATATTAAACATACATTAAAAAGAATTGTCTGAAAACAGCACAAGTATAATTACCTTCTAATAGTTTTACAAGAGATATTCTTGTATTTTAACTATTTATATTTACTTTGAAGGTAGTAATGCTCATAAAAAGCATTAGAAAAATAGATGTCTAATATATTATTTTCTTACCCTTTTTCAAGATATCAATTCAAGTAATTGATTTATCAGCTATCAGCATTGTTTTAAAACATTGATGTATTTATTTTGTATCTTAAATGTGATGCTTTAAAATTTGGTTTGCAGTTGACCCTTTGGTAAAATTAGTATAAGAAAAGTAAAAGGGATAGAGTATAGGGAAAGGAAATTATTTCTGAGTTGTATCTGAGGAAGGAGAGGTTAGAAGACCTAATAGACAAAGCATCAACTACAAGATTCAAAGAGCATGAGAAAGAGAACAGTGGAATTATTCTAACTTAATGTTTTTGTGAAAAAAATAGGAATGGTTATAAAAGATGTGTAAAATAGTGACACTGTAATAGTCGTTGCCTATTAAACTTTATGTTTTATTAAATTAAGTGTCTAAAAATCAAGCATAAATGTTGGAAACAATCACAGTTGTTACTGATTTTTTTTTATATAAACAGAAATCATTGTGGTTTCATATGTTTTCCAAAGACTGGTGAACTGGGTATTACAAAGTCCTGAAAATCAGCGAACAAAAGACCGTGGTACTGCCAGTCACGTATTAAATTATTTCAACACTCAACTGATCTCCAATAAAATATTTCTGGAGCCAAAGAGGATTTTTCAAATATTTTAATACAAGTGAATGACCAGTGTGGGCTTAGAGGCCTGCCTCCATGAGGCAAGAAGAAAAATGAAAGGAATCAAAAGGCCTTTAATTCCAAGGGCTCTGGCTAGTTAGGCTCTAGCCCTTTCCCACTGTAGTCCTGTGGATTATACAACTGTTTAAAGATTTACTTCCAGAATCTGAGTCTCCATTAGCAGCCATAGTATTAAAGGTAGAGATTTTTCTGACATCTATAGTAAAAAAAATATGATATACTAAGGACTGCTAAATAGTCAGTGCTCTTTACTGCATGTAGTACAGAGAGGATACATCGACTTGATTCATTGTATTTAATATGTTCCAGGCACCATTATTACCCCTACACATATATTTACTCAATCATCCCAGTAAATCTGTGAAACTGTTATGAATTATGATATCATTTGATTGTGCAGTTATTTTAAAGATTTCAGATAACATGCCAGTGCAACATACTTGACATTAGTATTCAGGATTCAAACCCAGGACATTGGCCTCTGCAGGATGCTTTTCAACTCCCTATAGCAGTGGTTTATATCCTGTTTTGAATGATCCACACTAAAAACTAAATTCCTTTTATGTAATGATCCAACCTGCAGTGTCCACACACATACCCACACCCACACCTACCCTTGCTACTTGAGATGCATTCTGATACTTTCTTTTATATGGTATTTTATTCCATTCCATTCACTACATTTTTAGAAGTGCTGAAGTCAAGACATGCTAACAGACTTTTGACGTGGATTTTGAGCAACACGGTGAATCTTTCCCCTGTATCTGCATTAGAATACTGATGTGTCAGGTAAGGTCTTAATGAATAAGAATTAGGATGTCCAAAGTTAAATATAACTAGTGATTAAAAATTGTAAATAAATGTTGTCTTTTTTAGTGTATGCAAATATCCAGTATAAAACTTATTCCTTATCCTCCAATGCATCTTTTCATTATACATTCTCTTATTTGGTTTAAAAATTCACGAATTCATGATCATTATCCTATGCAGGATATATTTCCCTCATTTGTAGAATTGCTTTGTACAAGTATAACATGCCCTGTCTAAAATAATCTGTCAATACATGTTTCTTTATATGATATAATTTACATGTAAAGTTTTACTCACTGGTAGAACTTGTTTTTACTTAATATTCTTAGCCATTGTCCCCTATAATATGTTAGTTGCAAATTGTTCCTGATACTCTTTTTTTTTTTAATTTTTTATATAGTTTATTTATTTTTGAGACAGAGAGAGACAGAGCATGAGTTGGGGAGGGGCAGAGAGAGAGGAAGACACAGAATCCAAAACAGGCTCCAGGCTCCAATCGAGCCCGATGCGGGGCTCGAACCCACAAACCATGAGATCTGACCTGAGCCGAAGTCGGACGTTCAACCAACTGAGCCACCCAGGCTGTTCCTGATACTCTTTAAATCATTCATACAGATCACATATTTTCCTCATTCACTGTAGATTCACTAGCTTACTCTTTACTTTTTTTCTGGTAAAATATAGTATTTCCTGAGAGACATTTCAAAATCTATTTTTTACAAAAATTTTCTTTAATCCATCCTGAGTGATGTTGCCAGTTAACTTACTGTACTGTTTATCACATCTGCTTCCAAATTTAAGCTAGAATTGCTTATCAGAAGTTTAAGACCTGGTTATGTAGCTACCATTTCAACTTTATTGGCCATAATTCCCTACATCCTTGTTAACCATACATCTTTCATCCTGCCTTCTTTTAATTATCTATCTATCTATCTATCTACCTACCTACCTACCTACCTGTATTCTTTATTTGCCAATTTAATGTTTTTCTTCTATAACTCAGTGAACCACAGTATCCACAAACATACCCAACAGAAACTGTAGGAAATTAACTTGTCCAAGAGATTAATGAAAGATCACTATGGGTATTTAAAAGCTTTGACAGGGTCTTTGTGTAATAGAGTAGTCATTAGCCATGAAAAGTTTACAGCTTTTATCTCAAAAGGGAGAGAAAGCAGTCAGAGAAGAGTACAGAGGAACTTCACATTCTGCATAATAATGTGAAGTGGAAACAAGTACTACGAATGAATAAAACTTTACATGTAAATGATATCATAGAAAGAAACCTGTATTGACACATTATGCAGACAGGATATATTATACTGTACAAAGTAATTCTAAAAATGAGGGAATTATATCCTGCATAACTTCTGTAGGTTATGAGATACGTTTTTCTAAAAGTTGGAGAGATTAGAATAAGGTACTTTTTGGAGAGTCATGGATTTCTCTATAAGGATCCCATCTCAACTTCATTGAAACAGATTATTCTCTTCTTTCTGTGACATTTTACTCTGATTCATTTTTTTCCACAATGCTGTAAAAATTACAAGACACTAAAAGATGAAAACACATCAAAAGATTTTGTTATCCCATTATAATTTTATTTCATCAAATTTCTTAAAATTTATATTGAGTAAAAAAGTGAAGTTCAGCTACGCATATTTGCATTTTTACTCTTTATTCTATTTGTAAGTTCTGTCTATACGTTAGGCTCATTATGTGCCAAAAGTTCTTTTACATTCTTTAAAATATAAAGTTAACTTAGGGGCACCTTGGTGGCTCAGGCGGTTAAGCATTCAACTTTTGATTTTGTCTCAGGTCGTGATCTCATAGTTCCTAGAATCAAGCCTCATATCAAGCTCTGCATCGAGCCTCCTTGAGATTCACTCTCTCCCTTAGTCTCTGATCCTCCCCTGCTTTGCACTCCCGTCTCTCTCTCAAAGTAAACGTATAAACATTATATGTATATGCATATTTACACATATAATATATACATATATTTATTTAATTTGACTATTGTCAAGCAATTTGAGTATATGAACTTAATTCCTGATTTTCTTAGTATCATATCCAATAGTTAAGTGACATAAAATATCAAGACATTGTTCTCAGTGCTGGGAAACATGGAAGAATTGTATTTGTAAGATATCAGTGAGAAAGTTTTACCGCATATTGAATAATATACAAGTTGAGCAGGATTCTTAGTCTTTCGTTCCTAGCCTAGCACATCTTACAGGTACAGGAGCAGTACACATTCTCCCCATTCAAATTGATCCAGGAATGAAAGACACTAGGATATTTTTACTCATATTTTAATTGAAATCTTGAAACAACCAACATACAGAAAAATGCAGTGACCTTAAATTAACAATTAAGAAAATCTTCACAAAGCAAACACACAACACTAACCATCACAAGCAACAGAAAGTAAAATATTATTGGCACCTAAGAAGCTCTGTTATGACCCTTCCCAGTCATTTCCCAATGATAAATGTAACTGTTATTCTGAATTGTAATGCCATAAATAGTTTTGACCATTTTGAATCTTGTGTAAATGGGAATACATATTATGCCTTGTTTTTTACCTGAATTCTTTTGCTCAGTATTATGTTTGAGATTCATCTGCTATATGTGTGTTTGTGTGTGTTCAGTAGTAGTTTTATATTCTTATAACTTTTAGTATTCCACTCTATGATGACCACTATTCGTTTGGCAATCTACAGTTCATGGAAATTTGAATTGATTTCTGGCTATTAAAAAAGAAGTTTCAATAGAAACTGCAGAAATAGTACCATACAAATATGTCCAATTTAGTTTTGACAAAGGAATAAAAGTAATTCAATGAAGAAGGAATAGTTTTTTCAATAAGTGGTGTTAGAAAAATTTGGACATCAACAGTCAAATAAAAAAACCTTTACTAAATCACAGTGTATATACAAATTAACAAAAATCGATCATGACCTTAATATATTTATATTTATGAATTTATATTCATAAATATTAAAATTCCTAGAAAAAAAGAAAAATGACAAAATCTTTAGAGCCTAGGTCTAGGCCAAAACTGCTTACATTTGACATGAAAAAGCACAAGCCATAAAAGGAAATTGATAAAACTAGACCTCATGGTTGTTCTGTAAAAGAATCTGTTACAATAAAAACACAAATTAGAGACTAAGGAAAATATTTGTAAATGACATATCTGACAGAAGACTAGTAATAACAAAATGATAGTTAAATAACTCTCAAACCTTAACATTAAAAAAAATACACAATCCAATTAAGAAATGGGCTAAGATGTACAGACATTTACCATACAGGATATACAGAAAGAAAATAAGCACATGAAGAGATTAAACACTACTAGCCACTTGGGAAATGAAAATTAAAAGTTCAGTGAAATATCAGTATATATCAGAATAGGTAAAATATAATAATAACACACCATGCTCTTAAAAATGCATGGTCACAAGATCACTCATACATTTCCAGTGAGAATGTAAATCAGTGCAGTCACCTTGGAAGACATTTTGTTAGTTGCTTATAAAAATAAACATGTATTTCATGGACATGAATGTGCATTTCTGCTACATATTGTCAGGCATGGAATTGCTGAATTACAGATATGTGTATGTTAAACTTTAATAGATGCTCTTAATTTTTCAAAGTATTTATAAAAACTTAATTCATCATCAATGTATGTGCCAATGTCTTCACATCCTTGTCAACATATGATGTTGCTTATACCTTTCATTTTAGCCATGCTGGTATGCGTGATAATGGTGTAATTTGAGTTTGCATTTCTTTGATCACTAATGATGTTGAGTGATTTCTCATATGTTTGTTGGTTATTTAGATATCCTTTTAACATTTTTTTAAGATCTTTATTTAGTGGACCACGTTTTCTACTAATTTTTCTGCTTATTTAAGTTGATACAAGGAATTAATTAATTAATTAATTAATTAAGGGCTAAGTTTTTGTTAGACATATGTATTAGAAAATATATTATTCCAAAATAAATAAGTAAAACTAAAAAATTTAAAGGGACACCTGGGTGGCTTGGTTGGTTAAATGTCCGACTTTTGATCTCAGCTTAGGTCATGATCTCATAGTTCACAAGTTCAAGCCTCGCTTTGGGTTCTGCTCTGATAGCACAGAGCCTACCTGGAATTCTGTCTCTCCTTTTCTTCCCCTTCCTTCCTTGTACACACGCACACACACTCTCTCTCCCAAAATAAATAAATAAACTTAGAAAAACATATTCTTCACACATGGCTTTATTTTGTCTTAATTCTCATGAAAAGAAGTTCTAAATATTGCTGGGAGCCGCACCTGTCTTGCTGGATGACAGTCACAGTGAGGAAATGGCAGCCTTTGCACAGCTCCTGCCATGAGAAATGAAAACTGGTATCTTCTTCTTCCACTACTGGCTCATGTTGGAAATGAGCCTGCTGGTATTGACCAGGCCTCACGATATTCCAAATCAGACTGATATTCCGCACACAGATACCTCATAAGGAAAAGCATATTCCTGCCTTTTCAAAAGAGATTTTAGATGAAAGCATTGTGGATGATTGTCAAAAGGCTCTTCCTATGGACCTTGTAGATCCAAGACTTAGATAATAAAGGGGATTAAGAACACAAGAGTTACAATTGAGGCTGGCCCTGAGACAAAGAGCCTAATTTAGAGTTTAGGAACAGATAAGGGCAGAACTCAAGTTAATACTTAATACTTTTTCTAACTGGTGATGTATGACAGTCCCTTCCCTAAAGCCTACTTTCCACAAACACCCTCCTTACACTGGCAGCTAGGATGAAGATAGGTAAGAGTAGCTAAAACATAACCCAAAAACAAAGGCCGACACATTTAGGGTCTCCATAGTGTTTACACATTCAGCATCAAGTCAAAAAGTTTACACAAACAACTAATAACCAGCTCAAAAGCATTCGTCCTCTTGTGAGCCAGACAGAATGACTCCTAGCCTATCTATATAGGTAACCTATGTCCTAATCTCAGCGTTATTAATTTAGAACAAATATGTATGTTATCCTGTTTTTTACTAAGAATACCCTGTTATTTCCTTAGTTGTAAGATTTGCTCAACCTCACTATGAGTGGAGTAGTTCTGCAAGAATACTTCTGTAAAACCTGCTTCCGTACACTTTCCAAAGCATCTTATCACAAAGAGTTATCCATTGTAAAAATTCCTTTTTCTGATGTCATGTTATCGTTTGACCTATAAATAAAGACACTGAAACCGACAGGACAGAGATACCTGCCTGGTGATCAGAAAGAATCTCGGGGCTCTCTCACTCCCTCCCTCGCCGACACCGTCCATCCTTCAGGGACCTCTGGACCAGCTGGAGCGGGTCTCCAGCAAAATATCAATATGATCAAATTCATCATTTTGTCTTTATATTTTATGATCTTTAATTACTTTCACAGAAATTTTGCCTACCTCACTGTCATAACCACATTACTGTGAGTCCCAGGTGGTCATTGGGGTCCCCTCTGGGCTGTATACTTTGTATCCTCAGGATTGGAAGAGTCACAAACTTTTTGATCTTCACTCAAGAAAATTTCTTAGTTTCCTGTGTACCTTCTGTATAGCATCCTGTTGTCTTGAGGGGTAAAGAGAACCAGTGACTGATTGGTCTATGTCCTGCTTTTCACACCAGGATCCACATCTTTGTAGTTTCTAATATTGTCTCACAAAACTGCTCAAAATTTGGTTTGTGTCCCTACATCTTCCTATTCACCCTTAGCTAAGGGAACTCAGACCCTCAGCTTCTTGTATAGAGTACAGAGTACAGAATAGTGTCAGGAAAGATGCAGCTGCCTTTGGGCTACAAGTCAAGTCACTTCTTTCTGTTTCATTCATTGTTTGCACCTCCCTCATGATCCTGTCCTTTTAGATCCTGATTGCTTTAGCAGATGTCTGATGTCTTCAAACAGACAAGTAGATAAAATAATCAAAAAGAATATATAAATAAACACATGCACACACATTTTATTTGATTTCTGCCTCTGGGAAATGCTTTTAATTTCTACTTTATAGTAGTTATTTGTTGCAGTTCTTATTTATATTATAAAGTCTCAAAAGAACAAAGTTAATGTATACTCAGACATGAAATATTTTCCTTTTTTTTTTTGACTCAAGTTTTTATTAAATTCGAGTAAGATAACACTTAGTGTAATACTGGTTTTAGGTGTAGAATTTAGTGATTCATCACTTACATATAACACCCAATGCTCATCCCAGTAAGTGTACCCCTTAATATCCATCACCCATTTAGCCCATCCCCCACCCACCACCCTCCAGTAACCTTCAGTTTGTTCTCTATAGTTAATAGTCTCTTATGGTTTGCCTCCCTCTCTTTTTTTTTCTTCCTTCACTTATGTTCAAATGCTTTGTGATTTTTAAAAAATTTTTATTTATTTATTTTGAGGGGGCGGGACAGAGAGAAAGGGAGAGAGAGAATCCCAAGCAGTCTCTGTGCTATCGGCACAGAGCCCAACACCAGCTCAATCTCATGAACCATGAGATCATGACCTGAGCTGAACTCAATAGTTCGAAGCTTCACCAACTATGACACCCAGGCACCCTCATCTGTTTTGTGTTTTAAATTCCACACATGAGTGGAATCATATGACATTTGTCTTTCTCTGACTAACTTATTTCACTTAACATAATGCACTGTATCTCTCTCCACATCATTGCAAATAGCAAGTTTTTGTTCTTTTTGATGGCTGAGTAATATTCATATATTTATCAATCATCTTTATCCATCTGTCAGTTGAGAGGGACATGTAGGCTTTTTTCATAATTTAACAATCATAGATAATGTTGCTATAACCATTGGGGTGCATGTGCCCCTTAGAATCAGTATATTTTATCCTTTAGGTAAATAACCTAGTAGTGCAATTGTTGGGTCATAGGGTAGTTCTATTTTTAAAGGCATCAAGTTTTCTTGTGATCTGAATAGTTTCAGAAGCAAAAATTTAAGTTAGTATTTTGACAAGTATGCACTTAAGGTGTTTTTGTCTGGTTTTTTGTTTTTGTTTTTGTTTTTTTTGTCCAGGGTCAAGATAATGAATGACCATATTAAATACATCCTTACATCTATCATTGAACATATAGCATACCAAATTAATTCTCATCAGATTTCAGATGAAAAAAACTTGCTTTGTTTCTTCTAATCGTATTATGTAAGTCATTTTCTTAGAAAGCAAGATCTGCATAATTCATTTTTTATTCCATTTTTCACAGACTGGTAGAAGGCACTGAATTAATTTTAGGTTCAAGATTTTATTAACACAAGTAATGATTTTTAGTAAATTTAGATATATGTTCCTTTATTATGTGTACTTTGTCCTTTAAACTTTATTTTCAAAGTATTTGCTGCATCCATGACATAACTAATGTGATTGTATTTTATTTACTTTATGAACCTGTATATAAGGATTTAAGACAATTTTGATATTGTTTACATAGAATTAGAAAACGTGGATCTCTACAGTCTCTTGAAAATTAGACTAAATAAATTTAACAAGATGTCTAACCAAAAAGAATTCTATTACATTGTATAATCTTTCAATAGGAATGCTCATTTTTAATCCAAAGCAGAGTAATTTCAAAGACTTGGACTAATTCAGAAGAGTTTTCCAAATTCCAGTTTCCTTTTGCTTCTTCCAAATAAATGCAAAAAGTCACAGAAATTAATTGGAAATAAGAAAGGTGGTAAATGTGATTTATATATTTTCCCATGAACTAGACTTCAAACAAATGAAGATTATCTCTGTTTTTAAAATAAACATATTAACAAAATTGCACATAGTGTATTTTAATTGAACAATATTTTCTTTAAGCAAACTATTCTCTTTGACAGACTTATTGAAATTTTGTCAAATTAGGCCATCAGAGAAAACTGTTTTCTTGTTCCCTAAGTAGTTCCAACAGGTAGTTTTTCATATCCTTATTATCTTTTTGTTTGTTTGTTGTTTCTCAACACGCTTAAACACTAATTAACTTGGTAGTAAATCTATACTCATTTGTTCTTTCCAAAATTAGGCTTTTGTGGATCCCTGTGGCAATTTCTTTTTTAAAAAAGCTGAATGTGATTATCCATTTTCAGAAAACCCATGTGTCACGTGTTTCAGTAGGTGCAAGCTTGTGTAGGAGGAAGTCTTAACTGATAAAACTTTTTCAATCCTTGCTTTACTTTCCCATAGTATAGTCATTAGCCACATGTGTATATCTAAATTAAAATTAATTAAAAAGAAATCTTAAAAATTCAGTTTTTCTCTGTTAGTAGCTACATTTCAAATGGTCAGTAATGAATTGGGATTAGCTGTTATATTGGCCAACAGATATATGGACATTTTATGATTAGAGAAATTTCTACTGGATAGCACATGAATTTGTTTCATTCATATTAGAAGTTTTCTGTTTAAAGGTATGGCTTTCCATGACAACATTATACAAAAGATAATTAGCCTGCTCTTTCCTTCTTTGTTTAATTGATTTTTTGGCGGGGGGAAGGAAGTGCAGTTGTTAACAATATATTTATAAATTTCAAAAAAAGCAACATAAGAAACAAAATCACTCTTGCTAATTTGTCTTCTAAAAAATACTCTGTTGAAAAGTAGTTGTTCAGAGCCACCTGGGTGGCTCAGTTGGCTATTACTCAGGACATGAGCTGACAGTTCACGAGTTCTGGTTCTGCATCGGGCTCCGTGCAGGCTGCTCAGAGCCTGGAGGGTGCTTCAGATTCTGTGTCTCTTTCTATCCGTCCCTCCCTTTCTCACACTTTATCTCTCTTTCTCTCTCAAAAATAAATAAACATTAAAACATTTTTTACAAAGTCCTTGTTCAGAACTGGGTAACTGACTTCCTTTTATTAACATTTTTCTAAGTTTAAAACTTTTCAGAAGAATGTAGTTTTTAGTCATAGTATACATACACACATTCTCAAAATTTTATCGTCTTGGAAAGGTTTCAGTATTTACCAGTTTAGAAGCAGAATGTATCCCTAAAATTGAGAAAATGGCTTTAAGTTCATTTATAAAAGAACTTATTAGAAAAACTATAAAGTTATTTATTAGGTTAAATAATTTACCTTAGAAGGATCTTGTATCTATTGTAAAATATATAGAGCTTCTAAGGGACCAAAACCATACCTGTTTGAGTGCTATTGCCTTCACAAACTCCTGTTGAGTATAACATACAAGGTTCTTTTTTTCCCACTGTATCCCCCTGATAGAAGATTCATTATTCATTACTAAGCCATTTATTCAACAAAAATATGTATTGAAAGACACTGAGAAAGTATTGTGAAAGGTATGACTATTATGTCAGATATAGAACTATCCCTTGGAAGTCTTATAATCTTGTGTACAGATTAAGGTATGTAAATGCACATGCATAGGCAGAGATGCATATACATGGGCTCAAATGCAGGAAGAATTAAGTGCCATAGAAATAATATATAAAGAATATATCTGTATACATGCACACACATATATACACATATATACATATATATATGAAAATGTATATATATATAGAACATGTATGCATGTACATATACATATATATGTCATCATCCCAAGTTATATATCTATATCTTAACATATCTTAACATGTATGGCACAGGGAAAATCTTCAGATAAATTCTACTATTATTACTTATATTACAAATTGAGAATTCAAAGATGAGAAGTTTATTTGTAAAAACGTAACACTGTCTTATAGATTTATAAGACTTGAGCTGGGTATCTAAGAAGGTGTCCAGAAGTTTATTAAAAATTGAACTATGACAGTGAGACAAGAAAATGCAGTAAATTTATGGGAGTATTAAATAAGACCTTTTATTAATTCGAGGGAAGGATTCTGGTGAAAAATAAAATATGAGCTGAAGCAACACTAAATATACTTCTATAATATTAGTAAGATAAAAAGGGGCTTGATTTGTATTCAATTAAACTCTTCAAATGAAACAGTTAACTGCAAGTAATTGAAACACACCTCTTCTTGGTAGATCTCCAAGCGTAGGAGAGAATTCATCATCCTCTTCTTTAATCCTTCTCTTCATTCTATGTCTCTTGCTCTGTGGTTTAAGACAGACACTCAGAAATTACTTCACATTTTTCTTTCTCTTTCATCCTTAACATGACATTGATCCTCAGGTCTTATTGAATATGTGCTCTAAACTTCTCTAGAATCTATCTGGTCCCCCTATATCCTCATTACCTTTATTATGTTTTGTGCCATTACATCTCTTGACCTGTTTATTCTACTAGCAGAGTGCTCAGATTCCTAAATAAGTCTCCCTACTTCTACTCTTCCATCACTTGAATGTATCAGATAAATAGATTTAGCAAGGCATACTCCGCTCTACCGCAGCAGTGGGCACGTAGGTTTGGAATAACTAACTCCTGAGAAACACTAGGATTCTTCCAGCAACAAGTTTATTTTGCTTTGAAGAATAATACAAGATAGACCACATTATCATTTTCAGAGCAACAGCCTAGCAGAGTTCCTATGTCTTTCAGTTCCAGACATAGCTTTGGTAATGCCGTTGCTTCAATATGGGACATGTGTACTGAAAAGTGACATGTATGGGCAGACACAAACAATTTAAGCTCAGGGAAGCCATCATTTTGGGGATCCTTCATCTTTCATCCTAAACTAGGCATTATAAATATTCTAAACTGTTCAGGGGCAGTGGACTAACTCTTATCTTTTGTTCAAATGTGTCTTATTAATGTTGGTTATTCCCTACATATTAATGATCTTGACAAAGAAGCATACATACTTTATCTGTAGAACATAATCTTTGACTAAAGTCTCAAATAGTTTCAATCTTATACATTTACTCTCTTATAAATGTCTTAAATTAGTGATGCAAAAAGAATTAAACCATGAGTCAAATGTTTAGGCATTACTGAGGGTAGGAGAAAACCACAGACAATGATTGTTAACCTTTTATTTACAAATCTTAAAAACAACAGCAGCAACAACAACAACAACAAAAACTCCGGTGTTGTCAATTCCTTTTTGATCTTTCTCGTTTCTCACCTAAACAGTAAAACTCCTCAGCATGTTATACAGAGCCATCTGCCCCGAATTATTGCTTAAAATGTATTTCTAACCAATGTACAGGCTTCTCTCTTCACCCCCACATTGTAATTTCATATCTTTCAGCCGTTTGGAATTAGTTTCTTCTCTTAACTGTAGTCCTTTGCATGCAATGCATCTCCTCTTTATACATCTCCTCATTCCTTTATAAATTCAACCACTATCCCTCACTCAACTACCTACCCTCATTCTTACCAGAACAGGGTTCATGTTGCTTTTTGCTTTCTCCTTGACATTCCATACTTACTTTTATTGTAACAATTATCACTATATTGTAATATTTATTAATACATAATTTTAAACATTACTTAAAAACATTTCATATTTTTTAAGATATTAAAATTAATTAGCAGCTTCCAGTTTCTACTTTCTCTAAATAAAGGGAAAAGGGTTATGATATTTAAACTTTAGAAAATATAAGTTGGCTAGATATCAAGAAGCTCTCCTTTACAGAAGAAACTGAAGCACTATGTAATTCAGTTAAGAAAAGGTTTTTTCTAGCTCTCTTTAAAGAGAATGCTAATAAGTAAGCCAATAAAGGAAGAATGATAACATGTGCTGGTGCTTCTGGTCAAGATCACAGACTAAACTGAGGCAAAAATATCCACCTGTTCAAACACAGAAGAATGCCAGACTTAAAGAAGGAGGGAGTGAGAGGAAGGGAGAATAAGAAGGAAGAGGAGGAATGGAAAAGGAAGAGGAGGAAAAGGAGAAAAAGAAGAAGGAAGAGAAGGAAGAGGAAGAGGAGGAGGAGGAGGAGGATGGAAGGGGAACAAAAGGGATGGGGAAGAGTCAGACTTAAAAGTGAAACAGGAAAATCTCTGTCTCTGTCTCTTTCTCACACGGATACATGCACATCCCAACACAAACAATACCTAATATATGGAAAGTACTTTCAAAAAAGTATAAAAAATTTGCAAATATTTTGTTTCAATATAATTTATTTAAAGCTAGAAATAAGGAAATGATATTATTTGGAAGATGAAATCCAATTATGGTAAAGTGTCAGAAATATATGATATTATATTATGTGTTTTTGTTGCTAGCCAATACACTGCCAAAGTAGATTGCAAAGGTCTTGTTGATAGCTTTCAAAGGACTATTATAAAGAAGAAAGACGTTAGAAAACATAAAATTTTNTAAAAAAAAACATAAAATTTTTAAAAAGAGTCCAAAATCTTCAAATTATTGGTTACAGAATCTCCAAACAAGTTGAAAGTGCTTTTTGAATTCTGGAATTAATTTTAGAAGATAAAATACCAGCCTGGTGAGTATCAATTAAGAGCAAGTGGAAATCTCTAAAATTTAACATAAAGTCAAATAAAGTAAAGCCAAATGAAACATAAATTTTTGACAAGATTACTGGCTACTAGTGAAGAGGGTTTTGTTGATTGATTCATATTACAATGTTAGATACTTGGAAAATATTTTAATATATCCCCATGAGGAAAGTGAATAAGTGTCTTATATATGATAGAATAATTTACATGAGCCTAAAATTGGCAACTATAATCAGTAACTATATCTCAACTTTCAGAAAACTATCTAGGAGCACTATATAAAATTGCATTTGACTTGTTTCTGCTAAGTATCTTTAAGAACCACATATACAGAGGGGCACCTGGGTGGTTTGGTTGGTTAAGTGTCTGACTCTTGTCAGAGTTTTTTGATTTCAGGGTCTTGATTTCAGGGTTGTCAGCTCAAGTCCCATGTTGGGCTCCATGCAGTTCAAGCCCCATGTATGGAGGCTACTTAAAATACAAAAAACAAAAATCAAAAAAATGGAAGAGAAGAAAGAAAAAGAACCACATAGAAGGAAATCATAATTCACTTTTATTAAATTGACATGCAAGATGAAACTAAAAAGTATAATTTGTGACATAAACTAGATTCTAAAATAAAATCTCATTGGCTCACAACTAATGAGATGGGCATGTATAGAAGGTCATAGACAAATGGGCACATAGTTATATAAGACAATTGTACCTGAACATGTTCATTTGAATATCCATCCTTATTAAAAACAGTTCCTGTTGTTTTAATTTATATCATGGGTACACTGTGTCAAAATATGACATAATCATAAATTCCATTTTATATTAGATTATTTTAATGCTAAATTAGAGTTCAAAATAAAGAGATGCTGGTTTTATAGTATTATACATTGGCAAACTGCTGCTGAAATAGTACCTTAAATGTTAAAATAGTCTGCTAATTATTCTCTCTATAAAATTATACATGGATGTTTTCTAAACTGAGGGTCTCCAGAAGAGAGAATGAAAAGTTGGAAGTTCACATGACTTAATGCATATGTTAATTCATGGAGCATGGTTACAAAGAATATTTATGTAAAATGCAAGGATTCTGTCCTTTCTTTTTCTTTTTTTCACTATCTTATCTACAATACCCAAGCCTCACTGAATATCTGGTGAATGAATAGATAAACCCATTTTATTTACTTTCATTCTTGACACAGCTCTCAGCTACTGCAAGAGCATACTTACCACTGTCTAAATATTATTATAGCTTCTTAGACTTGAAAGTTTAGAGATAAATAAGGCTAAATTGTAGAAAAGGTCTTTATGACATGTTTAAAGGTATATTTGGAGAAAAAAATTGTTTCATGGTAAGATTAGACTTGGAGGAGAATATTTTATTTTTTTTTTATTAATCAAAGATGTCATGAAAAGAACTGGACTGAGTCAGCGTTTTCTTCATAATATGTCAGACCAGAATCCAAATCATTATCTACTAGAGGTTTTTGTTTTGTTTTATTTTGTTTTTCCATTCTAAGTGACGTTTGTTAATAGTTTTGATTGGTTGACTCTTTTTTTTAAATGGGAAGCAATGCTATTTCTAAATCATACAAAATTTCCTATCAAAGAAAATTTTCATGAAGAATGTAAGCAAAATGCTTCTATATAATAAAGAATATAGAAAGAATTAACAATCTGAATAAAGTGTTGATATACCAACCTATATTACATGAATATCCGATGACTGCAATCTGTGCACTTTTACATATTTTAAACACAAGAGTGTTAAGACTATGAAAATGAAGCTCGTGAATTCCATAAGCAAACATCCAAGAAACCCTTAATTTTTGCTAAGTGATGTTAATTCTTGTGTGTGCACTTTCCCATATCTATTCAACAAAATACAATTTAATGCATTAAATGTCACATAATGTAGTGATTCTGCCTTTTATACTCATGGTAATTGGTATATTTGTCGGTTTGCTCCTCTCTTTTTTGTTCTTCAAAGAATCAACTTTTGCTTTCATTGATTTTTTCCAATTACATTTTCTACTTTATTGATAGTCATCCCTAAGTCTTCCTTGTATTTATTTGGGTTTAGTATGATTTTAATTTCTAGCATTTTATTTATTTCTCTTTCTTTCTTTCTTTCCTTCTTTCTTTCTTTCTTTCTTTCTTTCTTTTTTTCTTTCTTTCTTTCTTTCTTTCTTTCTTTCTTTCTTTCTTTCTTGAAAGAGAGAGGGGAAAAAAAAAGAAAGAGAGAGAGCACCTACATGTGCACAAGAGCCCATGAGGCAGGGAGGGGCAGACGGACAGAGAGATAGAAACTTAAGCAGGCTCCACACCCAGTTCAGGGCTGGATCTCAGGACTGCGAGATCACGACTTGAGCCAGAATCAAGAGTGGAGTCAAATGCTTAACCACTGATCCACCCAGGCACCCCTTAATTTCTAGCTTTTTAGAGTTGAAGTTTTAATGTTTGATTTCTTTCCTTTCTTCTTTCAAAACTAGGTATGTAAAGTTCCATCTCTGTCTCCATGTACTACTTTAGGTACATTCTATTGTGATGTGTGTTTTCATTTTCATTCAATTAAAAATATATTATTATGATATCTTCTTTGATCATGCCTTACTTGGAATTGTGTTGGTTAATTTACAAAAATACTTGGATTTTCTACGTAGTAGTGTAACTTTGAATTCCACACTGATTCCATCATCAGAAAACATACACTGCAAAATGTTAATATGTTGAATCTCATTGTGATGTGTTTCATGACCCAGTTTATGGCTCATATTTGAAATTTGTTACATGAATAAATGTTTAACGACTGCTGTTTCTAATTGTGAATTTTAACTTTCATCAATATTTTTTGTAACATTTTATGTTAATTCTTGAAGCCTATTTTCAATTAAATCACCCCTGTATTTTTTTGGTAGACATTTACCTGGTACAGTTTTAATTTAAAATAACAAATAATGACATATTTAAACTAAAGAGAAGTGCAGACCTAAATTTAATGAAAAACTTATATACAAGCCATGTTGATATGCAAGCTTTACTTCAGGTAGTTTTTAAAGTAGGGGCACCTGGGTGGCTCAGTCGGTTGAGCATCCGACTTCGGCTCAGGTCATGATTTCATGCTTGTGGGTTCAAGCCCCGCATCAGGCTCTGTGCTTATAGCTCACAGCCTGGAACATGCTTCAGATTCTGTGTCTCCCTCTCTGCCCCTCCCCTGCTCATGCTCTGTCTCTCTGTCTCTCTCTCTCTCAAAAATAAATAAACAATAAAAAAATTTTTAAAGAAGTGATCACATGTAAGCTAAACCCTCCTTCCCAATATCCATCCCATTTCTTCTAAGGGATCCCCACTTTGGAAAACAGGGTGTGTGCACTTCTTGCTATGTATATCCATACCCTAAAATAATAAGTGATTGTTTTGTTGAAATTCAAAACTTTGTATAATTCACATAATATATCTTTCTAGGATTTCCCTTTTAATCTCCATCAAGCATCACTTTTTTCTTGTGATTCAACTATTTTGATTTGTGTAGATCCAGGTCATTCAGTTAAAATTCTATAAAATATAAAATAATTTAATAAATCACAATTGATCTATTCTCTTCCTGGGTTGTTGGCTATTATTGTTTGTAAATAACTTGTAATAAGTGACCAACCCAACAGATGTGCAAGAGATTCTCTGGGACATGTATCTATACACAGTTGATGGGACATAGACATGTGCATCTTCTGTTTTATTGCACACCTCCCACTGGCTCTTTAAAAAGTTTTTATTTACACTCGCATGAACTTAGTGGATCAGTTTAATTTACATATTTGATAACACTGGATTTAATATTTTGAAATATTTGTCATGTCCTCAAGTTATTTTCCCTTAGTAAATATTCTGATTTACCCTCAGATGGGAGTTCTAATTTGGGGGTCATTTATCTCAAAGGAGAATGTTTCAACTCCAGGATAAAGGACTTTTATGTTTCATTTTGCAGGCTATCCAGAGCAATACTATCTCTTTTTATCTGTCATCCAGGCTTTGGATTATTACTCGAACTGTTGAATACAGACTTCCCTACACATCTCAAGAAAAAAATCATTCCTGTAAATTGTAATCAAAAGTAGGTTGGGGTTTGTGGTAGCTCTTCTTTAAATCAAGATAAGTGTAAGAGGGTTAGGTTACATTCTTGTTTGAGATCTGTGTGGTTAGTTATTATTTTTCAATGTCAACAAGTTCTGTCTCAGTTGAGGCTCCCACAGTTAGTTACCAAAAATCATTAATTAGCACATAATTGGACGTCAATGGAACTCCATCGTCCAATTATAGAAAATAAGACAAAAGATAAACTCACTAATGTTATGAAACATTTTTCATATGACTTCTGAATGCTTTTTTTTAAGACTCCATTTAAAAGTTTACATTTATTTTAGAATCTCTGAACTGATGTAAACTGCTTTTAAATTTGGGTTGAAAGCCAGTTAAGTATTTGGTTTACTTATTTTCCATTTGGACAATTTATTATACATTTCTAAATCTAAGAAGCACAAATGTTAACGCAGTTAATTAATTCTCTTTTAATTCTCAGTTCTCTCTCTCAATCTTCCAACACCTTATTAGCAGACTTTACTACTTTTTGCAATAGTATATTACGATTATGATTTTACAAATATGGGTATGTATTTTTAATTTTCTCCAAGTTCTGTATAAAATTATGTTAAGTGGTGATCATACCAACTATTAGGCTCCTTGCCATTACACTTCATCTTCTATAAGCCAGTATTTAAGAGCTTCTAAGTGTTTTATCACCTTTGAGAAATACTTTTAATTACTTTCCGCTTTTTAAGCACAGGTATGGATTCCTATTTCAAAGGACTATTCCAATGCCTGTTATCATTGCATTTTCTTATTTTATTTGGCTTATACTGTTAAGTTATATTTTATAGAAAACTATCCATTTCAAATCTCTTTGACTTAGTGAGATAAAGAATTTATCCTTTTTAATTAAGCTTTTAAAAACTTATTTCATATGCACTTTTTATTACTAATGATGTTTAATCTTTGTCTTTTTAAAATAGGTTTATCAAGGCATCTGGGTGGCTCAGTTGGTTAAGTGTCCAACTTGGACTCAGGTCATAATCTCCTGGTTCATGGGTTTGAGCCCGCAACAGGCTCTCTGCTGACAACTCAGAGCTTGGAGCCTCCTTTGGATTCTGTGTCTTCCTCTTTCTCTGCCCCTCCTCTGTTTGCTCTGTCTCACAAAAATGAATAAAAATGTTGGAAATTTAAAAAAATTTAAAAATCAGCTTATCAAAAGATTTACCACTTTATTAGATTCTTCAGTAACTCAGTCTTTTTCTCAGTTTGGTGCCTTTATTCTCTGTTTTCTCATTCGTTAAATTTTTCTAAAGTTATCTAATTTTTTGGAATACAGTTGTTCATGTTATTCTCTTATAATCCTTCATATTTCTGTAAGGCCAGTAGTAAGTCTTCTCTTTCACTCCTGACTCTAGTAATTTAGGTCTTCTCTCTCTCTCTCTCTCTCTCTCTCTCCCCCCCCACCCCCACTCCAATCCCTTTCTCTCTCTCTTTGTAGAATCAGTGTTTTGTTTAATCGGTTTTTCTCTACTTTTTTTAATTTTCTATTTTATCAATTTCTATTTTAATCTTTATAATTTCTTTGTTTATTCTTGCTTTTAAGTTTAGTATGCTCTGCTTTTTCCAATGTCCTATGGCAAATATTTAGGTTATTCATTTCAATCTTTCTTCTTTTTTAATATAGGTATTTACAACTATTAAGATATTTCTCAAGTACTGCTTACCTGCATGTATCCCGTAAGATTAGATACGCTATAAGTGTATTTTTATTTTTTTCCAGGCATTTTAAATTTTCTCTTTTGATTTATTTTTCCCCATATGTTGTTTAGAATTGTATGTTGTCTCATTTCTGCAGGTGCATGAGTTTATCAAATTCTTTTTCCTGTTTATTCCTAATTTCATTACATTGTGATCAAATAATACAAAGAACATACTTTGTATTATTTCTGTCTTTTTAAATTTATTGAGTTTTTCTTGTAATGGCCTGCTATATGGTCTATGATCTATCCTGGGAAATGTTCGATGTGGACTTGAGAAGATTGTGTGTGTGTGTGTGTGTGTGTGTGTATTTGTTTTGTGAAGTGTTCTGTTAGGTTTATATTGTCTGTTGCCTTTTACTATTGCTCAAATCTTTTATTGTTGATATTTTGTTTGTTTTAACCATTACTGAAAGTGGAGTATTGAAGTCTCCAACTCTTATCAATTGTCTCTCTTCATTTTTGTTGTTTATTGATTCATGTACTTTGGTGTTGTGCTAATAGGTCCATATATGCTTATAACGATGTCTTCCTGTCATTCTGAAATGTCCCTCTTCAACACTAGCAACTTTTTTTGTTTTATGCTTATTCTATGTAATATTAGTATAACTCTTCTAGCATTTTTGTTGTTATTACTTACATGATATATTACTTATATCCCTTTTTCCATTCTTATTATTTTTCACCTCTTTGTATCTTAAAATCCAAAGTCTGACTTCTGTAGACAGTATAGAGCTGGATCATATATATTTATCAAGTCTGACAGTCTTTTATTTTTTATTGGATTATTTAATCCATTACCATTTGATTTTGTTATTGATATTGTGAGGTTGATGTTTTCTATTTTACTGCTTGTTTTCATAAGTCTTATGTGTTATTTTTGATTCTATACTCTTTACTGTTTTCTTTGGAATTAAGTAATTATTTTGTAATGTACCATTTTAATTAATGTTTTTGTCATTTTCCACATTTCTTAAGAGTCATTTGTTTGGTGATTGCTATAAGATTTAACATGTACATCTTAACCAATCAGATTAACTTCAGATTTATACTAGCTTAATTTTAGTGATATAAAAAACATTACTCTTATATAACTTGGTTCCCTTCCACCCCCTCTTTTTTTGTTATGATTTGGTTCTTGGAACAGACATTTAACTCTGCTTTCTTTTTATGTTTGAATCTTACTTTATCTTTTTAAAATAAGGTTCTTCTCAATAATTTATTTGAGAGAAAATTTCAACAATTCATCCCTACAATTAGGAAAAAGTATCACCAAAGGAAATTTTTTCTTACATATAAATACTCACAAAACCAGATCTCCACATTTAAAGTGGTGGCTGGGCTCTGATCAAGTTAAACCTGCAGACATCTTTAGAATCCATGCAGATGTCAACTTTATCAAGCATTCTTTTTTTATAGCTGAGTAATATTCTTTCTATATATATTATATTACTATTTTTTTTATGTTTACATAAATGTCCATTTGTGGAATTACTGGATCATGTGTTGATTCTATTTTTATTTTTTTGAGGAGCCTGCATACTATTTTTCATAGGAGCTGTACCAATTTGCATTCTTACTAAAAGTGCATAAGGGTTCTTTTTTCTCCACATCCTTGCTAACACTTGTTTATCTTGTCTTTTTCATTTGAGCTCTTTTGGTGGGTGTAAGGTGACAATTAATTGTGGTTTTGATTTGTTTTTCCCTGACAATTAGTAATGTTGAACATCTTTTCATGTATCTTTTAGCCATTTATTTGTCCTCTTTTAGAAAAATGTCTATTCGGATCTCTTCCTATTTT
>NW_027532418.1:757443-764591 GCF_008692635.1 Crocuta crocuta | reverse complement strand
ATAATTGACTGAGAGGAGAAAAATGAAGAATTTGGAAGAAATAAGTTAACAGCAAATTTATTATATATGTGAGGAAGCCTGTGTGGCTCAGTCTGTTAAGCATCCAACTTCAGCTCAGGTCATGATCTCGTGGTTCATGGATTTTAACCAGTCAGCTGGTTGGAAATTTGGAAAGATATATGCACCCCTATGTTTATTACATTATTTATGATAGCTGCCAGCTCAGAGCCTGGAGCTTGCTTCAGATTCTGTGTCTCCCCCCTCTTTCTGCCCCTCCCCTGATCACAGTCTGTTTCTCTCCCTCAAAAATAAATGAACATTTAAAAAAATTTTAAAAACAGTGGATATGTGAGGGAATAAATGTGGCTAAATTTTACAGATAGAGCCAAAAGGGGTTATTTTAATTTTCACCCCATACCTAAATATTTAAAAAAATTTTCTCAAAGAATTCTGGATCATTTTCCTGACTATTGCCCTAAGTGTTCTCATACCATATAAATGTCATCTTTTTTGTTGCACCCCTGTTAATATTTTCACACTAATTCTCTATTCTCTTATCTGAACCTTTCTTAGCCCCTTAAGATTTCCCTTTTTCCACTGGGCTTACAGAGATGACCATGACAAAAATATTTGAACATATCTCATCACTCCCTACATTGGGATTTTTAGATTTAAATGGAACTCAGGTACACAGGCATAATAATTTTAATAGTTTATTACATGATTATCATATTGGTCTATGATCACTTTTAATAAACAAATTACTTAATGACAAGCTAAAAACAAAATACTTCACATCTGAGAGTAAAGAGGAGTAAATATAACTATAATTAATAATTCTAATGATCAAAATAACAGATTTAAGTGTTTCCTATATTTAGGGAATTGTGGTAAGTACATTGTTTCTTTTAAACCTCTCAATGACTCTGTAAGACAGGTTCAATTTCATTATCACCAGTTCACAAACAAAACCATGCCTGAGAAGGATGAAGTCAGGACTATATCAAGAGCTTTAGGACTTTAGAGTGCATTCTTCTAACCAATGCTCTGTGCTCTTCAAGGCCAGCACTTCCAAATATACTCTAGTCCCCTTCAAGGATCTAGATGCATCAACCATTTCCTTTCACCTTTCATCTGAACTTTTTACTTTCCTTGGTGTGTTACACATAGCATCTCTCCTTCAAAAATTAAATCTGTCTAGGATGGGTATCCTTCTTATTTTCCCTCTAATCTCTAAAACCCTTCATAGGTAAGTTTATTTTAACTTATACATTCTGTTTATTGAACAAGCCAAAACAAGCTAGCTTGTGCTCCAGAAAAAACTTTCAGACAAGTTGCCAGGGATTCGGTACACCGTAGTCTACATATAAAAATGTCACATATAATATAATGTTTTTAGTCTTTGTTACATACCTGTTCTCCAAATTTGATACTATTGATCATGCATTGTTTTTGAAATTCCTTCCGGCATTGGATGTTCTGTATGTTGCCTATGCCAAAGCCTTTTCCACCCTAGTTCGTGCTCAGAGAACACATATCTGTTCTCAGTTTGGGAGAGGGTAGGTGCTTATCTTAGCCCTGGGATGAAATATGATAATCTATGTGACTTGGTCATGGATTGGTGTACGAGGGGCATGTAGCCTAGAACTTGATGAGATACGGAATAATGCCTTCTGTGGAAGGTTTTCTTTCCCAAATTAAAATATAAAGACTAATGTCTTTGTCTACCCTTTTTATTCCTGCCTTCAGTATTAATGTGATGCCTAAAGATGCAGCAGTCATGAGCTTTGGGTGTCCACATGTTAAGGATGGTAGTATGAGTAGATAGAAAAATGATTCAGTCTAAAAGGTCTTGGACTGATGTCAGCAAAGATCTACCTTCTGATATCTTGTAACATGAGAAAAATACTGATTCTCCCCACCTACTTCTCTTTGAGTATTGATGTGACTCAGAAGCTGTAAAATATTTTTTTCATTCCAAACATATCGTTTAACTACTCACCACTTATGAAAAATTTCTCTATCTATAGCTCTATTCTTGGACTCAAGGATAATATATCCACGGCCGCATTTTAGTACATAAATGAACATCTCTCAAGCACTTTAAAGTTAAAATGTGCAGTGCTGAATTCATGATTTTATCCTCCTTTTAATTCCTTAGGAAATATCATGATTCTTCTCTCAGATGCTTATTTCAGGAATCTTTGAGGCACCTTTTCTCCTCTCTCATGTTATATGCCAGATGGAAAATTGTATCTTCTGAATATTTCTGTTTTGTTTCCTCATCTTCATTTCCACTGTCAGTTGTATTTCAGGTCTGTATATGTTTTGTACTTAATGACCAGAAAGCCTTCTGAAAGATATCTCTGCCTCAAATCTTACCTATGTTTAGTACATTCTACATTCTGCTTTCAGATTTGTCTACCTAAAGATCAAATATGGTCATGTTACTCTCCTATTTCATATTCTGGTTCTATCATGGGTAATTTAAAATTCAATAACATATTACAACAAACCCTGTATAAACTGAACATGTTACTATATTTTTTCCTATTTCTCTGCTATTGCATATAATTTTATATGTGTTATTTCTGGTCATTACTACGTGGAAACATACTTGCCTATAAGGCTTGATAGACTTGGTTGCCATTCTAGTTCTGCCATTTAGGAGCTATATAACCTAGGGTAAGGTAGCCTATGATGTTGATAGTATTTATTTGTCCCTAACATAAATATAACAAATAAAATGTTACAAGGATTTGAAATTATATGGGTTTAACTATCTGGCAGAAGTATTACTTCCTTTTTTCCTTATCCTCAAAAACTTAGACTAAATTCCAGCTACTCTCAAGACCCTAATAAGAGTAGTATCTATAATTTATTGTTATATCTTGTACATTTTTTATACTACTGTGTATTATAATTTCTTTTGCATGTTAGTTCTTCATTATCAATTATAATTTCTTTGAGAAAAAGGGCATTTAGCCAACTTTGTATAGCCCCCATATTTAGCACAATTTCTGGCCCAAGGTAGGCACTATTAAATAACTTCACTAACATTCATGGTAGAAAGTTCAAGAAGACATTGGAAGCAAAATCAGGGTCCTAGACACGTGTGTGGGAGATTTTGGTGGAGAGTAAATTTTCACCAAATGTCTTTGGGGATTGAACTCATTGATGTATGCACACAAATGGTAGAATGGAAACCAATCTAGATGACTTCCTTGTCATGACACTGTCCTCAAAGAGGAACCTCAACACCCCACATTCCCAAGTAGACCTTCAATCTTATACAGTAAAACAAGAAAAAGTACAAACCTTCCTCTTTATTTTTTGCCTCAAATAAAGTGTGCATAGTCATTGTAGAGTATCTGGAAATTTCCTCAAAATACAGAGAAATATTAAAGTATGCTATAGCAATATTACTAAACTTAAAACATGACTGGGCATTTGGAAAAATTCAGTAATTCAAGAAAACAGTACACTTTTCATGTGTTAAGCCTCAGTAAAAAGCTGTTTGGTACATGATGCAGGAAGAAAACTTTTAAATACATGTGAATCTATGTTCAGAAGAGTTTTTGATGCACATTACATAAATTAGAATTTTGGGTAAAGTAAACTCAAGAAATATATAATTTGTTAAGTCAAAAAAGATTATAAAACACTATATATATAATGTAAATGCATATGTATAGATATTTAGATTTTATAATATCTTTAGTTTGTGGGATTTTAGGTCATTTTATCTTTTCCTAAATATGAACTCTTATTTTCTATATTTTTACAAGTAATATTTATGACTTTTCTAATTAAAAAAATTTAAATTAGTGGGTAAATCGGAAAAATGAAATAGGAGCAATTTTATAAATAGCAATATTATGTAGTAACTAATAGGAAACATTCTGGAGACAACTACCTGGATTCGAATCTCCATCTCTTTGATTTATGAGCTATGTGTCCTTGGGTGAGTTGCTTCACTTCTCTTTCCCTGAATTTCCTCATCTGTAAAATAAGGATGATAAAAGCACTTACCTTATAGTGTTGTTATGAGGATTAAATGAGTTAATACATGGAAAACTGCAGAGCATTCTGTGGCATATAATAAGTACTTAATACATTTAAAAAATAATTACAATGATCTTTAAGACTTGATCATTCATTGCTTTCTACACATAGAGATACTTGCTCTGCCAGATTGTGCTCAGTTGGAATTAAACAACCAAAACATAATATTTTATTTCCCTGACTCTAATATCCGAGTAAAAAGGGGATAGAAAATTGAAGCCTCTTCAACATACCAATTTAATAAAGATAAGGGCTCCTCAAAGAGAAATTCACCTCACAGTACAATTGAACTTAAGAAAATGAGACCAAAACATACATAAAACAATAGGAGTGAAAATCATTCAAATAAAACGCATGAGCAAAAGGAACCTTGAGATATGGAGGAAGGAAGGTTTGTGAACAAAATGTAACCAGTTGCTAGGGAGTTAGCAGGTTTCATATGTACCTGCGCAGGTGCAGGTTTCACTGAGCAGGAGCTTTAAGAGACTGAGACACACAGACGGTTAACACCCCGTTTGAATCACCACCATTCCTTCAGACAGAAAGTTATAAATAGTTCATTCCATTAGGAAGGGAGTCAATTAGTAGGACGGGATAGTGGGACTGGATAGAGTCCAGAATTGCTTCAAGTGGAAACCAGGTCTTCTGTGCATACTGGTTTTCCCAAGGGTAAATTAATTGCAATTTGCAGAAAAGAGATCAAGGGAAATGAACAGTTCAATGTGATGATGGTCTGTGATTTTGTGCTCTGATTATTTTTTTTCCAAATTAGAGAATTTTAGGTTTACTTTAGATATTAATTGTGTTATTCCAAGTTATATGAACAATTGATAGTATTCATTTTGGCACCACTATCAAATTTGTGAAAACTAGCACATTATACCCTAATGACTTTCTAACTTGGGTTTTGAGAAATAATGAACTGATATTTGAACAAATCAGGGAAGTTCCAAAGGCATTTCAAAGTTAGATTTGAAAATATTTGATATTTTTAACAGCTTTATGGAGCTCTATGTATCCTGTAAAGTTTATCCAGTTAAATGTTCTACTTAACAATTTCAAATGAATTTATAGAGTTGCATAATCATCATAATTCAGTTTTAGAAAAATTTGATCATTCCAAAATATTTCTTGTGCCTATTTGTAGTTAATCTCTACTTCCATTCCCAGGCCCAGGCAACAAGTAATTTGTTTTATACATTTAGAGATTTGCTTAGGCCTGATTCAATTTACCAAACTAAAGCTCCTTGAGTAAGGGAGGGAGGACTTACTTCTCTAGAGTAAGGACATTTCTACACAGCCACTATTTTATGCTATATTTTTCCTATCCTTTTTCCAAGGGACTCTGAAATAATCAGAGTTTTGGGCATTCTTAGACACTGATTTTGAACTGTCACTAATTTCTAGAGAATTAAAATGCTACTGTGAACAACCAATCAAAAATAGGGGCTTATGGCAGTCAGGTGACCAATGAAATTTTATCTGTGCCCATTCTTGCAGTTTGTTCTGTGGTTTCCTAAATCCATTCTTTAGTTATGTCCATAGTTTGAGGTAAAGATTGGCATAGATATACTAACAAATTGGCAGAATTTCCATATTGATTACCTAAACCATGAAATCAAAACTGTTATGATAAGAAAGGCCAAGTAAACCAGATTAGACTTAATTAACCTACCAAAATAATAAACTAAAATAATGCTCCATTTTAGGAAGATTTATAGAGATTAGCACTACGATCAGTGAATTCACAGATGTAGAGTTTTTTGTTTTTTTCATTGTAGCAAGAATATTTGATTTCAGAATACTTTATCTGCTTTCCTAATAGAGTTTTAAGTGTTTAATACAACATTGTTAAATGTAGGGTAGGGTGTTGTACAGTAGATTTCTAGAACTCATTCATCTTGTTTAACTGAAACTTTTATCTGTAGAATAGCAACTCTTAATTTCCTTCCCCCAACCCAGTCCCTGGAAACCCCCATTCTATGCTCTGTTTTTATGATTTGATTAATTTAGACACCTAAGATAAGTGAGATCATGTAGCACTTATCCTTTGGTGACTGGCCAATTTCACTTAGCATAATGTCCTCTAGGTTCATCCATATTGCATATGGCAAGATTTCCTTCTCTTTGAGGCTCTGTAATATTCTGTTGTATGTATATAAGACATCCTCTTTATCCATTCATCCATAGATTGATATTAGGGTATTTCATATCTTGGTTATTGTGAGTAATGCTGCAATGAATGTAGGAGTGTAGGTACATCTCTGAAATGAAATGATACTGCTTCCATTTCCTTTAGAGGTAAACTCAGAAGTAGGATTGCTAGATAATAAGATAGTTCTATTTGTAATATTTTGAAGATCTTCCATACTGTTTTCTAAAATGCTATACTAGGGGCACCTGGGTGGCTCCATCATTTAAGTGCTGACTTAGGCTCAGGCCATGATCTCACAGATGGTGGATTCGGGCCCCACGTTGGGCTCTATGCTGACAGCTCAGAGCCTGAAGCCTGCTTCAGATTCTGTGTCCTCTCTCTGCCCCTCCCTGACTCATGCTCTCTCTCTCTCTTTGTCTCTGTCTCTCTCTCAAAAATAAAATAAACATTAAAAAATATTTTTAATGCTGTACTAATTTCCAGTCCCGCCAACAGTGTACAAAGTTTACAAGAGTTCCCCCTTTTCCCCATTTTTTTTTTTTTACCAACACTTGTTCTCTCTTGTCTCTTTTATAACAACCACTGTGACATGTAAAGTGGTATCATTGTGATTTTCACTTGCATTTCCGTGATGATCAGTGATGTCGAATACATTTTAATATATATATTGGCCATTTGTATGTCTTATTTTTCAGAAATGTCCATTCATGTCATTTGCACATTTTAAAATTGGATTGTTTGTTTTTTGCTATTGAGTCATGTGAATTATATATGTTAAGCCTTAAGTGAAGTATAGTTTCCCCAAAATTTCTCCTATTCTGTAGGTTGCCTTTCCACTCGTTTGTTTTGCTGTATGAGTTTTTTATTTTTGATATAGCCCCCCATTGTGTATTATTCTGTTTTTGTTTTTTTTTTTTTTTTTTTTTTT
>NW_027532418.1:745228-757416 GCF_008692635.1 Crocuta crocuta | reverse complement strand
TTTTATTTTTTTTTTTTTTTTTTTTTTTTTTTTTTTTTTTTCCCTCTCTATGGTGTCATGTTCAGGAAATCATTGTCACCTACAATGGCATTAAGCTTTTCTCTTAGGTTTTATTTTAGGAGGTTTATACTTTAAATCTTTATTTCATTTTCAATTGACTTTTCTGTGTGATGTAAGGTAAGGGCCCAATTTCATTCTTTTGAGTTTGGATATCCAGTTTTCCAAATGCCATTTGTTGAAGAGACTCTCCTTTGAGCATTGTATTCTTGGCATCCTTGTCAAAGGTTGCTTGACTGTAATGTGAGGGTTTTGGGGGCTGTTTAGTTTGTTGCATTGGTCTATGTCTGTTTTCATGCCAGTACCATACTTTTTTCAACTACAATAGTTTTGTAATATATTTTGAAATCAGGATTTGTGATAGTTCTAGGTGGGTTGTTTTGTTTTGTTTTTAATATTTATTTTTGAGAGAGAGAGAGAGAGACAGTGTGAACAGAGAAGGGGCAGGCAGAGAGGGAAACACAATCTGAGGCAGGCTCCAGGCTCTGAGCTATCTGCACATGAACCCATGAACTGTGGAATCATGACCTGAGCTGAAGTCAGATGCTTAACTGACTAAGCCACCCAAGTGCCCCTAGCTTTGTTTATCTTTCTCAAGATTGTTTTGCATATTCAGGGTCTTTTGTGGTTCCATATGAATTTTAGGATTGTTTTTTCTATTTTTGGTNAAGAGAAATTCACCTCACAGTACAATTGAACTTAAGAAAATGAGACCAAAACATACATAAAACAATAGGAGTGAAAATCATTCAAATAAAACGCATGAGCAAAAGGAACCTTGAGATATGGAGGAAGGAAGGTTTGTGAACAAAATGTAACCAGTTGCTAGGGAGTTAGCAGGTTTCATATGTACCTGCGCAGGTGCAGGTTTCACTGAGCAGGAGCTTTAAGAGACTGAGACACACAGACGGTTAACACCCCGTTTGAATCACCACCATTCCTTCAGACAGAAAGTTATAAATAGTTCATTCCATTAGGAAGGGAGTCAATTAGTAGGACGGGATAGTGGGACTGGATAGAGTCCAGAATTGCTTCAAGTGGAAACCAGGTCTTCTGTGCATACTGGTTTTCCCAAGGGTAAATTAATTGCAATTTGCAGAAAAGAGATCAAGGGAAATGAACAGTTCAATGTGATGATGGTCTGTGATTTTGTGCTCTGATTATTTTTTTTCCAAATTAGAGAATTTTAGGTTTACTTTAGATATTAATTGTGTTATTCCAAGTTATATGAACAATTGATAGTATTCATTTTGGCACCACTATCAAATTTGTGAAAACTAGCACATTATACCCTAATGACTTTCTAACTTGGGTTTTGAGAAATAATGAACTGATATTTGAACAAATCAGGGAAGTTCCAAAGGCATTTCAAAGTTAGATTTGAAAATATTTGATATTTTTAACAGCTTTATGGAGCTCTATGTATCCTGTAAAGTTTATCCAGTTAAATGTTCTACTTAACAATTTCAAATGAATTTATAGAGTTGCATAATCATCATAATTCAGTTTTAGAAAAATTTGATCATTCCAAAATATTTCTTGTGCCTATTTGTAGTTAATCTCTACTTCCATTCCCAGGCCCAGGCAACAAGTAATTTGTTTTATACATTTAGAGATTTGCTTAGGCCTGATTCAATTTACCAAACTAAAGCTCCTTGAGTAAGGGAGGGAGGACTTACTTCTCTAGAGTAAGGACATTTCTACACAGCCACTATTTTATGCTATATTTTTCCTATCCTTTTTCCAAGGGACTCTGAAATAATCAGAGTTTTGGGCATTCTTAGACACTGATTTTGAACTGTCACTAATTTCTAGAGAATTAAAATGCTACTGTGAACAACCAATCAAAAATAGGGGCTTATGGCAGTCAGGTGACCAATGAAATTTTATCTGTGCCCATTCTTGCAGTTTGTTCTGTGGTTTCCTAAATCCATTCTTTAGTTATGTCCATAGTTTGAGGTAAAGATTGGCATAGATATACTAACAAATTGGCAGAATTTCCATATTGATTACCTAAACCATGAAATCAAAACTGTTATGATAAGAAAGGCCAAGTAAACCAGATTAGACTTAATTAACCTACCAAAATAATAAACTAAAATAATGCTCCATTTTAGGAAGATTTATAGAGATTAGCACTACGATCAGTGAATTCACAGATGTAGAGTTTTTTGTTTTTTTCATTGTAGCAAGAATATTTGATTTCAGAATACTTTATCTGCTTTCCTAATAGAGTTTTAAGTGTTTAATACAACATTGTTAAATGTAGGGTAGGGTGTTGTACAGTAGATTTCTAGAACTCATTCATCTTGTTTAACTGAAACTTTTATCTGTAGAATAGCAACTCTTAATTTCCTTCCCCCAACCCAGTCCCTGGAAACCCCCATTCTATGCTCTGTTTTTATGATTTGATTAATTTAGACACCTAAGATAAGTGAGATCATGTAGCACTTATCCTTTGGTGACTGGCCAATTTCACTTAGCATAATGTCCTCTAGGTTCATCCATATTGCATATGGCAAGATTTCCTTCTCTTTGAGGCTCTGTAATATTCTGTTGTATGTATATAAGACATCCTCTTTATCCATTCATCCATAGATTGATATTAGGGTATTTCATATCTTGGTTATTGTGAGTAATGCTGCAATGAATGTAGGAGTGTAGGTACATCTCTGAAATGAAATGATACTGCTTCCATTTCCTTTAGAGGTAAACTCAGAAGTAGGATTGCTAGATAATAAGATAGTTCTATTTGTAATATTTTGAAGATCTTCCATACTGTTTTCTAAAATGCTATACTAGGGGCACCTGGGTGGCTCCATCATTTAAGTGCTGACTTAGGCTCAGGCCATGATCTCACAGATGGTGGATTCGGGCCCCACGTTGGGCTCTATGCTGACAGCTCAGAGCCTGAAGCCTGCTTCAGATTCTGTGTCCTCTCTCTGCCCCTCCCTGACTCATGCTCTCTCTCTCTCTTTGTCTCTGTCTCTCTCTCAAAAATAAAATAAACATTAAAAAATATTTTTAATGCTGTACTAATTTCCAGTCCCGCCAACAGTGTACAAAGTTTACAAGAGTTCCCCCTTTTCCCCATTTTTTTTTTTTTACCAACACTTGTTCTCTCTTGTCTCTTTTATAACAACCACTGTGACATGTAAAGTGGTATCATTGTGATTTTCACTTGCATTTCCGTGATGATCAGTGATGTCGAATACATTTTAATATATATATTGGCCATTTGTATGTCTTATTTTTCAGAAATGTCCATTCATGTCATTTGCACATTTTAAAATTGGATTGTTTGTTTTTTGCTATTGAGTCATGTGAATTATATATGTTAAGCCTTAAGTGAAGTATAGTTTCCCCAAAATTTCTCCTATTCTGTAGGTTGCCTTTCCACTCGTTTGTTTTGCTGTATGAGTTTTTTATTTTTGATATAGCCCCCCATTGCGTATTATTCTNTTTTTTTTTTTTTTTTTTTTTTTTTTTTTTTTTTTTTTTTTTCCCTCTCTATGGTGTCATGTTCAGGAAATCATTGTCACCTACAATGGCATTAAGCTTTTCTCTTAGGTTTTATTTTAGGAGGTTTATACTTTAAATCTTTATTTCATTTTCAATTGACTTTTCTGTGTGATGTAAGGTAAGGGCCCAATTTCATTCTTTTGAGTTTGGATATCCAGTTTTCCAAATGCCATTTGTTGAAGAGACTCTCCTTTGAGCATTGTATTCTTGGCATCCTTGTCAAAGGTTGCTTGACTGTAATGTGAGGGTTTTGGGGGCTGTTTAGTTTGTTGCATTGGTCTATGTCTGTTTTCATGCCAGTACCATACTTTTTTCAACTACAATAGTTTTGTAATATATTTTGAAATCAGGATTTGTGATAGTTCTAGGTGGGTTGTTTTGTTTTGTTTTTAATATTTATTTTTGAGAGAGAGAGAGAGAGACAGTGTGAACAGAGAAGGGGCAGACAGAGAGGGAAACACAATCTGAGGCAGGCTCCAGGCTCTGAGCTATCTGCACATGAACCCATGAACTGTGGAATCATGACCTGAGCTGAAGTCAGATGCTTAACTGACTAAGCCACCCAAGTGCCCCTAGCTTTGTTTATCTTTCTCAAGATTGTTTTGCATATTCAGGGTCTTTTGTGGTTCCATATGAATTTTAGGATTGTTTTTTCTATTTTTGGTGAAAAGTGCCACTGGAATTTTGTTAGGGATTGTATTGTATCTGTAGATCTCTTGAGATTACAAAACATTATAATAAAATTAAGTCTTCTAATCCATGAATGTGAGCTATCTTTTCATTCATTTGTGTCTACTTTAATTTTTTACATTAGTGTTCCAGAGTTTTCCATGTGCAAGTCTTTCACCTCCTTGGTTAAATTTATGATTTTGCATTTTATTCTTTTGATGGTATTATACATTGGCTTATTTTCTTAATTTCCTTTTCAAATGTTTATTGTTAATGTACACACATGCAGTGATCTTTTGTATTTTGATTTTGTTTTCTGCAATTTAACTCAGTTTTTTATTCTATAGTTCTTTTTGGTGTATGTGTGAAGACTCATTAGGGTTTTTTACATAGAAGATCATGTGTAAATAAATAATTTTACTTCATTATTTCTGGATTACACACTTTTTATTTCTTTTTCTTGTCTAATTGCTCTGGCTAGAATTTCCAGTACTGTATTGAATAGAAGTTGTATGAGTGAGCATCCATACCTTGTTCCTGATCTTAGAGGAAAATCTTTTTGTTCTCCATTGATTGTATTAGCTGTGATTTTATATATAGCATATATTATGTTGAAGTAATTTCCTTCTATATCTTGTTTGTTCAGAGCTTTAATTATGAAATAGTGTTTGAATTTTTAAATGACTTTTCTTCACATATTGACATGATCATATGATTTTTATCCTTTATTATGTTAATGTTCTGTACCACATTAGTTGACTTGTGGATGTTCAATTTTCCTTAAATCTCAGGGATAAATTTCAACTGGCCATGGTGTATGATCATTTTAATCCATCTGTTTCTTAAACTCTTATGTTTCACATAAGAGTGAAATCATACAGTATTTGTCTTTCTCTGACTTATTTCACTTAGCATTATATTCTCTACTCCATCCATGTCATTGCAAAAGGCAAGATAATATTCCATTCTGTATATACCATGTCATCTTTATGCGTTTATCTGTTGATGAATACTTGGGCTGCTCCATAATTTGGCTATCAAAAGTGATGCTGCAATAAATATAGGAAAGCATGTATCCCTTTGATTAGTATTTTGTATTTTTGTATCCAGTAATGTGATTGCTGGATCATAGGGTAGTTCTATTTTTGACTTTTTGAGAAACTGCCATACTGTTTTCCAGAGTGGCTGAAACAGTTTTCATCTCCCCAACAGTAAAAGAGGGTTTCTTTTTCTCCACATCCTTGCCAAAACTTGTTTCTTGTGTTGTTGATTTTAGCCATTCTGACAAGTGTGAGGTAATATGTCATTATAGTTTCGATTTGCATTTCCTTGATGGGTTATATTGAGCATCTTTCATGTGTCTTTTGGCCATCTGGATACTTTTTTGGAGAAATATCTGTTCATTTCTTCTGCTCTTTTTTTAATTGGATTATTTGTGGTTTGGGGTGTTTAGTTTTGTAAATTCTTTATATATTTTGGATACTAATCCTATCTTGGAAATGGCATTTGAAAAAATCTTCTCCCATTGTGTATGTTGCCCTTTAATTTTTTTGATTATTTCTTTTGCTGTGCAGAAACTTTTTTATTTTCATATAATCCCAATAGTTGATTTTCTTTTATTTTCTTGCTCAGGAGATATAGCTAGAAAAATATTGCTACAGCCAATGTCAAAGAAGTTACTGCCTGTATACTCTTCTAGGGATTTTATGATTGCAATATCACATTTAAGTCTTTAATTCATTTTGAATTAATTTTTATGTATGCTATTAGGAAGTGATCCAATTTATTTTGCAGGTAGGTGAGACCAGTTTTCCCAGCACCATTTTTGAAGAGATTTTTTTCCCCCACTGGATATTCTTTCCTATTTCATTGAAGATTAATTGCCACATAATTGTGGGCTTATTTATGGATTTTATATTCTGTTCCATTGATCTTTGTGTCTAATTTTGTGCCAGTACCATACTCTTTTACTTAAGTCTGGAATTATGATGGCTCCAACTTTGCTTTTCTTATTCAAGATTGCTTTGGCTATCTGGGGCCTTTTGTGGTTCCATACAAATTTTAGGATTATGTGTTCTAGTCCTGTGAAGAATGCTGTTGGTATTTTGATAGGGATTGCATTGAATATGTATATTGCTTCTGGTACTATAGACATTTTAATGATATTTGTTCTTTCAATACATGGATATGGAATTTCTTTCCAATTCTTTATGTCACCTTCAATTTCTTTCATCACTATTTTATAGTTTTTAGAGTACAGGTCTTTCACCTGTTTGGTTAGGCTTATTTCTAGGTATCTTATTATTTTTGGTGCATTTGTAAATGGGATCATTTTCTTAATTTATCTTTCTTCTGGCTCATTATTGGTGTATAGAAATGCAATAGATATCTGCACATTGATTTTGTATCCTGGGACTTTTTGAATTGATCAGTTCTAGCAGATTTTTGGTGGAGTCTTTCAGATTTTCTATATACACAATCATTTATCTGCGAAAAGTGAAAGTTTTACTTTTTCCTTACCAATTTCTATGCCTTTTATTTCATTTTGTTGTCTGATTACTGTGCCTAGGCCTTCTGGTACTATGTTGAATAAGTGGTGAGAATGGACATCTTTGTTTTGTTCCTGACCTTAGGGGACAAGCTCTCAGTTTTTCCCTGTTGAGTCTGATGTTAACTTAGGGATTTCTTTCTTTTCTTTTAGGTCAATTTATTTTGAGAGGGGGAGAGAAGAGAGTGAGTGGAAGAGGGGCAGAGAGAGAGGGAGAGAGAATCCTAAGGACGTTCCATGCTGTCAGCACAGAGCCTAAAGCGGGGCTTGATGAGATCATGAATTGTGTTGAATCCAGGTGTCGGGGCTTTTGATTTCTTCGTTGATTTCTTGGTTGACCCATTCATAGTTTAGTATCATGTTATTTAACCTTCATGTATTTGTGGTCTTTCCAGATTTTTTTTGTGGTTTCCTGGCATTGAAGTCATAAGAGATGCATTGTGTGACTTTGATCATTTTGAGTTTGTTGAGACTTATTTTATGGACTAATATATGATTTATTTTAGAGAATATTTTGTGTGCTCTTGAAAAGAATGTGTATTCTGCTATTTTAGAATGGAAAGTTTTTAATATATCTGCTAAATCTACCTGATCATGTATGTTATTTAAAGCCACTCTTTCTTACTGACTTTCTGTTTGGATGATCTGAACATCAATGTAAGTGGGGTGTTAAAGTCCCCTACTATTATTGTATTATTATTGATTAGTTCTTTTATGCTTGTTATTAACTGTTTTATGTATTTGAGTCCTCCACTGTTGGGTGTATACATATGTACAGTTGTTGTATCTTCTTGTTGGGTTGTCCCCTTTATTAATACATAGTGTCCTTTTTTGTTTTTGTCTCTTGTTACAGTCTTTGTTTAAAATTCTGTTTTGTCCAATGTCAGTATTGCTATTCTGGCTTTCCTTGGATATCCATTTGTATGATAAATGTTTCTCCGTACTCTTGCTTTCAATCTGCTGGCTTCGTTACATCTGAAATGAGTTTCTTGTAAACAACATATAGGTTACTTTTCTTACTTTGTTCGCTCTGTCACTCTGTATCTTTTGATTGGAGCATTTAGTCCATTTACATTCAAAGTAATTCTTGATAAGTATGTGTTTATTGCCATTTGTTACTTGTTTTGTGATTGTTTTTGTAGTTTTGCTCTGATCATTTCTTCCCTTGCTTTCTTTAATAGTTTTCTGGTTTTCTTTAGTGATATCCTTGGATTCCTTTTTAAAAATTCTTTGCATATCTAACAGTTGTTTTTGATCTGTGCTTTCATTAGATTTGTATATAACATCTTCTGCATATATTAATCTACATTAAGTTGATAGCTGCTTAAGTTCAAACCTATTCTTTACTTCTCCCCCCTCCACATTTAGATATGTTGTGTCATCTTATACATCCTTTATTTCATGAATCTCTTGAGTGATTTTTAAAGATACATTTATTTTTCTGTTTTCTACTTTTCACACTCTCACTTATGGTCTTTTCTTTTCCACTCAAAGAGTCCTCTTTAATATTTCTCATAGGGCTGTTTGAGAGGTCTTGAGCTCCTGCAGGTTTTGTTTTTCTGAGAAACTTTTAATCTCTCCCTCTATTCTGATGATAGCCTTGCTGGAAAGAGTATTCTTGTCTGTAGAAGTTTTCCTTTCAGCCTTTGGAATATATCATGCCCACCTCTTCTAGCCGGCCAAGTTTTTGTTGAGAAATCAGCTGATAGCCTTATGGGGTTTCCCTGGTTCGTGGAACTGTCTTTTTTTCCTGCTTTAAATTTTTTTCTTTATCATTCTTTATTTTATTTATTTATTTATTTATTTGCTATTTTGATTACTATGTGTCTTTACATGAAACTCCTTGGGTTGATTTTGTTGGGGGTTCTGTGTGCCTACAGGGTCTGGATATCTATTTCCTCCCCAAGATTAGGGAACTTTTCAACTATTATTTCTTCAAATAAATTTTTGCCCCCTTTTCTCTCTCTTCTCCTAAGATTCCCTATAATGCAAATGTGATGGAGTCACTGTGTTCCCTAAATCTATTCTAGTTTTGCATAATCTTTTTTTCTCTCATTTGTTCAGTTGATTACTATCCATTACTCTATTCTAGTTTATTAATTCATTCTTCTGCTTCTTCCAATCTGCTATTTATTCTATCAAGTGTATTTTAAATTTCATTTATCATGTTCTTCATCTCTGATTAGTTGTTTTTTATATTTTCTATGTCCTTAAGAGTCTCACAGATGTCCTCCACTCACTTCTCAAGTCCATTGATTATTCTTATGATCATTACCTCAAATTCTCTATCAGGAATGTTAATTACATCAGTTTCACTTAAGTCTTTTGCTGTGGTTTTGTCTTATTCTTTCATTTGTGACTTTTCCCTTTGACTCTTATTTTGTCTGACACTCTGTATTTGTTTCTGTGTGTTAGAAAGTCAACCTTCCTCTCTTGTTCTTGAAAGTTATGCATTGGACTTAAACTTTTAACTAGGTGGCTCCGGCCCTTCTCCACAGTGGACACACACCCAATGCAGAGACTGGCTGGCAGGGTGGGGGCATAGTGCTACAAACTGTGTGTGCTCCTCCATAGGGAGGAGGCTGCTGTAGACTGGGGTGGCAAAGCTGTTCAATTAAGCATGTGCAGTCTGGAGGTGGAATTTTAACAAGGTGTGAGGAGGTGCACTGTTGGCAAGGTCTGTGTACATCTGGGGGAAAGAGTCCACAGCATCAGTACTAAGGCAGGCCTGGCTCAAGGCAGTGGGGCATATGGTAAGCAAATTAGGTAGTGAGTGCTAGAGTAGTGCTGGTTCCCACAGGTGGCTGTGTGTTTATGATGAGGGGCAGGGAGAGGGACATGGCACCTGCCATCTCCTTTATTCCTAGAGAAGTCCCTCAGAGGACTGAGATTAGTATCTAACTTTTCCTCCCCTAAACTCCAGGCACCTTTCAAACTGTTGCTTCCAAGCTGTATCTGTGTGGGCTGTTCTCTGTGCTGTCTCTTTAAGGTCAGGGCCTCAGATTCCTAGCACACTCTGGGCTCTCTCAGAGCCGAGCCTGTTGATTTTTAAAGTTCCATGTTCTAAGGCCTGCAGGTTGTAAGTACTTATATAATCTGGCCCCTCTGATATTTAAAGTCATATGCTACAGGGATTTCTCTTCTTTTTGTAGGCTTCCTGGTATAGTACTCTGTTTCTTGCTCCTCTCCACACTCACAGCTCTTTCACTCTGGTGGTAAAATCTGTGGGTTTAGGTTCCCACTGAATCTTCACCCTTCCTAGCCTCTTCAATCTGGCCTCTCTCTACCTTCAGTTGTGGAATATTAGGCCAGTCTTTGGGTCCTTTTCTGGGTTGTTTGCTCTTATGCAAGTGTTATCTAGTTGTATTCATGGGACAAGGTGAGTTTAGGGTCTTCCTGCTCTACCATTTTCCCTAGAAGTTATTGGCAAAAATTTTCAGAAGCATTTTGGTTTTTTCTGGCAGATACAGCAACATGCATTCACTATATCCCAGGGCTCTATCAACTCTCTTGTTTTCTATTCCAGAGTACATTATCCATATCCATTACTGTAAAGATATAATGCTGTTAGACCTGGTAAGAAGGAAGTGGCAAAATTCTAGACACTTTTGTAAGTCACATGTATGCCAAAGAGTGGGAAATATATTTTCCCCCAATTCATGGACCTGTCCCTTTGGGATAATTTCTAAGAGGCCCATGGTCTAGGATAGATGCAGTGGTATTTGAAGTTACTGAGTCACATATGGATACTACGTGGAGAATTTGTTAGCCCCTATAGTTGATCTTAGTATATATAGATGTTTATGATTTAAAATGCTCTTCCATCCTCTGCAGCTTTGCTATAATAAGTAAACATTTATGTAACACTAATTTGGAAAGATATGTGCACCCTTTATGTTTATTACATTATTTATAATAGCCAAGAAACAGAAGCAATCTATGTCCATCAGTTGATGAATGGATAAAGATGGGGTATATATACACAATGGGATATTAATCAGTCATAAAAAGAATAAGATATTGCCATTTGTAACAATATATATGGACCTAGAAGGTATAATGCTAAATTAAAGAAATCAGAGAAAGAAAAATGTATGATTTAATCATATGTGGAATTTAAGAAATAAGACAAACGAACAAAGAAAAAAGAGGGTATCAAAAAAACAGACTCTTGGGGAGGGGCAAGATGGTGGAGAAGTAGGGAGCTCCGTTCCTGCACTCGCGCCCATGCATCACACGGAAAAGATCTGAAGCCATAGGAAACTGTACCAATCCCACGAGATTGGGAGAAAAAGGACGCAGATTCCACTGAGAAAGCCTTCTAACGTGAGTGCAAACTGGGGAAGATAAAATCGGGCCGGGACTGGAGACTGGAGGGACGGGCCACCCCCCTCTGTGGGGAGTGAGAGGGGAAAAAGAGAGTCTGAAACAGAAAAACCTCTGCTCGGGGGGGGGGGGACCCCCTNNCGGGGTGTAGAAAAACGCACAAAATACCTGCGCTTCAGGCCACCCATGCTCCAACTCGCCCCGGAGGGGTTGGGCTCGTGGTTTGCTTCTTTTTGCTGGCTACTGGCTGGCTGGGAGAGGCTGCTCGCCTGCAGCCATTACCCTCGAGGCAGGCTTGGACCCCTGGAGGAGGCGCGCAGGTACCAGCGTCCGTGCTCCTAGCTGGCTGGAACTCTAGAGGGAAGGCAAAGAGCTAAAAACTGGCAGATTTGACCACGAGTTCATGTTTTGGGTGACGAGACACAGAGGGAACTTGATTTCCTCACTCCAGCGGGCTCAGCACACCAGCAGACAAGGCCGCCTGCCCCGCCCAGGCTTCCCAGCCCAACCTGGAGGAGAAGGGAGCAGCGCCTTCTGGCTCCACCCCCAGAGCTAGCCTGGAAGCTTGGAATTGCCCTGAGGGGGTTGCCAGGGTATCTCCTGAGGCAATTTCAGCAGGGCGTTTGGCCTGCGATTTGGAGGCTGGGATTTGCCTGGGCTGAAAAGCGCAACAAACTTTCGCTGAGCCCCTGGCCCAGGAAGTTTACAGGCCTATAAAAGCAAGGTGGAGCGCCACCACTCTCCTCCCTACAACCGCCAAGGCAGAACCCCCACCAGACGCATTGGATTACACCAACCCCTCCCTGCTTGAGAGCTGCCCTCCTCCCTTTTCCCTTTTTTTGTTTTTGGAGTTTTTTTCTTTTCTTTTTTTTTCTTTTTTTCCACAGAACACTGACGTGATTACCTCTCCTCACCGGCGTGCTTAAACAATCAAATTTAGTCCATTCTGTAGATGTAAATTCTACACCTCCCGACCTTTTCATCTCTTTCTCTCAGGAGTAGTTAGACTATATAGTTTCTCTGGATAATACCAGCGTCCTTCTCTCACCTAACCAACCATACTCCA
>NW_027532418.1:578522-744579 GCF_008692635.1 Crocuta crocuta | reverse complement strand
CTCGGGGTGTAGAAAAACGCACAAAATACCTGCGCTTCAGGCCACCCATGCTCCAACTCGCCCCGGAGGGGTTGGGCTCGTGGTTTGCTTCTTTTTGCTGGCTACTGGCTGGCTGGGAGAGGCTGCTCGCCTGCAGCCATTACCCTCGAGGCAGGCTTGGACCCCTGGAGGAGGCGCGCAGGTACCAGCGTCCGTGCTCCTAGCTGGCTGGAACTCTAGAGGGAAGGCAAAGAGCTAAAAACTGGCAGATTTGACCACGAGTTCATGTTTTGGGTGACGAGACACAGAGGGAACTTGATTTCCTCACTCCAGCGGGCTCAGCACACCAGCAGACAAGGCCGCCTGCCCCGCCCAGGCTTCCCAGCCCAACCTGGAGGAGAAGGGAGCAGCGCCTTCTGGCTCCACCCCCAGAGCTAGCCTGGAAGCTTGGAATTGCCCTGAGGGGGTTGCCAGGGTATCTCCTGAGGCAATTTCAGCAGGGCGTTTGGCCTGCGATTTGGAGGCTGGGATTTGCCTGGGCTGAAAAGCGCAACAAACTTTCGCTGAGCCCCTGGCCCAGGAAGTTTACAGGCCTATAAAAGCAAGGTGGAGCGCCACCACTCTCCTCCCTACAACCGCCAAGGCAGAACCCCCACCAGACGCATTGGATTACACCAACCCCTCCCTGCTTGAGAGCTGCCCTCCTCCCTTTTCCCTTTTTTTGTTTTTGGAGTTTTTTTCTTTTCTTTTTTTTTCTTTTTTTCCACAGAACACTGACGTGATTACCTCTCCTCACCGGCGTGCTTAAACAATCAAATTTAGTCCATTCTGTAGATGTAAATTCTACACCTCCCGACCTTTTCATCTCTTTCTCTCAGGAGTAGTTAGACTATATAGTTTCTCTGGATAATACCAGCGTCCTTCTCTCACCTAACCAACCATACTCCATCTTTTAATTCTTTGAAAAAGCTTCATATCCCTTCTGCCTGTTCATTCTATTTCCAATTTTGTTTAATCCCCCCACCCCTGCCCTGTCTTCTCTCTCTGTCTATGCTCTTCAACCAGCACTGCATACATCTGGCTATTTAATTATACCTGGGAAATCCGGTTATATGCTATAAACTGTTCTTTGTCCATTGGTATTCTTCTTTTTTCCTTTTCTTTTCTTCCTTTTGACCTTGCTATGTATTCTTTGATTTTCTATTATTCGCCCTCCCTCCTCCGTCTTTTCCCTTAACTTTTTCTCTGTCCCTCTCAGTTTGCATTTTAGTCGTNAAAAGCTTCATATCCCTTCTGCCTGTTCATTCTATTTCCAATTTTGTTTAATCCCCCCACCCCTGCCCTGTCTTCTCTCTCTGTCTATGCTCTTCAACCAGCACTGCATACATCTGGCTATTTAATTATACCTGGGAAATCCGGTTATATGCTATAAACTGTTCTTTGTCCATTGGTATTCTTCTTTTTTCCTTTTCTTTTCTTCCTTTTGACCTTGCTATGTATTCTTTGATTTTCTATTATTCGCCCTCCCTCCTCCGTCTTTTCCCTTAACTTTTTCTCTGTCCCTCTCAGTTTGCATTTTAGTCGTATTTGTCTGTGCGTTTGTGTGCCCCTGCTCCCTGTGTGTTTGTCAGTCTGTTTTCCTCTCCAGGGCTACCTCAAGAAAAAAGCCAAAGTACACGTGGTGGAGAGTCCCAGATATCACTACGAGTAGGAAAACAAAATAACCAAGGTCTCAACAAGAGAGACGAAGAGATACCATTCAAAAAACACTCTCTGCGGGGCGCCTGGGTGGCTTAGTCGGTTAAGCATCTGACTTTCGCTTAGGTCATGATCTCACGGTTTGTGGGTTCGAGCCCCACGTCGGGCTCTGTGCTGACTGCCAGCTCGGAGCCTGGAGCCTGTTTCAGTCTGTGACTCCCTCTCTCTCTGACCCTCCCCTGCTCACGCTGTCTGTCTCTGTCTCCTAGAAATAAATAAAAAATTAAAAAAAAATTATAAAACAAACAAACAAACACTCTCTGAAAGGATAGGCCCTGGACAGTCAAAGAGTCTTCTTGGATACAACAGCGCTCACAGGAGCAGAGAGCATAACAGGTCATTAAAACTAACAAGAGCCAGAAAGGTAACTAAAATGACGAAACGAAAAACCTCTCCCCCAAAGAAACTCCCAGAAGAATTGGCAGCTAATGAACTGCTCAAAAGAGATATAAGCAGCATAAATGAACAAGATTTTAGATTAATAATCATAAAATTAATAGCTGGGTTTGAAAAAAACATAAGGGACATCAAAGAAACTGTGGCTACAGACAAAATGGAGAATATAAATAGGCATGAAAAATTTAAAAAGCGATAAATGAGATACATAATAAATTAGAGGCCTCCAATGCACAGATTGAAGAGGCAGAAAGGAGAATAAGTGATTTAGAAGACACCATTATAGAAAAACAAGAAGCTGACAAAAAAAGAGACAAACTGATCCAGGAACAGGAAAGAAGAGTTCGAGAGCTCAGCGACACGGTCAAACGCAACAATATCCTTATCATAGGAATCCAGGAAGAGGAAGAAGAGGGAAAGGTGCTGAAGGAGTCCTGGAACAAGTCAAAGCAGAGAACTTCCCCGACCTCGGAAAAGAAGTAAACGTTGAAATACAAGAGGCTCAGAGGAACCCCCTCTGATGTCATCTGAATCGACCTTCTGCAAGACATATCATAGTAAAAATGGCAAAATATAAGGACAAAGAACATTTTGAAAGCAGCTAGGGAGAAAAGGGCCCTAACATACAAAGGCACACCAATCAGAGTGGTGACAGACCTATCTACTGAAACGTGGCAGACCAGAAAGGAATGGCAGGAGATCTTCAATGTGATGAACAGAAAAAATATGCAGCCAAGAATCCTCTACCCAGCAAACCTGTCATTCAAAATAGAAGGAGAGATAAAAATCTTTCCAAATAAGCAGTAATTGAGAGAATTTGTCACCAGTAAGCCAGCCCTACAAGAAATCCTGAGGGGGACACTCTGAAGGAAAGGTTGCAAGGAACAAAGATACCAGAGACACCACCACAAGCATGAACTCCACAAAGGACGCAAAGACTCTAAACCCACATATCTCAATAATAACACTGAATGTCAATGGGCTGAATGCTCCAATCAAAAGACATAGGGTAGTAGAATGGATAAAAACACAAAATCCATCTATATGCTGTCTACAAGAAACTCATTTTAGACCGGGAGATACTTTCAGATTAAAAGTAAGGGGATGGCGAAATGTTNAATCCTCAACAAGATACTTGCAAATCGAATTCAACAGCACATAAAAAGAATTATCCACCAAGATGAAGTGGGATTCCTTCCTGGATTACAGGGCTGGTTCAACGTTCGCAAATCAATTAATGTGATTCATCACATCAATAAAAGAAGAGATAAAAACCACATTNGTGCGGATGAGCACAGGGTGTTATATGGAAACCAACTTGACAATAAACTATTTGTAAAAAAAAAAAAAATTTAATCTGGAAAAAAAATAAATCTCTAAATTGGAAAAATAAAACAAAACGAAACAAAACAAAAAAACCCCAAAAAAGCCCCAGACTCTTCAAAACAGAATATAAAGTGATGGTTGCCAGAGGTGAGGTTGGTGGGAGAATAGGTAATATAAACCAAGGGGATTAAGGGGCACAAACTGTCAGTTATTTTATAATAAATTACAGCATCAGGAATATAGTCAATAATATGGTAACAGTATTACTTGGTGACAGATGGTAAGTACTTTATAGTGGTGAGCACTGAGTATTGCACAGAAATGTTGAATTGTTGCATTGTACACCCAAAACTAATATAACACTATAAGTTAATTATAATTCAATAAAATAATTTAAAAACCAAAAATAAAAGTTAGAAAAAAGAAAAGAAAGAAGGGAGGAAAGCAAGCAAGAAAGAAAAAGGAGGGAAGAAAGAAAAAGAAAAGAAAAAAAGGAGGGAAGGAAGGAAGTAAAAGAAAGAACAAATGAAAGAAAAAGGAAGTGTTAAGAGGAAGGAAGGAAACAAACATTTCTCGCTAGTTGCTAGGCCTTAGTAGAGATGAAACACTTGAAGTTAGCATGTAACATGAGACCAATAAGCATGAACTGAGTGAAAATCCATAATGACTTTTACAATAGTGATTTTCAACCCAGAATTATCTTATCCAACTGCTGCTTTAAAAATCTATAGCAGGATGAAATGATGTTTAATAGGGACTAAGTATCTTTGAAAAGTGGGATATACCTTGGCATTTATCGTTTCCAAACACAGACATGGTTTTCTACTGCCAGCAACTGAAACTCTACCTGACAGCTTTCTATAAGGCAAAGTATTCTATATGGGAAAGAGTGGACATACCAAGAAGTTAATGCACTCTGTGAAAATGAAAAAGTATTCTAGCTTTCTTTACCTTAAGTTAGGGCAATTCTAAGCCACAGTTTATAGAGTCACCCAGAGAGCCATGATAAGCTCAAATCTATTAGATTTATCAACATAAGCATCCTTCATGTTTCTGTCTCATTTTCCACTTCCTTAATGATGTTTCCAAAAATCAGCTTTCAAATAAACTACTGACATATCAAATTTTGTCTTTGGATCTTCTGAGGGAGTACAACCTGAGTAAACTAGATAGAATTACTAGTCTTACAAAACTTTGATATAATGATTCCTAATATTCTCCATAGCAAGTTGACAGTTCATTTGCAAACCTGTAGGAAGCAGAAGAGATGTAATTGTACTCTTCTATTATAAAAATGATCATAATTTCAATTATAAATATTTAGTAGATAGTAATGCTGTCTGACAAAATCACCCATAGCATAGTGGATTCACAATTTCCATGGTAGTAAAGGTAATGAGTAAATGTTTTACGGAAGTAGTAGAAATCTATTCAATGATGTAGATGTTATGTCCAGATCTGGATGTGGCAAGTATCTGAAACCTATGTGAAAATATCCAAAAGGCTGATGGGTGTATAATTTTAGAGCTCCAAAGCCAGATTTAGTCAGCAAAATTTGACATAATGTCCCCATTTGCTAAATCTTTTTATGGCCACCTTTATGTCTTTGTTCCTCAATGTATAGATGGCAGGATTCAAGACAGGAGTGATAGCAAAGTCAACAATGAACAGGTATTTATCAATTGATGATGTGGGGAAAGGCCATACATAGAGAAACATGCATGGAGTGAAAAATAGAACCACCACAGTGATGTGAGCTGACAGAGTGACAAATGCCTTGGATAAGTCTCCTGAAGAACGTTTCCAGACAGTGACCAAAATAAAGACATAGGAAAGGATCAGCAGGAAGAAGGTGCCCATGCTCATGAAGCCACTGTTGGCAGCAATAATAAACTCAAACTTGGCTCCATCTGTACATGCAAGTTTTATGATCCTGGGAAAGTCACAGTAAAAGCTGTCCACTTTATTAGGACCACAAAAGGGCAAGTTTATAATGAAAGCAAACTGAGACATAGCATGGATGACTCCAATGACCCATCCAGCAATTACAAATGAAACACATGTTTTAGGGTTCATGATGTTCAAGTAGTGAAGAGGCTTACAGATGGCTGTGTACCTGTCAAATGCCATGGCGATGAGTAACACCATCTCCACTCCTCCCATGATGTGGATGAAGCATATCTGTGTCATACAACTTTGGAAAGAAATTATCTTGTTTTCATTTAGAAGGTCTCTAATCATTTTGGGGACTGTGGTAGAGGCAAGCCCCACATCAATGAAGGACAAGTTGGCCAGTAGGAAGTACATAGGAGAATGTAAATGAGAATCAAAAATTACCAAAAAGAAAATGAAGAGATTTCCCAGGATGATCCCCAAATAGATCAAGGAAAATATCAACATGAGAAAAACTTTAGTTTCCCAAGAACTAGCGATTCCCAGCAACATAAACTCAGAAAGTACAGATTGATTTAGTCCATTCATTGACTTGGACTGAAGAGGTGATCTCAAATCGTCTGAGGATAGAAAAATGAAGAAACATGAGAATCATTGGTACAAATGTAGTTTTCTATTTAGCCCACTAGTTTATTCATATCCTAGAGTTAGAAGTAATTTAACTGGAAAAGCAATATAAAGAAAATGGAATTACTATAATGATCAGGAGATTGATTATCTAAAAATAGAAAAAATTATGAGTATTTCAGATGAAGGTTATTTGGGGATATTTCCCTTATTATTCCATGATCAGGCATTTTTTCCTATTACAGATTTCAAGACATTTCCCCTGACCACTTAACTAGTTATTTCCACAACTGAAAAATCTCAAACATTTCTGTCACCTTCACGTTACTTTCATACTAACTTGCAAATTCTTATCAGCTGGATATTTTATTTCACTGGCCAAATAGAGATCATCAGACTGAAACTGTTTAGTAAGTTTTACCTTGCTTCCCCTCATCTGTGGGTCTTTTTTGTACAATTTATTATCCACATCAGGTGTCCAGATTGAAATTATCCATAATGGCCTTGTTCAAGACACATTATTGTCTTGGTGCCTGCATAGACCTCTATGCCAAACAAACTATTGGGTCTGAGAGAATACCTGTTAGTAAGTAAGGAAATGTTTATTAAGTGAAGATAATGTTAATAGATGATACATATTAAGTGATTCCTCCATGTATGGGACTATACTCAGTACATTATATCATTGTAACTATAAAACTCCATAAATAATCACTGTTTTATTAGATCCACTTTATGAGTATAGAAACTGAGTCCCAAAATGATCAATTGTCAGAGCCAGAATTTGTATCTATACTTGCAGGATACCAGAATTCCTGATCTAAACCATGTCACCATGATCTTCAAGGACAGCCCTTCAGTTATATCTTGGGTCTTACCAAAGATCCATCAGTTAATTTTCTTCCTCTTTAAATTTTCCTTGACCTATAACTAAGAGAGCATTAGCATTACGGCTGTTATTAGCATAGTGAACTCTCTTTTGAAAAAGTCAAATCTTTATATCTTGTGTTCTTTTCTATTTTTTTTTTTCCTCTCCAACTCTTCATTGGCAAGCTGGTCCACACTTATTTTCATTCATAAGGTGAAATTGGTGACCACAGATCTCTTGCTTGTTAAGAAGAAACTTTGGATTCTGGGTATCTCACATAATAATTTCCTTTCAATCACTATTTCCCTTGATCTTACTGCAGGATTTGATACTGTTTATCATACCCTTGTTTCTGTAACTCTTTCTGACCTTGGTTTCTTGTCTTCTTTAAAGCCATTGCCCTTCCCATTTCTTTTCAATAGAATTTCCATTTGTTCAGGTAATGAGCTGAAATTGTTCAAATTAAGAAGGCACAGCCTTATCCCATCTTGAAAGTTTGTTATATGATTTTTCTCAACCAGTTACTATAATTACATTTTCCTTGACCAGGGATTGGTGTAGGATGGGTTGTGTAGCCCAGAGGTTAATTTTGTGGAAAATCAGTGTCATCTGTGGAGGGTTCTCTTTCCCAAACAATAGGACAAATCTTCATGTGCAGACATATTTTCTTGGTCCATTTTTCCTGCATTTGATGCTAATGTTATTCCTGAAAGTGAAGTAACCATGAAATTCTAAGACTCATATGCTAAAAGTAATAGTAAAAACTTAGAAAGGACCTGGTACCCAAATTGCATGAAGATTCACTTAACCAAAGGCGTGAATGCTCTCCTCCTTCTGCTTTTTAGTACCTACATGTTCACTTCTCTACCTGTAAGTTTATCACTGCACTTCAGAGCAATATATTCATAACTGTATACAGTACATATAAATGGAAGTCTGACTTCTATCTTCAAGTTAACATGTTAAAACTGAGCTCATCTTCTACACCATTGTTTTAATAAATGTCATTGCCATTTTCCCAGATGCCCAAAACAGACATCTTGTGTGGTATTCTTGTTTGTATTCCCCTTTTCACCTCTAGTTGTATAATTTTTATTGTTAAATATTTCTTAATTTCTCTCCTCTTCATTCTATTGTCCTTTTTCCTGCTTTTAGTCGATGTATTTTATCATCTTGGTAGTTGAAAAGATCTCTCTGCTCCATTCTTCCCCAAGTCCAGTTGATCCTATATTCTGATTTCAGATATGTCTATCAAAAGTCAAGTATGATCATATGACTTTCCCACTTAAAGCCTCTGATAGGTTTCTGGTAAAGAAAATTCTTGAAATCCCATAGCATATAACATAATATCCTGAGAAAGGATGAGTAACAATTGGTTTCAGAAGATGTTTCCATGAAAATTTTAGGGAATGAATGTACTAAACAGTCACTGGATAAGTTTCAAAATTGATTCTTTTTTAAAAATTTTATTTTAATGTTTATTATTTTTGAGAGAGAGAGAGAGAGTGTGATCAGGGGAAAGACAGAGAGGGAGACACAGAATCTGAAGCAGGATCGAGCCTCTGAGCTGTCAGCACAGAGTCTGATATGGGGCTTGAACTCACAAACCATGAGGTCATGACCTGAGCTGAAGTCAGTCACTTAACTGCCCCTCAAAATTGATTCTTGATAAAATCTCTTAGTAAAATAGGAAATGTCAAGAAATATTTTTAACATGATTGTTTTAATAGAATTTGTAAACCAACAGTCAAAATCTTGTTATAGGTGAAATATCAAATCAGTAACATAAAGAAGGAAGTCTACAGCACTGTTTCAATCATATGATATAGACAAGAAGATTAAATCAAGTAATGCTACTTTGGGACAGTAGCAAAATAAATTAACAAGTCACACAATTGTCGACCTCAAAAACTTAAGACAAATATTAAGAAATATTAAATTTAATAAGATCATTCTATTTTTAAAAAAATTTTAATATTTATTTATTTCTGAGAGAGAGAGAGAGAGAGAGCCAGAGCATGAGTGGAGGAGGAGCAGAAAGAGAGGGAGACACAGAATGTGAAGGAGGCTCCAGGCTCTGAGCTGTCAGCACAGAGCCCAGCTCAGGGCTCTAATTTACAAACTGCAAGATCATGACCTGAGCTGAAGCTGGACGCTTAACCAACTGAGCCAGCCAGGTGCTCCTAATAAGATCATTTTAATAAATATAGTGTCAAAAATAACATTAAGAGAAACTCCAATTATGTGAACAAAATGTGTAGTGTACGCATTCTACTGAAAATTTTTTCTGAAATATTCGAAACCTTGATGATAAATGAAATGAAACCATGTAAATGGAGAGAAAAAAAGACAACAATTTATAAAAATATCAATCCTCATTGACCAATTTGTGCAGTAAGTGCAGTGCTCATTTGAAGTCCAGTGGAAATCTTTTGGAACATTACAAAGTGATCCAAATGTCTGTTTTAAAATGCAGGAAATTTTCCAAAGGAAATGAAATGGGAATTGGGGATAAAATGGGAATGCTTTCTATAAAAGATATTAGAATATGTCCTAAAACTATATTGATTAAATGGTGATTAATTTGACTAAAGTTGAAGAGATAAATAAAACACAGTTAAGAATGTGATACAAATAGGGAATTTGGTATATGATAATAAAGGCATCACAATTATATAGTTAATGAAGAGCTCTTCAATCTAATATAACACTGTGTGTTAACTACACTGGAATTAAAATAAAAACAGATAAATTCAGAATATTCAATAGTTGTTAAACATGAACTTAATATTGTAAACATATTAAGTATCTTGTTATACATTTAACATTTTTTAGTGTTTATTTTTTGAGAGAGAGAGAGTACAAGTAGGAGGGGGCAGGGAAAGTATCTTTTTGTACATTTTATAACAAAGTAAGTTCTGGATGATTAGAAGGATTAAATATACAAGTAAAATTATAAACTTTTTTTATAAAATAGGTATGAATTAATTTTAAAATTTCAAATTTGAAGAGGTCTTTTTATATTTACTTCAAGTTCTGAAAGAAGTTTCCAGTTATGTATTTATTTGACAATAGAATGGATAAACCTGTTGCTGCTATGGGTTTGAGGAAGCAGTGCTTCTCATTCTCAGCTGATGGGAAATGTGAAGTGGTACAGTCATTCCAGAAGTCAACTGAGTCATAAAAGTAAAAAAAAAAAAACCCACAAAAAACAAACCTCAGTAATCCTGTTGGAATTATTTTGAAAGGAAATAGACAAATGAACACAATGTATTTGTAATGTTATTTTACTTATGAGCATTTTGAATAATATAAACTCATTGGAAACATAGTGTTTAAGAATAACAGAATGATTAAATAAATGGATACATTCATACGACACAGTTTTTAAAAATGAACATTAAATCTGGGGGGCCTGGGTGGCTCAGTTAGTTAAGCGTCCAACTTCAGCTTGGTCATGATCTCATTGTTCATAAGTTCACAACCTGCATCAAGCTCTGTGCTGACAGCTCAGAGTCTGGAGCCTGCTTCAGATTCTGTGTCTCCCTCTCTCTTTCTCTGCCCCTCCCTGGCTCATGCTCTCTTTCTCTCTCAAAAACAAATGAACAGTAAAACAAAATTTTTTAATGAATATTAAATCTACGTTAAGTGGAGTGAAAAGATATCAGTAAGTCAAGGAAACATTTATGGAGATAGCCCTCTTAATTTTGGGGCAGGGATGACATTTTGCATGAGTAAATGTTTAGGATTCACCCCAAATTTCTACAGGTGGTAGAATTTTAAATAATTTTGTGCTTGTTTCTTTTTTTTTTAATGTTTATTTTTGGAAGAGAGAGAGAGACAGACAGACAAAGTATGAGCGGAGGAGGGGGGCAGAGAGAGAGAAGGAGACATAGAATCTGAAGCAGGTTCCAGGCTCTGAGCTGTCAGCACGGAGCTCTATGTGGGGTTCGAACCCATGAACCATGAGATCATGACCTAAGCCAAAGTCAGACACTTAATTGATTGAGCCACCGAGATGCCCCTGTGCTTGTTTCTTTATCTCCAATTTGATTTGTTATATACCTAGGGGTAATGTTTATTATTTTTTAAATTTGAAAATAAATGTATCAAAATAAATTGAGAGGATGGAAATATTTAGGACCCATTTCCAGTACACAGTACACTGCCGTGTTTAAGAGCACAAACACAGGGCCAAACTGCATCCCCAGATCCCCCATTTACCAGCTGTGTGTTCTATGTTAGTTCCCAGACTGCCTGATGTATCAGTTTCTTCCTTGTTATAGGCAGAGCCTAAGGGTTGTAGCTCCTGCAATTGTTTTGAGGACTAAATGAATTAAAATAATAAAACATTAGTAAATGCTAAACAAGTGCTATCTATTATGATAATTTTGATGGTTTTCAGGAAACAGACCTAGCATTTCAGACTGGTAACTGGTTGAATAAATCTGGCAGAAAGAAAGCTAGCATGCCCTTTTCATGTTATTTCAGTAGGGATAGAATCCTGAAGATGTAGATACTGCTTTTTACTCTAAGATCCTAATATTCAGAGAAAAAGAAGATGGAAGACTCAATATACTTCACACACTATTTTTAAAAACGATACTAGAGCTTTGAAGAATATGTCCATTCATCGTACAATTTTAACTCTGGGAATAAGATGAGAAGGATATAAAACAGCATGAGTGAAAATCATTCAAGTTAAGTGAGTTAACAAAGGAAAAGGGTGACTGAAAGAGCAATAAATTATGAGGAGCCAAGGAAGGGATGATAACTGTGGAGCCAGATACTGGAGAATTAAAGACTGAATTTTGACCTACCTTCACGGGCTCTGGTTTAACTCTCCAGCTTCAAGGGATTGAGAAACACAGAGAGGCTAACCCTCTTTTAGATTTGTTGTTATTAGTTAAGACACATAGTTAAAAATAGTTCTTACCACTAGGAATGAAACCAATTACAAGGCTGGGCATTTATGACTAATATCTATTCCATTATTGGTTGTCTATAGAAATTAGGCCTTTTATGAACATTGGGTTATTCTCCAAGGGTTAAGTTACCTGAGCTACAGAACAAAGTGAGAGAGAAATTTAACAGTCTGGAGTTATGAGTAGTAATTGTGTGATTATGCCAGTATTTTTTCAAATTTGAGATTAGAGATGTTGTACATCACAGATGTTTTATAGATTATAGAATTGTTGAAAGTTAACAGAATCATGAATCACTGATTTTATCTGTTTGGCGTCAATATTATGTAAAAGAAGAAATACCACTACACACTCTTAATTGCTAATTGCACTTAGGATTCTGAGAAATAGTAAATTTGTATTTGAAAAATATCAAAGTATCAAGGATACAGTGAATATAAACTAAAAAATGTCACTTGGAGTTTTAATAACCTAAAATCATTCTACATGGAAGTCTAGAGGCAAAGGAATTTTTGTTTTTGGAAAAAAAAAGCAGTATGTTCATGGGTTAAATATACTTAAATGATGTTGTTCAGTCTTCACAAACCACTTAAGCAAACAGAACATTCTACCTAGGGCTTCACTGCAGGATTGTTTGGATTTCCACTTGTACAGCTTTAATATGGGATCCCTTTTGTGAAGAAATGATTTTCTGTTGAAAGGAAACCGAAGCTATTAAATAAGGGGGAATCTATTTTTTGGAGGGTTTAGTTCCAGAACGTCCGTCCTTTTTAGCTAAAATGACAAAGCTTTTCATGGCAAATATACTGGCCAAGTCCCTATACATAGAATAAGGAAAGTAATGAATAATGAAATAAGGGGAACACAATGAATCTGAGAATGATAAGAATGCAGTTTGGTTTATGAAGTGTGAGTTGTGTAGACGAGGAAGAATCCATAAATGTTTATTGTTTCCTGATTATGGAGTAGAAAGGTAATAGATTTGGTATTAATGAATTAAGGATACAGTCTCTATTGACTACTGTTCTCCTCCTCATCTCAGCAACATAAATTATGAGGAAAGGTAAGGCAATGTGAACATGCAATGGCATGATTTATTATCCATACTGACTTGACAAAAGTCAGAAGGAAACATGATTCATTTTGTGACCAGTTGTTCAAAAGCATGGGTGTTTTGGTTCCTGTATTATTACTAAATAAAAAAAACAACATAGCTTACCACTTTACCTTTTGCTCCTAATTTTATAGTATTGAGTTTCCCAGGACAATAATTTACCTTATTTACCATACATTCTATCACCATAGTATTATAATGTGGGCTGGGTAGGTAATTTGGTGTCTGAGGCAAACTTGTTTGCTGCTTGACTGGACAATCTTTGGTGGTAACCCTTATTTCTGGTATTCCTCTTAGTAGTTTGATCACAAATACTTTGGTGTTCAAAACCAAGCGTTAGCGTCAGTTCTGGTACTCTGTGAACCAGGAACCATAACAGAATTATATGATAGTTCTTGGAAGAAATGTCTGTGAAAGAGAATAAGAGCAGTAGTGGGTAAGGAAAGCCTTCCTAACAAAATGCCATGTGGCTCTTGTGAAAAGGGGGAGGAAAGGAGGAAGATTGGATGGGGTAGCCTCAGACTGCAGTGCAGCTCTGAGAAAGACCAATCAGGTCGATGGGGCTCCAGAGCAAAGATTGTCCATTAGAAGAATTCCACACTGGGCAGGAATGTCCTGGCTCTGGTGCCCACTGTTGTCCATCATTGGCTGGGAGAACCCCGGGGAGACCGTGGCCTCTGTGAATGGTGCTTTGGAATCTGAACTTGTAACAACTGGAAACTATCAGCTAAGTACATCCCCTGAAGCCAATTCTATCTTGAAGGGAGACATGAGTGGTGCACTCCTGTGGCTAAGTGCAGTGTTAGTCTCTTCCTATTATATAGCAGATTTTACAATGTTTGAAACCTTTGTTTGATGTTTCATTGTTCTGATACTTCTGATTTTATTTCAAAAGAATCTCCTTTTTCTTTGATTAATACCTATTTACTTCTAAATTTTAAATGTTTATTTACTTGAGAGAGAGAGAGAGAGAGATAGAGAAAGAGAGAGAGAATCGGATGCTTAACCAACTGAACCGCCCAGGCACCTCAATACCTATATGCTTCTAAGACACTGTTAAATCTGCCTTTACTCTCCAGTAATTATTCTCTTCAAGCTTGCCATCTCTCTAGGAAAACAAATGAAACAGCCAAAATTGTATATTAAATGCCATTATAAGTAGGTCAACAGTCCTAGACTCAGGAGTCTATAGAAAGGATATGTAACTTTTATTTTATTTTTAAAATATTTTTTATTTATTTCTAGGAGAGAGAGAGACAGCGTGAGCAGGGGAGGGTCAGAGAGAGAGGGAGACACAGACTGAAACAGGCTCCAGGCTCTGAGCTGGCAGTCAGCGCAGAGCCCGACGCGGGGCTCGAACCCACGAACTGCGAGATCATGACCTAAGCGAAAGTCGGACGCTTAACCGACTAAGCCACCCAGGCGCCCTGAGTGTTCTTTCTATATCTACTTAGAGATGTGTAAGATTTTTCTCCCCCACCTCCCCTTTTTAACTGGTGATTGATTTCCAATAGTTAAGTCAGCCTTGCATTTCTGGTATTAAATTAACATGGCATAATATTTTATTCTTATTATAGATTGTTCTACTTTCTTTGCTATAGTTTTGGATTTCTGTGTGTATGTTCATAAGCATGAATGATCTATGTTTTTCCTTTTTTATGTCTTTATCTGATTTTCATGTCAAATTTATGTTGGCTTCATAAATGAATTTGGATAAAGTGTTAGCATCCATTCTGAAACCCATTCTTTCATATTTGTGGACATCTTGGAGGAAAAAAAATATAGAAGGAACGATAGAAGTGGCCTGGTCAATGTCCTTGCAAGCATGCTAATTGGATTAGTAGTATTTATTATGAGAAAGATAATGGGAAGTCTTCACATATCTATCCTTCACATATGTATCACACATAGGCTACACTTGACGTATCTAGGTTGCTAATGGTAAATTAGCCTGGATTTTTGGAACTATTGGAATTCAGCTGGATAGATTCAGCTGAAAAATGTCAGTTAGCTACCCATTTATCAGAGTAAAAGCTGAAGATGTTTTAAGACTAAAATAAGCACCTTTTCTGTAAGGAGACTATACATGCATCATTAGGGCTGAGTCTTTATTGTTCTGTCTTCTTCCCGTGCAACCTACAATAGCCTGAACAAACTTGGGGATTCTTCTGAGTGGTCCCAGGAGTCTCTATTCTTGACCTTGGTGTTCTGTATCCTTTGACTTATTAGTAAATTTTGATAGTAGATAATATTTTTGATTGTCCAACTTTGTTACATCAGCCAAAAAAAGGTGTTTCTTCTTTATCTCTTCTCAGGAGAATTTTATATAAAAATATTTTTTGAATTTGTATTTATTTTTTATTTATTTTAAATTTCTTTTTTCTTTCTCGAATGGTTTGAGCCTTCACCAACGAAGCCTACTTTAGGCCTGCCCTTTTCTCGGTGAAAACCTGTATAAGTCAGGGATCAGCCATCAAAGAGGATGCCCACATTATTTGAACAGAGTTTAATATAAAAACTAACCAGGCATGAAGTTGTTAACTAGATATCTGAAAGTATATAAAGATAGCTCTCTATTTTCATGGAGGTAACAATGCTAAGAAGCAGCTACTACTCCTAAGGGTGAGGGAACAGAGATAAGAAATTGGAATTACTGAAATGTAGTTCTTTAGAATAGAGTACTTTGCAGCTAAAAACCACTTTTTGGAGGGAGTGTATTTTGGCTACTGCCTGTCTCAGAACTCAGAAGAGAGGCAGGATAAGCCTGGGACCCAGATTTTCTGAAGAGACAGTAGCAGCATGCTAGTGTTATCTCAAAGTACAATGAGGCTAGTTCTCAAACTGTTGGAGAGACCGCACTCTGGATTCACCTGCTCCCATAGTAAATATCACTGCAGTATCTGTGGTGATGCTCACAGAGGCACAGCAAGCAGAGGGGGAGCCAATAAGAAGCAACGAGGACAGAATCCCTTCCTCTTTCTCTACCTTTGCAACCTCCTCCTAACATGCTCTGTCATCAGAACATAAAATGTAGACAGATGGAAATACAGGAATGTGGTTTGCAGAGTACCCATGTCAGAAAAGAGAGTACAAAAGGGTGGGTTTTGAGCTGAGAGAGAATCATAATTGAGTCAGAAAATGCTTTAATTAAAGTTTCAATTTGTATAATAAATATAGGGACATCGAGATATTTTTGCTTTAGTAGGTAGTTTTTTATAGGAATTTTCCTATAACATGTAAAATTTTAAATTGACTGGTGTAAGATTGGACATAATATCATCTTATAATATTTTTAAGGATTGTGGCATCTATATTTCTGGTATTGGTTATTTGTGCCTTTTTTTTCTTCTTGATCAGTCTTGCTAATGCATTGTCAATTGTGTTGGTCTTTTGAAATGACCAGCTTAGCTTTTGTTGACTGTTGGATGTGACATTTGTTTAATTTAATTAATTTTTGGTCTTATTTTTCCTCTTCTAGTTTCCTTAGGTGAATTATCTTGAGATGGACACTTGGATCACTTGTATGTCTCATTTCTCTTTTAAAAATACATGCATATAGAAAAGTCCTTGAAAATGCGGCTATAGCTGCATTTCATATGTGCTTAAGTATGTATTGTATTTTTATTAGTATTCAGTTAAAATATTTTCTTAATTTCCATTGTGATTCTTGTTGAAATATGGGTTACTTAGAGGTGAATTGTGTTGACTTGCTAATGAGTTAAATGAAATGCATATGCTTAGAAACTAGATGGACTATAGGATCTCATTTTGTCTTCTGTCAGAATATTAATTATATTGTCTAGCAAGAACTCAATCCTGATTCAGTGTTGTTTTATTCTTCCAATACGGAAGAGTGAGAAAACGTTATATACAGCCCTCAACTCACTTATGAATAAATGGTGGCTCCTAAAAGACTTCTATCACTAAGTAAAGCTGAGATAACCACATCTTAAAAGTATTTCAAGAAGCCATCATATGTCCCTATGAATGTCTGTAGGCAGATCTAAGTAATGCTTCCATGATTATCTGGTTTGGGGAAACATAATTTTCTGTAAACATCTCTTGATATAGTTTACACTTCTCTTTTCAAAAACCATTTTAGGAAATTAAAAATTATAACTATAATTATTTGTATATTTTTGTCCAGCTATGTCATCATCACTTTATTTTAATGGTATAGAGATTGATATGTCATTACTAACTTTTTAGGTATCGGTATACAGATAGGACACAAGAAGTCATGTCTTTCATTTTCTGTTCATGAGAATAAACTAGAAATCAATATACTTTTATTCAACAAATGGCCTACATCATCCAGGGCTATAATATATGCCCTATTACAATGGCAATTTCATTTAACAAGATTGTAAAATGTTGACATAACTGTTTTTGCCCAGTCCAACCCTACTAACACTAACACCAAACTACACATGTTTTCCTTCTGTATGTTTTACTATTTATGTATGCTATATTATACATTTTGGGGGGTTTTCTGTTGAGGGGTTCCCTCAAAAGCAGAAATTGGTTAGGTATATTGCCCAGAAGAGCATGGCCTATCTGAAAATTGTAGAAAGAAAGGTTGTGTGGTATGTAGGATTTTGTTGTTGCTGTTGGTGGTGGTGTTTGAAGGCCAAAAGAAAGCCTTTTCTTTATTTTTTCTTTAATTTTGCAATATATAACACCAACGTACCTTTGTTCCTTTACATGCTTTCTTCATAACTAAAGGAACAAAGGTACGTTGGTAGCTAGAACATACCAATACTATCTTAGTTGTCTCGGCTCCTTCTGGAGTCCATCTCTCTCCTGGATGGAGCATTAGCTCTGCTCCTCTCAACTTGTAGCTTTCATTACTGACTCCAAAGTATCTGCTCCAGTTGTTCTGTGTCCCAGCCACCAGGAAAGGGGAAAGAGAAAATGGAGTTGATGTCTTTAAAGAGATGGTTGAAGATGCACAAATTGTTTCTCACGTTCTGCTGCCAGAAGTCAGTCACATAGCCACACCTGTCTGCAGAGACTAGGAAATCTAAGCTGTAGCTGGTGGTCATGAGTCCAGCTGAATCTAGAGGGAGTTCTGTTAGTAATGGGAAGAATAGGCATATAGACACTGGAGAACAGTTAGCAGCCAGCTACTGACTTTCAGTGTATCCATGTGTTTGGTTTTACAAGGCAACACAAAATTGTTTTTCAGGATGGTTAAGTCAGTTTTCACCCACCAGCAGGATATAAAATTTCCATTAATACACAGCAATACATATTCTCAACAATAACTGGAACTGACAGAATTTTTTAAACATGTATGTCATTATGATCTAAAGTTACATTTTCTTGATTACTAATGAGTTTGAGTGTCTAGTGTCCAGTGGTATTTCTTTTCAGAAAAAAAGACCTGTTCTAAATTTTGCCCACTGTCCCCCCATTTGAATTATTTCTCTTTTTAATTTCTAGAAAATTTTTAGATTTTTGAATAAAATTATTTGGATAAAATGTTGTATCCATTGATGGTTTCTTTTTGGCTTTCTTCTCTTTACCGTAATTTTTTTTTCCTTTGAAGGAACACATTTTTCTCTTTCCCATCTCCCAGCAATCTTTTCTTATTTCTTTAACATACAGTAAAATTATAATCATAAAATTAATTTATTCACATAAGAAAATAAGCAATGTTTCTAGAGATTGTTGGTGTTTTGAACATATTTTCATAATGGAATAAACACAAACCATACATCTGGGAATACTTAAAGCTGTAGGATGATGAACAGGTCATGTTTCTAGTTCAGTTTATAGGTCAAAATGTGGCTGATTTTAGATGTACACAATGTATTTTCTGATTACAAGAAAAAACTAAAAGTTATCCTTTGAATCCATATGCTGACTTATCAGTCTCTTTATAGCATTCCTAATCTCTTTATTTCTCAATGTATAAATGGCTGGATTCAGGAGAGGTGTGATTACTGTGTAAAACACAGCAAGAAACTTGTCCACCCAAGTGATGCTAAGTGGCCACAGATAGATGAAGATGCAGGGTCCAAAGAAGAGCAGCACCACTGTGATGTGGGAAGTACAGGTAGAGAGTGCCTTTGATGCCCCATTCTTGGACTGAAGGCGGACAGTTACTAGGATGTAGGTATATGAGATCAGTAAGAGAATGAAGCAAGTTGTTGCTAAGACCCCGCTGTCAGCATTTATCAATATTCCTAGAGTATGTGTATCCATGCAGGCCAATTTGATCACCAAAGGGATATCACAGAAAAAACTGTCCACTGTTCTGTGTCCACAGAAGGGCAGATCTGAAATCATAGCTAGTTGGCTCATGGCATGCACAAAACCAATGATCCATGATATCATAACTAGCCAGATGCACTTCTTTCTGTCCATGATGCTGGAGTAATGGAGTGGCTTGCATATGGCCACATAGCGGTCATAGGCCATTGTCACGAGCAACACCATCTCACTCCCTCCAAAAAAATGCACACAGAGGACCTGGCTCATGCAGCCGCCAAAGGAGATGGTTTTGTTATCCTTTAGGAAGTCTGTGATCAGCTTAGGGGTAGTTACTGAGGAAAGGCAGAAGTCCACAAATGAGAGATTGGCTAAGAGGAAGTACATTGGGGAATGGAGATGAGGGTCAGTAATGAACAAGAACACGACGAGGAGGTTGCCCACAACAGTCATCAGGTAAAGCATGGAAAATGGCAGTGAGAGGAAAGTCTGGAGCTCTCTTGAATTACAAAGTCCACTAAAAATGAACTCAGACACCACAGACTGGTTTGCTTCCTCCATTTAGTACATTGTATTCTAAAGTGACCCAAAAGAAAGGATGAACTAAGAACTTCTAGAATGGAAAGAAAAATGTAATTAATGCTCAGATGCTAGAGAGCAGATAAATACTTCTCATGTCAAAAATTGAACTGAATCTAATTCTTTCACAAATTTTTGGAAAAAGTGTTCATTAAATTACTTTAGAATAGATATTTATGTTCCAAAAGAGACCCCAGATGCTGATTATGCATTTCTAGTATCCAATATTTCCCTGCCTTTGAAATCTACTCATGAAAGAATACTTCCACAAATTCATGTATTCCTTGGCCTGAGCAACATTAACATGCCTTGATTGGTCCTTGGTTCTCATTGGTAACAGAGACTTCTTTTTCAAGACTGGCCTAAATGAAGGATATATGAAAGCTACTTTTACTCCTGACTGACTTTGGGGGAGAAAATATAAATTCTAAGTTCATTTATATGTAAACTATTGACTCCTATTGTTTAAATTGGTCTCCGTAGAAATACATATATTTACTATTTTCTATAAACCAAGAGGCCAAGTCCTTTCTTCTTTCCTTCCTTCTCTTTTTCCATTCTTTCTTCTTTAGTTTCTCTTCATTTCCCTATTTTTCTAGCAACCTTTTTTAAGGCTATAAAATTCAGATTATAAATGTGACTAATTAGTTTTTATTATATATCAAGTCTATGTTAAGCGTCTTAAAGGCATTTATCTGTTTTGTTATTTGTTCATGTGTTTTTGTATTTCTTCCATACAGCCTAAAGCATTTTGCAGTTCTGCCAGCAATGTACGAATTACCTGTTTTTTTCATAGCCTGTCGAATGCAATGTTATTGTCACATGATGATGGGAAGTGGCAAGTGAATGTAGTCTTAATTTCTTATTATGAGATTAAGCATTTCCCCCCATTTGTAAGGACTATTTGCCTTTATTCTTTGAACTCCATACTTCTCTTTCTTTTGGAACATTTCTCCTATTGGGTTTTGCTCTTTCTCCTTCTAAGCTTTTATCCTCAAAAAAGCAAGTGGAAGAGGGGGTGGAAGTTTGGGGGGAGAGAGAAAGAAAGAGAGAGAGAGAACAAGTGGAAGAGGGGGTGGAGGTTTGGGGGGAGAGAGAGAGAGAGCAAGTGCAAGAGGGGATGGAGGGGGAGAGAGAGAGAGAGAGAGATTACCAAGGAGGCTCCAAGCTCAGTGGGGAGCCCCAAGTGGGGCTCAATCCCAGGAACCTGGGACCATGACCTGAGCTGAAATCAAAAGTCAGAAGCTCAACTGACTGATCCACCCAGGTGTCCCAAGGCTTTATTATTATTATTTTTTTAAACAAAGATCAGCATGTGGATATGATGTCTTTGTGACTGTCATCTCACTACTAAATTCTAATTATTTCATTTTATGAATTTAATTTTTGGTAAAAATACTTAACATAAACCTCACAATTACATGAATATACAAATAATCTATTTTCTAAGTTGTAAAATATAAAGTTATGAAACCAGAATATAAGCTGAGTCTGTCTGATTCTAAAACTTTCAATATAACTTTCCTACTAGAAATGGCTTCTGTAGAAACTTTGAGTTTGATAACACTAAGAAAATAAATAAGACACCTTTTTAAAAATGTTTTTGAGGTAATTAATATTTCTGAAGTTAGACATTTTGGTCTATGAAGAAGTAACAGAGCCACAAATAAATAATGTGAATGGCTAATAATGATAGGGATAAGATACAGAGGTTCACATTAAAATCTATTCAGTTTATTTTCTTTTTTAAAAATGTTCATTTATTTTTGAGAAACAGAGTGTGAGCAGGAGAGGGGCAGAGAGAGAGGGTAATACAGAATCCGAAGCAGGCTCCAGGCTCTGAGCTGTCACCACAGAGCCAGACATGGGGTTCGAACCCATTAACCGTGAGATCCTGATCTTGAGCTGAAGTCAGACGCTTGACTGACTGAGCCACTCAGGTGCCCCCAAATCTATTCATTGTTTGTTTTTAAATTTAGGCACTTTGCCCTCGTAGTTTTTGACTAAAGCATTTATCCATAAGCAGTTTGATCAAAAGTAAAAACAAGTAAAATCCAAAAGGGAATAAAATATATCAGGATAAGTTTCAAGGTTTTTTAGAACCAGTCTTCCCCAACCTGGGCATCTGCAGCATTTAAGATTGTAGAAAGGTGTGCCTTCTAAGTTGTCCAATTTGTTGGCATATANTAAAAAAAAAAGATTGTAGAAAGGTGGTGCTGTTGTTAGTGTTTGAAATGCTATTAGGAATTTGGAGTCTCAGGGATTCGTTCACAGAGAAAACCCATAATCTTTCCCATAAGACATGAACCAAATAACACATTCAGAACTCTAAGCTCTATAGGAGTGGGGAAAAAATGCTTTAGGGGGAAAAAAAAAGAATTTAGTCTTTACATAGGGGGAAGACATTAAAAGCGTGAATTCAAACATCAATTATCTGGGATATACTTACACTACACAGATCACCTCTGAAACCAGTTTCTTTGCTGCTTTACTGAGAGTGCTTACTCCAGCATCTGCCTTAGGCGAAATGAAGTCCAGGTAATTTTCTGTCATGAGCAATATTGGAGGGATTGTGTCCTCCTTACTGTGCCAAGTATGCTCTGTAAAGAGTAGCCTCTGAGCTTAAAGGCTTTCTATCTCTATCTCTGTGTTTTAAGTAGAGCCAATATTTGGAAAGTTTTCCCTATCATGCTCTTGGGGGATCCTTAGCATCCAACTTTCCCTGAGGAAAAGTTGGGCATTGAGGGCATTATGCAATAATTTATCCTTTTGAAAACTAGATTCAAGTTAGTCTAGTTAAATACTAGTGAAAGTATAAGAGAAAGTGTTTCAAGCCTTTTATTCTTTGTTTATTAGGGGGTTATAATTTTTTTTTGTCCTGTGTCTATCATGTCATAAAGGGAACTGAAATATTAGTACCAATCCCAGCAGAAGTTAGATGAGTTACCTAGTTGGGCAGCTGACAGCTAGCTGGTCTTTGGCGTATTACAGTTATGCTCATGATTTAAGGGCCTACTTGAACCTTACTTCTTTGTATTTAAGAAAAATGTTTGGTATCAACCTTCACAATACTTCCTGGCGCATAGTCCTCTATGTTAACAGTTTGAGTGTCAATCATATTATAGGCATTTCTTTAAATGATGAAAACAGAATGAGAGGATACTTTTAAATTCACTCTTTTATTAAAGAAATAATATAAAATGCAATCTAACTTACTAGGATTTAAATGATTAATAATAGATTTATTTGGAGCAAATATTGAAGGCTCTCTTCATCTGTTCTCTCCCCATGTTAGCCACTCAGAGGTATCGATCCTGCAAGGCATCCTTCTGTTACTGTTCTCATCAATAAAGATGAGTGTAATTATGTCTTGAGAGAATTTAGTTCTTTATCTTCTGTGTTTGTTTGCAGTGGTGATTTTAAATAAATTAGATGTGAAAGGCTATTAATAAAATTCTCCATTTTTTCTTTTTTCTTATCCCTTACTGGCTCTGCTTCTGCCCTTCACCTTTGCTGTCTCATTTTCTCCATCTCAGATTTTATCTGTTTCATGTCTAGATCTCAAAACATTTAATATATTTGCTACATGCGCCATTTTGTATCCCGAGGCCTAGAATCCATAACCATCTCAGTCTGAGAACATAAGGATTCAATGCCTATTCACGTGCTTGTGTGCTACAACTCACTTTCCAGGCACCATCTCATATCATCATGATAACGCACAGATCCATTTACAGAGGAGAAAACAGGTAAAAAGAGGCTAAGTGACTTTCCCAAGCCTTACAGCTGTTAAGTAAAAGACCAATGAGAGGTGCTCCCTGGGGAAGGATGCTGGTTGAAAGGTGAGTTTGAGGAAGTACACAATTACTGTGAAACTTAAAGTAAAAACCCTTACAATGCAATGAAGTACTTCTTTCATTTTATAAATGTTTTTGTAATTTATAGTTTTTCACACACAGTTTACATATAGTAAAATTAAATATTTTAAATATTTAGTTCTGTAGCTACACATACATGTGTATTTTTAAAGTTTTTATTTAAATTCCAGTTAGTTAACATACAGTGTAATATTAGTTTCCCTTGTACAAAATAGTGATTTAACACTTCCATGCAACATCCAGTGCTCATCACGATAGTGCCCTCCTTAATGTCTATCACCTATTTAACCCATCACTCCCCCCACCTCCCCTCCAACACCACCCAGTTTGTTCTCTATATTTAAGAGTCCCTTATATTCTTAGGACTAAAGTTAAAGCTAGGATTGGTGCAACAAATATAAATATGGATATTGGTGGTGTTAGTGATTGTAAGGATTCTTCAATGAATAGCTTGAGAGCATCTGTAGTAGGTCATGGGGGCCAGTGGTGTTTGGTTCTTCATGAAGTCGTATATAGGCTAATACTTTTCATTTGATTAGTGTAAGGAATGTTTCAGGAAGGAGCATAGGTATAATTAATGACAGAATATTAATTATAAACAACGTGCTTTAGGAAGAGGAATTAAATCTCTGGCAATAAATGTTCATTAAAAAATTTTAAATGTTTATTTATTTTGATAGAGAGAAAGCAAACATGAATGGGGGAGAGGCAGAGAGAGAGACAAGGAGAGAGAGAGTCCCAAACAGGCTCCATGCTATCAGAGCATTCTGATGCAGGGCTCAATTTCACCAACAGTGAGATCATAACCTGAGCCAAAATGAAGAGTTGGGTGCTCAACTGACTGAGCCACCCAGACACCCCATGTTTAAGTTTTACACAGTTACTGGACTTTGCCATCTTATTCTATGGTAGGGATAGGTATAAATTAATTAGATTGATAGTATCTCATCTATTAGCGTGAAAGCATTTTCGTAATGTAGTCCTTATTTCTCTTGTCCTTTCCTACTAGGAGAAATGTAGAACAGATAGAAACTGACCTGGATTACTCAGATCAGGTAGAATTTAATTGTTTAACAAACCAGCCATTAATAGTGGTTGCACCATTAGGATGTCCTGACCCAAAACTGAGATCATAGACCTTATGAATAGGATAATGCTATTATCTCTAGGGTAATTTGTTCTGTTGATCAATGTTTTGGATCAATAAATGATGAAATATTTTGACTGATTGGTATAGATTTTAATTACTTGGAGGTTATTTTGTTATCTGAGGTCATACCAAACAAAATTTTTAGTCCATTTACAGTTTCTTTATCTTTCAATTTGGTTAAATTTTTTGTTCAATTTTGGACTGATTAATTAAAGCTCCATAGGGTCTTCTTGTCTTATTATGTCATTCTTGCCTTTTCACAGGAAAGTCGTTTTCATTGATTAAAAGTAAGAGTAAGTAAAACCCTTATATGGTCATTCATACAAGTCCTTTTTTTTCAGAACAAACGATTATGTTGCCTTTGTACAGTCAGGATACCATAGCCATTTAATAGTTGTCCTTGGGCAGGCAGTGCCTTTAATATTAGAAATGTAGAGATAATGTTTTTTTGTAATCAGGTGAGGTTTGTGCTTGGTGAGTTTTTTTTACTTCTTAAAATCTTTCCTTAAATGCATACCTGTGTTGGGTTAACAATTAATTTAATAAATAATGAATTATTGGGTTAAATTTATTTTGCTAACTATCACTAATTGTCCATTCTGATATAAGCTTATGCAAGGAGAAATAATTCATGTTACTCAAATGAATGGTATTGCTTCTATTAATTAATGAATTAATCCAGTATGAAGTTAGTAGTTGGTCTTTAGTGTTGGAAATTTGGTAAATATATTGTTAACCTTGAATACTTTAATTGATGACCACTTCTAGGCCAACTATTGTGTTGTTTACACTTAATATACAAGTAAGGTTGTATCCTATATCTAAAGATTGTAACTTTTAATTAATTATTTTTATTTAGTTATTTTTTAAACTTATTTATTTATTTTGAAATAGGGTTAGAGCATGTGTAAGCAGGGTACGGGAAAGTGGGAGAAGGAGAGAGAGAATACCAAGCAGGCTCTAGGCAGTCAACGCAGAGCCCAATGTGGGGCTTGATCTTACAAAATGTGAGATCATGACTTGAGTAGAACTCAAAAGTAGGTGTTTAACTGACTGAGCCACCCAGGTGCCACTAGGCTGTAGCTGTTTAGATTAGTATTTAAATTTATGTTGAAATTCTTTTTTTTAGATAAGTTTAAAAGTGAACTAAAATTCTGTTCTGGATGACCAGCTATCACTAGGGTTGATAGACTTTTCACCTCTACCTGTAAATCTCACTATTTTGCTACATAGGTGAGTTTGTTATTTACAATTGTTTATAGATAGCTTGTCTGGTTTCAGGTTAGTTAAGTTCTTTTTAATTGTTCTAAGTAAATCATTATGCAAAAATAAAAGTGTAAGCATTGCTATTTAGTGGTTTTAATATTTCTTTGATCATTCTTTTATGGTACCTTTCCTATAGCACCAATTAAAAATTTCATCTCCTATACTTTTAATTTAATTTAATTTTTAAATGTTTATTCATTTACTGAGTGGAGAGAGAGAGAGGGAGAGGGGTGGAGGTATTGGGAGACAGAGATTTTTAAGCAGGCTCTACGCCCAGGGTGGAGCTTGATGTGGGGCTCCATCTCAAAAGTTTGAAATCATGACCTGAGTCGAAATCAAAAGATGCTTTCGTACTTTTTTGAGGAACCTCCACACTGGAGATGGGCATGGAGGAGGGCACTTGTTGGGATGAGCACTAGGTGTTATATGGAAGCAACTTGAGAATAAACTATATTTTTAAAAAATGAATACACTTTCAGTCAACAAAAAGAGATGCTTAACCAACTGATACACCCAGATGCCCCAAATACTTTTCCTTTTAAATAAGTATTTTGTGTAATTCATTTATAATTATTGAGTTTGGTAACTTTGGGCTAGCTTTAGTACAAGTGCTCATATTAAATAAAACCTCCTGGTTGTAAACTAGGTGCTTTATTTAAGGTACACTTTGATCTGTCTAAACACACTCTCCAGGATGTTTACCTTAGCACCTCTTCTTATATGTATAATGATTAATAATAAGTTATATGTAAGTTTTGATATTAGAGGAAGGTGGTATGTGTGTATCTCATGGCCCAATTTACTTAATTCTTTCATCTTGAGTTTTTACTAAATTCTCCTTTAGTTTTTAGTTTCATTAAGACTTTAGTATAAAATTTAAAGCAGAAAGTATAGCCCATTTCTTTCTATCCCACAAGCTACACGCTGACCTAAAGTTTTAATGGTTTTAGGTGTATGCTTATTATAATTTTAGGGTTTGTTGAACCTGAAGGTGGTGGTATATAGACTGTAGTAGCAAAAATTGGTAAGGGTTCTTGGGGTTTACCAAATGTCGAACAGGCTCCTCTGAAGAGACATAAAGCACTGCCAAGTCCTTTGAGTTTTAGGCTGTTGCTGGTAGTGTTCTGGTGAAGAATTTTGTTATAATAACTATTTCATCTTGGGGCTAATCGTAGTGGGGTGTATAGTCCCAGTTTGGGTCTTAGCTTTCGTGCAGTCAAGAATATTAAAGTCACTATTGTAGTTTATTTTTATTTTAGCTATAGCTTTTCACAGCCTAATTAAAATTTAACTTTATTGTAAAAATATCTTTATTTGATGCTGAGATTTTATCACTTTGGGTTAATTGTATGACCATGGTGTCTGGGGCAAAATTTAGCAACCCTAGTTAATATAACTTTGTCAAATTTTCATTTATGGCTTTATTTTTATCACTGCTGTTTCCTGAGGGTGTGTGGTAAAGCAAGGCATTGCGAGCTACCTTTTAGTATGCTTGTTTGTCAGCATACGAAAGGCACCTGGAAGGATCTAAGTATCTCTAGTAAAGTCAACGGATTTATTGACCATATTTAGGGAGCATGGCCTACTTACTTCAGGATCCTTCAGATGCTACAGGTTACACCAAAGTCCATGCCTGGTTCCCCCCTTATCACTTTCCTTGAAATGTGTTACTAGTACTTTATGTCACTGTTGTTTAATATGCTGACTTCCAAATCACCAGGTATTGATAATATTATAAAATTATGTTAATAGCCAAATAAAGAATAGGGTAGTAATTTAAGGCTGTAGAAGTTTATCTTTAGGTTCCAAGAGTTTATATTTTTATCTTAAAATATTTAAGATAGAACTTTCCTTAAAGAGGGGGTAAACATGTGGAGATCAAAAAGAAAGATCAGGAAAAGAGAACCTGAATACAGTTAGTTAGCATCCTAGGAGCCTGCATTTACATGGTAATGCCTAATCTCTATAATAACCCATGAAATGGATGTCAGGTTGAAAAATTGTATCCCAGCATATTGTATGAGAAGTCATAAAGTTGGGAAGCAGCATGACTTGGGTATCCATATTAAGTCCTCTGACTCTTACTTGTAAGGTACCATTCTGATTCTATTAAGTTCTAAATGCTTAATTCTGTTTCCATGGAAAATAACTGTTTTCATAGCATTCTGGAGGCTTCCCTCCATATGATTCATTCAGGTTCTAGCTGACATAAACTGTTAGTAAACAATACCATTAGCAACAGTTTTTTTGTGGCTAATGGTATTGTTTTCTGGTAACTGACCTTCTTCGGGGCCATCCCTTAATATAGGAGAATTTTGAATCATGATGTGACAACAGTTTTTGCCAAATATCAATATGTAAGGAGCTCTAAGACTGTACAGAAGGCATCTCTTTTGATTCAGGAAGATCTTTGCTTCAGAGTCCAGATGTTCCAGGAATTATCTGAGAAGAAACCCTTGATGTTTCTGGAAACTTCATAAAATTTCCAGAAAAATCCAAGTTGGTACGTATAGAGTACTTTTTTAAATGTGAGGGAGGTATAAAAGTAAGAAAGAAGAGTTTATTATAGAGTATAAGATATATTACATTTGGAAACATTATTATCTGTGATCAGATTTTTCTTCATGGATATAGAGTTTATCCCAAAATCTAACCAGGGCCTAAATACAGTCAAAACACAACAAAACAAACAATACACCTGTCTGGAAAAGTTTTATTAGGTAGTGTTATCCTCAGCAGATACTTGAATTTATTATGTGAAGTAACTTCTAGAGCAGGAAATGTTAGAGCTCTGTGTTGTGGGTAGAGAAAGACTTATAGACTGATTATCCATGCTATGTTTCTTAGAACCTCTTAGTTACTAAGTTTCCCTAACTTGAGAGCATCATCTGATAATATGCCTTTTCTGAAAATCAGAGCCAAAGATTCAAAGTGAATTTAATTACTGTATAACAGTTCTAGAGTTGTAAGTAAACTATCTTTCAGTTTAAGTTTTGTGGGTAGCAAGCGATGGCCAGTTGTGGGAGCTGCTCCCATAGGCTGGTCATGAATTGCATTACCATGCTCCTGGAGTTTGGATGGCCCACTTTCAACTGTTGGTTGGGCGAGGCACGTGACAAGCAGAGAAATGTTTTCTAACACAGAATTCTCTGTGCTCTATTACCAGTTTGGCTCTGTTAGAGTAAAATGTTTAATTAGCACTTATTTCAGTTACAAAGCAATATTGCAAAGCTGCTTTTAGTTTACTTTTTTTTTCCCATGTGATTCTTTTATTTTATTTTTTTTTAATAGTTTATTGTCAAATTAGTTTCCACATAACACTCAGTGCTCATCCCCACAAGTGTCCTCCTCCATGCCCCTCCCCCCCCCACATCCATCAGTCCTCAGTTTTTGTCAGCATTCAAGAGTCTCTCATTGTTTGCTTAGTTTACTTTTTTAAAAATTTATTTATTTTTGAGAAGGAGGAGAGGGGCAGAGAGAGGGAGACACAGAATCTGAAGCAGGATCCAGGTTCTGAGCTGTCAGCTCAGAGCCCAATGTAGGGCTCAAACTCAGGAGCCGTGAGATCATGACCTGAGCTGAAGTCAGATCCTTAACCGGCTGAGCCACCCAGGCACCCCTAGTTTAATTTATTGGAGAGCGCTCTTTACTACCAGCACCAGAAAGGCCATCTCATTGTTTATCTCTTGTTTCTCAACATAGATGTGCAGTTTTACTGTGGGAAAGACTGGACAGGTCAAGACCTTCTACAAATGAAGAAATATTTCAAATACTCTGCCCTTCAATGGGACAATTCTAAATCACAGAATCTATAGAGTCTCCTGAAAGAGTACAGTTGGTTTGCATTCCAGTTATGTTACCAACATAAGCATCTTTCCTTTCTCAGTGCCGCTTCCCTGTTCCCTTACTGATGCCTCCAAAAATCTGCTTCCAAATAAACTACATGCAATACAATTGTGTCTTAGGATCTTCTAAGGGAAACTAACCTAAGTAACTATGGAGAGCTACTACTTCTACATATATGACCCTTCAACATGATGGTTCCTTACATTCCTCAGAGCTGGGTTGTACTTTATTTTCAAACCTTATGGGAAGCAGAAGGGATTTTCTTATATTCTTACTGATTATCAAAATGACCACAATTTCAATCATAAAATATTATTTAGTAGATACTACTGCTGTCTGCTAAAATAGTAAAATAATACCCTTATATGGTAGATTCACATCTCCCATAGTAGTCAAGGTAATGAATAAATGCTCTACAGAAGTAGTAGAATTTTGTTCAGTGAGGTAGATAATACATCAAGTTTATATCTATTTTAAATGTCAGATGCCTAAGTAGAAATATACAAAAGGCAGATGGATGTATAGTTTTAGAGCTCCAAAGATAGAGCCAGTTAGCAGAGTCTGACATAAAGTCCTTATTTGCTCAACCTTTTTATGGCCACCTTTATTTCTTTATTTCTTAATGTATATATGATGGGATTTAAGACGGGGGTGATAGCAAAGTCAGCAATGAACAGGTATTTATCAATTGATGATGTGGGGAAAGGCCATACATAGAGAAACATGCATGGAGTGAAAAATAGAACCACCACAGTGATGTGAGCTGACAGAGTGACAAATGCCTTGGATAAGTCTCCTGAAGAACGTTTCCAGACAGTGACCAAAATAAAGACATAGGAAAGGATCAGCAGGAAGAAGGTGCCCATGCTCATGAAGCCACTGTTGGCAGCAATAATAAACTCAAACTTGGCTCCATCTGTACATGCAAGTTTTATGATCCTGGGAAAGTCACAGTAAAAGCTGTCCACTTTATTAGGACCACAAAAGGGCAAGTTTATAATGAAAGCAAACTGAGACATAGCATGGATGACTCCAATGACCCATCCAGCAATTACAAATGAAACACATGTTTTAGGGTTCATGATGTTCAAGTAGTGAAGAGGCTTACAGATGGCTGTGTACCTGTCAAATGCCATGGCGATGAGTAACACCATCTCCACTCCTCCCATGATGTGGATGAAGCATATCTGTGTCATACAACTTTGGAAAGAAATTATCTTGTTTTCATTTAGAAGGTCTCTAATCATTTTGGGGACTGTGGTAGAGGCAACCCCCACATCAATGAAGGACAAGTTGGCCAGTAGGAAGTACATAGGAGAATGTAAATGAGAATCAAAAATTACCAAAAAGAAAATGAAGAGATTTCCCAGGATGATTCCTAAATAGATCAAGGAAAATATCAACGTAAGAAAAACTTTAGTTTCCCAAGAACTAGCGATTCCCAGCAACACAAACTCAGAAACCATAGAATTATTTAATCCATCCATTGACTTGGGCAGAAAAGCTGATTTTCAAATATCCTGAGAATAGAAAATAATTAAAAGTCAGAACCAGTGCTACAAATGTAAATTTCCTATTTCTTGCTAGTTTTTTTTCTGGGGTACATATCCCAATTAGAAATCCTTTAATTGGATATGAAAAAAATTAAGGATATGGAAACATTATGGAGATCAAGAGAATGATTCCATAGAAAGGGAAGAAAATTATTGATATTTTAGATAGGGATAAATGGTGTTAATTCCCTTCTATTACATTTTCATATCCTTTTATTTTGCCTCTCCAGGATTTCTAGACACTTCCCTTCTCACTTACTTATGTGTTCTCCTATATGAATAATCTTAGCTACTACTGTCAGCTTCACATTAATAGTCTCACACTAATTTGCTAATTGTCCTTAACTGAATTTATTTCAGTGGTTTAATAGACATCTTTAGGCCCAAATTGTTTAATGCCTTCCACCTTGTTTCACCTTGTATATGTGTTTTGTTTTTAAACTTTTTTTTTGGTATAATTTACCATGGAAATCAGGCTTGTGGAAATCACATTGTGATTATTCATGATTTCAGTTGATAACTATTGTCATGGTACATGCCTCTATATTCAATGAAAATGTTAGATACAAATACTGAATACTTAGTAGGTAAAAAGTGTTAATTAAACAATTATACTATTAAAGATGACATTTACTGAAGCATCCTCCATACAAAGCTTTGTACCAAGCACATTATCTCATTAAACTTTTTTTTAACGTTTATTTATTTTTAAGAGAAAGAGACAGACCATGAACAGTAAAGGGGCAGAGAGAGAAGGAGACACAGAATCGGAAGAAGGCTCCAGGCTCTGAGCTGTTAACACAGAGTCTGACATGGGGCTTGAATTCATGAGTGGTGAAATCATGACCTGAACTGAAGTTGGACTTTTAACCACCCGAGCCACCCAGGTGCCCCAGGTTATCTAATTTAAACCCCACGGAATTCTGTATGGAAATAATTTTTCTAGATTCATTTTACTGATGAAGAAACTGAGTCTTAGAGGGATCAAGTGTCAGAGCCAGGACTTTTATTGAAAGTTGTAGGACAACATGATCCATGCTTCTGACTGTAGCACTGTGCTCCTCGAAGCTGGCCCCTTCCCATAGACCCTGGATCTTCCCTAAGGATCCATCAATTAAACTTTCTTCAACTTTTTGCTTCCTTTCACCTATTTACATAGTTAAGTTCATTTTTAAAAAATCAAATCTCTGAATCTTATGTCTTCTTCTAATTTTCCTTCTCTCCCTAACTCCTCATTTGGCGGTCCTCACTTTTTGTTCACCAGTAGGCTAAAACAATTCAGTTTCCAAAATTCCTTGTTCATAGGAAGAACCCCTGGATTCTGAATACATTATACAGTAATCAATTTTTAATCAATCTCCTTGATCTCTCTGCAGGATATGATAATATTTATCATGCCCTTGGTTCTGTAACTTCCTTTTCCCTTGGTTCCTTGGCTTTTTCTAAAGTCAATCCGTTCCCACTTCTTGCCAACAGAAATTCAATTTTTCCTAGTAGTTGACATAAATCTCTACATTATAAAAGACATTAACTCTATCCCAAGTTGAGAGCATGATACATGATTTTTATAAACTGGTTGCTATAAACCCATTTTCCTTGGCCATGAATTAATCTAAAGTAAGGCATGTAACCAAAAACTATTCAATGAGACGTAAACCAATGAGACATTGTCTGGAGAACTTTCCTTCCAAATGAAAAGTCAGAGCTTCATGAGACAAGGTTCTTTTCAAGGTCTTGGTTCTTTGTTTGTTTGTTTGTTTGTTTGCATGTAAGGCTAATGATATGTTTAAAGGTGTGGCAAGCACAAAATTGTAAAGCCCATATAATACAAACAATACAGTAAAAATTCAGAGCACCTAGAAATCAAAAGTCAAGTTAATCATTTAACTATGAAGCCTACAATAATGTCCCTTCAGATATATTCTTGTAATGTGAGAAAAATAAACTGTAACTTCTTTGATCCACTTTAAACCAGGTCTTCTGTTACTTTATTAATTGCAATTAGACCATTTTTATTAGAGCCTTTCCCTAATTATTCTTCTGCCTTTCTGCCCTCTCCACACTTTCACTAACACAGCATTCATTTTTCCTCTGCTTCACCTTAATTTCTGGTGTGACTCAGAGTCTGTGTTAAGTATTTGTTCTTTTTTTTTTTTTTTTTAAAGTGTGTTGGCAGCACCCATTTAACCATTGTCTCAGGAAAGTCTCCCATGCCTGTTTATCTCGGTCTGATAACAGGAAGGACTGAAAAATGCAAATTCTACATCACATACCTCCACCTGTATCTTTTTAAAATGCTCATAAAGATTCTCATTACTCAGAGGGGCAAAAGAGTTTACTCAATATCAGTTTCCTTATTTTCCCTAGTAGCTGCCTGTTGAATTCTGAATCTGTAGCTTTATGCCTTACTCCAGGTTAATATATCCAAAGCAGTCTGTGGTATACACAAACGGAAGTTCCACCTCCATTAATAACGAGATGTGTCAGAACTGAATTTACCAGACTTTAATTTACTCCAGTGCTTTAATAAATACACTACCATTCTCTCCAGTGCCCGGTGTAGATACCTGGGTAGCACTCTGTCCTTTCACTTCCAGCTCGAGTTGTGTAACTTTTCCTCCCAACTATTTGTCATTTCAATTCCTTCCCCACTTCTATTGTCATTTTGTCCTTTACATCTGGTCTACATGTTTTCCCATCTTGACAATCAAAAAGGCTGCTGAATGATCGCTCTGTTCCATTCTTCTCCATGTCCAGTCTATTCTACAGTCTGATTCCGTGTGTGTCTATCCACAGATCACATGACCACATAGCTCTCCTATGTGGGCCTATCAAGAGAAAATTTTTGATTCCACAGCATATCACGTAAAGACCATGAGAAGAGATGAACAGTGTTTGATTTCAGAGGTTATTTCCATAAAAATTTTAGGGAATGAATGTATTAAACAATCACTGGATAAATGTTAAAGCTGATCCCTGATAAAAACTCTCAGCCAAGTGGAGGGGCACCTGGGTGGCCCAGTCGGTTAAGCATCTGACTCTAGGTTTCAGCTCAGGTCATGATCTCACACTTTCGTGAGTTTGAGGCCAGCATCAGGCTCTGTCCTGGCAGCATGAAGCCTGCTTGGGATTCTCTCTCACCCTCTCTATCCCTCACCGTCCCCCACTTGCTCTGTCTCTGTGTCTCCCAAAATAAATAAAGAGACTTAAAAAAAAGTCAGGCAGAAATGTTTTGGAACATTTCAGAGTGATCCAAACATCCATTTCAAAGTCCAGGGATATTGTGAAAAGGAAATGAAGTGGGTGCTGGGGGGAGAAAAGAGAACACTTTCTGTGAAAGAGATGAGGATATATCATAAACCCATACTAATTAATCAATGATTGATTTCACTGAAATAGATAAATATAACAAAACCCAGTTAAGATTGTGATGATACGAATTAGGAAACTTAGTATCTGATACAGAAGGCATTGCAATTAAATGTCTTCTGTAATGGAAGGCTATCCACTAAAATCAGCATATTTGATAGCTATTAAATATGAAGCTCAACATTGGAAACATAGACTCATAAGTATCTTACCATTCTTCTCACAGCAAAGCCTCTTCCAGATGCTTAGAAGGCTTAAATGTAAAAATAAAGTTGTAAAGTTTTAATAAAATATGTATGAATTAATTTCTAAAACTTGAGACTGAAGAGGTTTTTCTGTGTTTACTTTAAATTCAGAAAGCAGATTCCATTTTTTCATTTTCTCCTCAACAGAACAGATGAACCTGTTGCTGCTGTAGGTTTGGGGAAGCAGTGCTTCTCATTCTCAGCTGATGGGAAATGTGAAGTGGTACAATCATTCCAGAATGCTACTGACTTTTGTTTTTATTAAAATAAAAAATATTTTCACTGTAATTCAGTAATCCTATGTCTTAGAACTAATTGAAAAAGCATAGACAGATAGCCAAAATGCATAATGTTATTTTACTTTAGCATTTCTTACACTATAAGATGTTTATTAAAACGGGACTGATTATGTTGATATATCCAGTTTTAGAAGTGACTAGGTATGTACATTAACTATCATGGGAACTTATCAGTAAGTCCAAGAAAACTATAGAGAAAAAAATATTTTTACTGGGGGAGCGGGGAGAGTACAAATGACATCTGCATGAACAAATGTTTAGAATTTGCCACAAATTTCTATTTTAATTTGAATATAGTTACCACACAATGTTACATTCGTTTCAGGTGCACAGTGTAGTGATTCAGCATCTCTCTAGATTATACTATGTTCACCACCAGTGTAGCTACCATCTGTTCATACAGGTGGTGGGATTTTAATGGATTTTCTGCTCGTTTCTTTATCACCAACTTGATTCTCTATACTTTTACAAGTAGTATTTTTAAAAATTTAAAATCAACTGTACCAAAATTAATTTGGAGAATAGGAACACTTATATAGGAGCCATTTCTAATACACAGCATAGTGCACCAACAGAGGAGATGAACTCTTTGCGTTTCTAGATTCTCCACTTACCTGCTGTGATTTCCATGTAAGTTACTAGACTGCCTGATGTGTCAGTTTCTTCCTATGTTAAAGACAGTCAAAAGAGTCATTACTTATGATTGTTTTGAGGACTAAATGAGTTGTTGAAAAAAAATTAGAAAATGCTATGGTAGGTGCGCCTGGGTGGCTCCGTCGGTTGAGCGTCCGACTTTGGCTCTGTTCATGGTCTCACAGTTCAGTGGGTTCAAGCCCCGCATTGGGCTGTGTGCTGACAGATAGCTGGGAGCCTGGAATCTTCTTTGGTTCTGTGTCTCCCTCTCTCTCTGACTCTCCCCTGCTCTGCTCTCTCTCTCTTTCTCTCTCTCTCAGAAACAAATTAAAAAAAAAAAAGAAAGAAAAAGTGCTAGGGCATAGAATAATGCTAGCAAAACCCTTATTTGCTAAGTGCTAAGTAATTTTGATGATTTTCAGGAAGCCATGGGAACAGTGGTTTAATTCCTCTGGCAAAAATAAAGCTAGCATACTTTTTCATAGTGAACAGTAGGAATAGACTAGTGAAGACATAGCTGTTACCTTTCATTTTGTAATACTAATATTCAGGGAGAAAGTAGATAAAAAGGTCAAAGTACTTCACATACCACTTTAACAAAGACCCTGGCCTTCTGAAGAAATACATCTCAGAATACAGTTTTAACTGTGAGAATAAGACCAGAAGGAAATAACCAATGTGAGTGAAAATCAGTCAAGTGAAGTGAGTTCAAAGGAAAATGGCAACTGAAATGAAGTAAATTGTGGAGAATAGAAAGAGGAGATAAGTATGGAACCAAATGCTGGAGAGTTAAAGATGGGGTTTCTATGTACTTGCACGGGCTCTGGTTTCATCCTCAGCAGCTTCAAGGGATTGAGAAACACAGGGACTCAATCTGTTTTGGATTCATCATCATTGCTCTAGACAAGTAGTTATAGATTGTACCATTAGAAATGAAACCAATGAGCCTGCCTGAGAATTAATGACCCATAAATGTTCCATATAGTCACTGGCCCTTGCCCCTCACTGGCAAGAGGGATTTCCTTTTTGAGATTATCTTATATGACAGATTCCTGAAAGCTCCTGGCTGTCCTTGATGAGAATAAGTAAACTCTGAGTTCCTTTGTTCTTAAACTCTTTATCTATATTACATATATTGATTTCAATGGAAAATTTTTTTCTTTGAAACCAGAACATTAAATCCTTCCTTCCTTTCTATCTTTCTTCTTCCTTTCATTCTTTCTTGCTTTGTCTCTCTTAATTTCTCCATCTCTCTCTTTTATCTTTACCATGTTGAGGCTAGAAACTAGAAGATTAAAAAATTGACTACCTAGTCCTTATTAAGTACCAGTTGCTGTGCTCATAAGCACTGTATAAACATTATCTATTTCAATAGTCACAGCACTTATTGACCTTTACATTTTTTTTCAATGTCACAAGTTAGAAAGTTAGCAGAACTGGAATATAAAGTAAGGTCTTTCTGATTCCAAACCACCAACATAACTTCCCCCCTAGAGATAGCTTCAGATTTTGACAAGGCTATAAATATAGAAAAGATTTTTATAAAATAAGACTTTTTATTCCATGAAGAGATAACCCAGATGCAAACATATGTAAAAGGCCAAAAACAGTGTTGATATTTGTTTTAAAATCATTTTAACTTCACTGTCTGTTTTCATAAAACAGTACTTAGGCCTATTAATGTTAATTACTAAGGGGCCTATTAATGTTCATGACTAAGGTTTTTCTGCATTTGCCACTATTTATTTATTTGTTTGTTTTTATTTAAATTTAAGATAATTAACATACAGTTTAGTATTGGTTTCAGGAATAGAACACAGGGATTCATCACTTACATACAGCACCAGCGCTCATCCCAACCAGTGCCTCCTTAATGCCCATCAACCATTTAGCCCATCCCCCCACCCCACCTCTCCTCCAGCAACCCTCAATTTGTTCTCTGTATTTAAGAGTGCCTTCTGGTTTGCCTCCCCTTCTGTGTTTCTTATTTTTCCTTCCCTTCCCCTATGTTCAGATGTTTTGTATGTCATAATGGTGGAATAAGCTAAATCCAGAAAACATCAGGATAAGAAACCATCTTCCCCAACCTGGGCTTTCTAGAACCTCTAAGATTGGAGAAAGTCTGTGCTTTTTGTTAGTGTGTCTAATGCTGTTAGAAATTCAGAAGTCCCAGGGATTAGCTGGGAGAGAAAACCCATAACCTGTCCTGTGTGTATTTAACCAAAGAATACATTCTGAACTCTAAGCTCCGTAGAAGGGCATAAAAAAATCTACAAAACAGTTTTCAAATAGGGGGTAGGTAGGGCCCTTGGGTGAGGTGGCTCATTCTGACAGTGCAGAGACTGCTTGGAATTCTCTCTCATGCCTTCTGTCTGCTCCTCCCCTCTCTCAAAATAAATTACCTTTAAAAAAAGGGGGGGGGAGTATTAAAAGTAAAAAAAATAATCTCTTATCTGGGATAAACTTACTTTACACAGATGACCTTTGAAACTAGTTCCTTCACTGCTGACTGAGAGGGCTTACTCCAGAGTACCTTATGTGAAATGCAATCCAGATAATCTTCTATGGTGAGCAATATTGGAGGGGTTGTATCCTCCGCAGTGTGCCAAATGTATGCTGTAATGAGTGGAGTGGAGCCTCTGAGCTTGGAGCCTTTCCATCTCTATCTCTGTGTTTTAAGTAGAGCCAAGTATTTGGAAAGGTTTCCCCTATCATGCTCTTGGGGAGTCCTTAGCTTCTAACTTTCCCTGAGGAAAAGTTGGGCATTGAGGGCATCATGAAATTTTGAAAGCTAGATTCAGGTTAGTCCTTTTTTCATTTAAAACCTTTTTTTAATTAATGTTATTTATTTTTGAGAGAGAGAGAGAGAGCGGAAGAGAATCAGGCAGGAGTGGGGAAGTGGCAGAGGGACACACACATGCGAAGCAGGTTCCAGGCTCTGAGCTGTCAGCGCAGAGCCTCATGTGGGGCTCAAACCCACAAACTGTGAGATCATGACCTAAGTGAAGTCTAGACACTTAACTGACAGAGCCACCCAGGTGGCCTTCAAGTTAGTCCTTTGAAATTCAAGTGGAAGTAAAGAGAAAGGAGTTCAAACATTGTATTTATTTGTTTTATTAGGAGGATATAACTTTCTTTCTTTTGCTCTTATCTACCATGTCATAAAAGGAAGGAAGATGTTGATACCAGTCCCAGAAGAAGTTAGATGAGGTACGTAGATGGGTGGTGACAGCTAGCTCCTCTTTGGCATGTTGCAACTCTGTTCATGATTTAAGGGCCTATTTGAACCGTGTTTCCTTGGCTTTCAGAGAAATGTTATGTCTCAACCGTCACGATACTTCTTGTGCAGGGTCCTGTATATTAATAGTTTCAGTGTCATCCATATTATAGGCATTTCTCTAAGTGATGAAAAGAGAAAGGATAGTTTCTTAATTCACCCTTTTCTTTTTTTAAGTTTATATATTTTGAGAGAGAGAGAGTGAGAGAGAGAGTTTGTATCCATGCGTGCAAGTACACAAGGTGGGGAGAGAATCCCAAGCTGGCTCCATGATGTCAGTACCCAGAAGACTCAGTCTCATGAATGGGATATAATGACTTATGTGAAAATCAAGAGACCTGCGTAACCAGTGAAGCCCCCAGCGGCCCCAAATTCACTCCCTTATTAAAGAAATAATGATATGAATGCCATCTAACTTAATAAGATTTACTCTATTAATAATAGGTTTGTCTGGAACAAATATTGGTGACCCCCTTCATCTGTCCTCTCCCAATCTCATCTATTGTTGGAGGTAATCACTACAGCTTTCAATCTTATAGTGCAGACTTTTATTATTGTTCGTATCTATAGGGATAAGTGTACATATCAAACATATATCATTGTAAAATTTTTTTCTTAACTAGTTGTTTGTGGTTTTGATTTTAAATAAATTATATGTGAAAGTCTAGTTTTATTAAGTCTCTATTTTCTTTCTAGCTGTCAACTTGTTCCTTACAGACCCTGCCCCTTTCCTTCCCCTTTACTTTTTCATTTTCCCCTTCTTGAAGCTTCCTTTATTCCTTTTATTTCTAGATCTCAAAACATTTGTTTGCTCCCTGAACCATTTTGTGCCCTGAGGTCGAGGATCCATATATAGAGATTTAATGCTTATTTACTTGCTTGAATACTACAACACAATTTCCAGACACTATCTTGTATAATCATGATAACATATAGATCCTTTGATAGAAGAGAAAACAGGAAAAAGGAGGCTGAGTGACTTTTCCAAGCCTTAAAGCTGTTAAATGAAAGACCAATGAGAGGTACCCTCTGGAGAAGGATGCTGGTTTAGAGAAGAATTTGAAGAACTATATGCTTACCATAAAACTAGAAAAAAAATAAAAACCTTTGTAATACAACAGAGTACTTTTGGAGAGCTCTTCTTGTTCTGTATCTTTTCCTGGTTCTTGTTTGCTTGACTGTTTTCATTTTTGGAAACTCATATACCTGGGCACTTATGATTTCCTTAGCTTTCTGCTTTTCCAACTCTTCCCCGTCCATTATTTCTGCTCCTCTTTGGCTTACATATAATGGGCACATTCAAGGATGAATAGCAATCAGAAGTGAGCCAATTTGAGACTGATTAAGAACTACAAGCTCAGAAAGCAAAGAAAGTGATTATCTTGTAATCAGTCCTCAGACATGTTTAAGAAGTACAACAGAAAGAAAGTATAGGACGCTTCTGGTTTCCCTCTGACAGGCAATGTGCTTGCAAGCTGTCACTTGGATTTTCACAGCAAGAGAAAGCTGGATGATGAAAATCATTAACTTTTTGTACCATAAGATACCTGAGATCCTCAGGCAAACTGCCACTTTGGAATCTGGAAAGAGAAGCATATTCAGAAAGATTCAAATGAAGTCTACTTAACTGGAAGGAATCCACTGGAACTGTGAACTTGTAGGGATAACTTACTAATCTTGGTGATTTGTTGTAGGCTTGAGTATGGACTAGCATGAGAACTTTTGGGGTGGCACAATTTTGGGGCCTACATCCAAAAACCCTACCAGGTTCTCTCTGCAAACATTTGGGAAGGATCTTTCCTCATGGTTATGGCTGGAGACAAGTAAAGGTTGTGAACTAGGAGCGTTTTCTACAACAAAGGACACATGAAATGACCTTGTCAGAGAACAATNTATTTTCGTTTAAGTCTTCCTGGATCCACTGACACAAAGGGGTAAGGGTTCCAGGAAAATAGATTGGAAAGATTGCACTGAGGAAAGGAAGTAGGAGGCAGAAAAATTAAACAGGCTACTTCACTGGAGAAACAACCCTAAAAAGCAGACCCACTAAAGAATGGGAATCTAATCTCAGAAGATTATAGAATGTTCCCCTTCCCACAGTGTACCAGGGCTCCAGTATGATAACACCAAATTACAGGAGAAAGAATTGCATGTCACAGACTCTTTTCAAGGAGGAATACTTAGGGAAGCCCAAAGCCAAGAGATAAGGATAAAACATTTAAATGCACTAGAGACATTTGGCCTCAACAGAGCCAAGGAAGGAAGTGATAAGCTTGAGGATGCCCAGATTAAAATGCACAAAGAAAGAGAAAGAACAAGAAAGGAGAGGAGAATAGCCAAAAATGGTGGGACAATAAAAAGAGACTTATTGTATGTGTTGTTGGGTTGCCAGGGACACAAGGAAAAAAAAAAAAACAGAATCGAGAACATATTTGGAGTACTAATGAGTGAGAAGTGTCAGAAAATAATGGGAAAACTAAAGATCCAGAGAGCCAAGAGAAGATCAAAAATGATAAATACAAAACAGAGCAAAATCCTCACATGTAGGTACATCCAATACAAACAGCAGGAATCAAAAGACAAACAAAACATCTTGAAAGAAACCAAAGGTGGAAAGGACATCTTATAGAGGAACAGGGTAAGATGTTACAATGAGCTACTTGTTAGAGCCATGCAAGCAAAAACATTGGAGTGAAATATGTGATGAATTATGAGGGGAAAAAATACAAAAAAATCAACATAGACTTCAGTGTTTAGTGAAGTTATCCTTCAAAAGTGAAGGAGAAATAACAAGTTTGACAGATATAATTGGAGAATTCCATTCTCAGAAAAGCTATCCTGCAATATTGTTTTAAAAAAAATTCTTCAGTCAGCAAGAAAATGACATCGGCCAGAAATTTGGATTTACATAAAGAAATGAAGGGCATTGGAGGATGAATAAATGTTAGAATAAATTTTTTTTCTTATTCTTAACTGGTTTAAAGATAACTTCTTGTTTTAAGCAATATCCATAATAATGTATTGGGTGGTTTTAACATATAGATGAAAGCATGAAAACATTGTCACAAAGGACTTTTTTAGAGTATAATTCCCATGGTAAAAGGAGATGAAATTCAATCAATGACAAAAACCAATACGTGTTTTTACAACTTTCAGTCAAGTAAAATGCAACTAAAATTGTTAAGTAATCTGTAGGATAATAATAATAATGATAACAGTAGTCATTAGAAGAACCTTTAGACTGTGGATGAAATATTGCTGAGAGAAAATTTTATAGCTTTCAACTTATAACACAATCAAATAAGAATGGATAAAATATTGTAATTAGTTTTTCAACTTTTGAATGTAAGTGACGGCTAGTATAGTAAACCCTAGCAACATGGCAGAGTATAACATATTGAAAAGTAAATATTAATGAATATTCACAGTAGGATCAATGAAGAAATCCAAAATAATTTCTTTGAAGAAAATATTGTGAGTGAAATATTAGGAAATGGTTTTAAATAATAAAAACAGTTTGATAGTATTTTAATTGAGGGTGAAGAAATCAACACAGACACAGAAGAAATTTAAAAAGAATTTTATATTTCTTTTTAAAAATGAACTTAAAATATAAAATTAGGTTGATCAATTTCAAGGAAATATTTATTATCAAAATGAACTCTCTAAATTGGGTAAAAAGAAGATTAAGCAGATCAATTATGTTAAAAAATAAGCAAACCAATTCTAAAATAAGCAGAACTTCTCTCCAAAGTTAAGACATTTCTATAGTCTATATTTATTTTCTTTAAACAATTGATTTATTATTTTAAAAGTTTATTTTTATATTTTGAGAGAGAAAGAGATTGAGCAGCTATGGAGAAGATAGAGAGAATCCCATTCAGTCGGTAGGTCCCAGGGGCCCCCAGAGTGAAGACATTTCTTTTTTTAATTTTTCACTTTTTCCTTTTATGTATTTATTTATTGTCAGGATAGCTAACATACGGGTAGTCTAAGGGGGAGAAGATGACCAATCCAAAGGAAACAGTGTGCTTCTTTGATATGCTGGCTAGAGTGAAAGTCTTAAGGAAAGACAGATACAGTATAACTGTATTTCTGTCTTTGATGATTCATATTACTGCCTTTCAGAGTTAACAGCTGGATTATCTTTTGCTCATGCCTTCTACCTCTATTACTACATAGCTACTTAGAATGCTGTCTACTTGGGCTTTAATCTTTCCTCTGCAGCCTTTACCTTAAAAACTGTTTATATTCATACCACAGTTCCCAGTTGATTTGGAGACCCATCAAACATGCAGCGTTTCATGTCATGTTTTGTAGGAATTTTACAGATTAATGTCTTACGTCCCTGGATTCCCACTTTACAAGGCTTAGCTCTTAGAAAAATTCTTAAAATGAGAACACAAATGTATAGTGTGATTCCTCTTGTATCTAAAAATGGGATATGATGTATATGCATAGAAAACGTTTCAAGAGATGCACAAGAACATATGTAACATACTTAACATATTTAACTGATAACTTCTGGGAAACTGGGGAAGGAAAGGGGAATTTAACACTGATACTTTTTGAAATTGTTTTACCATATATGCATTAATATTGAATAAACGAGGCAGATATATAAAAATATTTTAAAGTAACATTTGCATCTTAATAGGGACGCTGGACATAATGTAAGGAAGCCACTTTTACAATAGACATTTCAGGCATCTTTTCAGCTCAATAGGCAATAGAGTTTTGAGAAAGCACAATAGTGAAGACCTTGAATCATGAAAGCACAGGTTTGGCCTCCATGGAGAGTATTCTACACTCACTATGAGATGTTCACTTTTGTTCTTATGAACAGGCGGAAGGTAGTCAATAAACATCAGTGACTAAAAGGCTGAACCCACGTAGCCCCACTGCCACATTGGTCGTGTTTAGTTGTAATCATTTCTTTGATATTTCTCACTCCCAAAGGCACAGGCATGCATGGAGAATTGTGTAGGGCTGTTTTCACAGTCTGATACCAACTACTTCATTCAGTCAAAAAATATGTTTTAATATCATGGACATCAAATAATTGGCTTATCGACTAGGTTTTCTACTTTTCCTTTGTTTCTTGAAGTATGAATGAGTCGATTGTAAGGCTGCCATTTGGTTAATTTGATGAAATAATCTTTAAATCAGTGATTATTGAAATGTATTTTCCCAGATCACTAGTAATGAGTAATGAGTAAATTATTTACTTTCCAACCCCTGTTTTACCATCAAATGTATATTCCTAGTTAGACTGTAAAAGGTGAAGTTATATTAATGACTTATAAATCCTTCTGTATGAAAAGACTCTAGAAATTGTCTGATGTAATTTTACCCTATGGCAATTCTGTCAGATGATTATTCATTGATGCTCTAATTCTTGCGATGGCAGAAATCTCACTTCCTAACCATAATAATAACCTCATGGAAGCTGACATATGTACACTCTGTTCTTTCATTCATCACAAATTAATTAATTAAACATGATACATGGGTTTTAATAACTTTTCAGAGACTAGTTACTACTATTAACTACTCATCTGGTCATTTACTTTGGATATGTGTGATTATAAAAATCATACTCAACTTTATATCCTGTCTGTGCCTGTGTGATGTTTAACCACTCAATGCATAAAATTTCTCAGCTACTTTGAAGTTCCCCGGATTAGGTTTTTATGAAGAACTTGGTTAATAGTTAATAGAACATGATTAATAGCAATTTCACTGACAACAATTAAGTTTGTGTACTTATTTCAGCTGAAATCATGTCTTTAAAAGTAATTCTTATTCTAAGTTTAAATTCCCATGATTAAAGTGTGTGGGAGTAAATTTGAGATTTGTTTAGATTTCTTTTCTGAACCACATTCCAGGCATTTAGTGTGGCTGGTGTTAGGGCAGAATCCCAGAGTTATGTGAGTGCTCTGCTACCAGCCTTAAGTGAATCATGTGCTGTAAGTTCTTATATTTACTCTATTAAGTCAAAAGAATATGTGAGGAGATATTTGTCATATTGGTTACAAAACGTAAAACGTAAACACTCACCTAAACCTCTGAACCCCTGTTGATATGGTCTAACAATGACATAAAAGGGAAATGGTACAGTATAGTGGTTAATTCCTGGATCTCTGATTTGAGTGTATGTACCCAGAATGAACAGGGTGACCATGGTCCACTTATTTTGCCTGACACTTAACTTCATTAAAATGGGAATGCATGTGCAGACTTTCTCACTTAAACTTTTCGTTATGAATATGCTTCACAATAAATTTTGAGATGTGCTTATTGAATGTGTTAATAGCTATTTCCTCTTCAATGAGATTAGATTCACAGGTATCTTGTAACATTCTACTGCCTGGAAATGTTGATTGTCCGTTAAAGGATTCCCCAGGTGTGCTTGCTGGCACAAATATTTCTTGCCCTTTAACTTAATTTTCCTCTGTACCAAACTTCTGCCTTCCATCTTTCTGCACACCATGGGGATTCTAAGGCAGAATTCCCCAGATGAATGGACTGTTAGCTCACCAAAGTATAGTTTGGTCATTGAGAGCTGACGTCCTTGCTAGAGTAGCCCTAACTTACTCTAGTGGCATGTCAGTAATAACCACAGGACATCACAATGGGAAGATTTAAAAAATGAGACAGGCATATCTGAAGATATTGCTTTCTGATATCCCTTTCTTATCTTCATGTTTTTTTTGGGGGGGGGTCAGGTAAGTGAGAAAGATAAAATTAAAGTTGGTAGTCTACTGAAATTTCAGAATTATAAGGATTTTCCCTCTCTTTTTTTTACATTCGACAAACATTTAGTGACTATCTCCCGGTTGCTAACATTTAGCAGGGGGAAATTAAACCTTTTGTGTTGTTCTATATGTCTGGATTATACCCTGATTTATAGGAAGATTTTTTATGCCTCGATCATAGTCTATTCGGGGGGCGGGGGCGGGCCCTAGAATGACTTGGCCAGAAGCTGGATCAAAACCTTGGAGGTTTTTGAAAACTCATTAAGAATAGAGCACACTTTTGGCACAGATCACTTCTGCTGATTGTTTCTATTTATGCACACTTACTTTACACGGTACTGAATATTCTGCTCCAGTCTTGAGGTTATCCTTGAAGCTACAGGGAAATCTCAGTGTGACCACAGGGGTGTTCCAGGTTTCGTGCTTGGGAGGAGCAGGTGTTGGTAGGAGTGGGGAAGGAACGAAGATGGGTAACGTTTTATCAGCTGTGTCATGTTAAATGAACACATTTCTGGAAATGAAAATGTGTTATATGTGTGAGTCTCACTTGAGAAGACTCTGCTTTTTTAGTTGCATTAGTTACAGCTAGTACCTTCGAAAATTCATTATTCATGTGTAGAGAAAGCCAATTGAAGTTTACAAATCATTGGATTAAAAATAATTAGGGGACTATCTATACTTTCACAGAAGGATTGGCTTGTAGAAGGCATCATAACTTGTCTGGTAGGTCACAGAATCTTACAAGACACAAGTCTGGGCCAGTGAGAAGAGTCAGTTAGGGGGATGCAGAGAAAACAGAAATGACAGAGGCTTTCAGTGATTCTGCTTCCTTGCGGTCAGGATCACACTGTGTTCCTTTGTAATATTGTACTTTATCCCTTCTCACAGAATTAATGGGGAATGCACAGAAACTTTGATTCCTCTGGTCTAAAATATAACGTCAATATACAAATTTCCTATAGAACTTTCAAGGTTTGATATGTTTTGCATTGGACAGACATTAGAGAAATATTTGTTTCATACTTATAACTTCTTCAAGGGCACAAACAACATATTTGGATATTATTGCATAGATCACAGACTTCTCAGTGATAAGGAGTATATTCACAGGAAATCTCTTTACAAAGACTTTTATAAACATACAAAGACTGTCAGCTGATAAAATTCCCTGAGAATATATTCAATGATGACTTCAAAATTTCTGGGCGTGAGGGAGGAGATAGAATAAATAAGTAAACCGACACTAAAAAAATTATTTTCCAAGACACTATCTCTTTTTTTTTTTTTTAAGTTTTTATCTATATTCCAGTTAGTTAATGTACAGTGTAACATTAGTTTCAGGTGTACAAGATAGGTGATTCAGCACTTTATTCATCACTGGGAGCTCATCATAAGTGCACTCCTTAATCCCCATCCCCTATTTCGCCCATCCTCCCCATGCACCTTCCGATTTGGTCAGATATCATGAATATCTATTAGTGTAAGCATGCCAAAGTTAGTTTTAGAAGTTGAGAATTCCTCAGGAATCTAAAGAAACTAGCATGTAGAACTGAAAACTGTTATAATTGTTTGATTATTTTGAACCTGTATTAAAAAGATAAAGAAGTAATAAAGGGAAGACTCATTCAAGGAATTAGAAGACAAAAGTTTGCATGTACCCTCATAAACATTTCGATCATTTTGAACTAATGAAGATTAGTAGGAAAAAAGTGATGAATAGTTTAAAACAGCTAGCTAGTGGTAATTTTCTATTTTCATTTTGATTATTTCAATTTATCTTGGGGAGAGGAAATATTCATATGCATTAATAGCTAGGGATATAAAATATTTACAGGAGAAGTGTGCACTGAAATAACTATAGATGTCAATAGAAGGGCATGCAAGATAAATCCATGGTTCGTGTTAGAGATAGTTTAAAGAGGAAAGGAAAGTATTTATGTTGATGATGACTGGGGTCCATCTCCAGGTCTTTGCTTGTACATTGCCGAGAACACTCAGAGCTTCATCTGCTGCTGGCTGCTGTTTCTAGCCCTTGCTTCATTTAGTAACAATCAAAAGATTCATTAGAAGCAAATAATTAGCTCTGAGCTGCTGTGAGGAGTGCTTTAGGATGTGAGGTCTGAGAAGTGGCCTGAACTGACAGGATTCAGAGATGAATGGAAAGATAGGATTAACCTTGTTATGGAGAAATCTGAAACACAATGTTTCATGGAGGGAATGTCAACAACAGTGCTCAGGACCCAGTCTTCCTGCCTGTGTATCCCAAACTCTCAAAGACATGGAGTTAGACGGTGGACCCTGAGGGCAGCCTCTGTAGCATGGCAGGTTTCAGCAGGCTGGCGCACTTGCTAGGTCTCTTTATCTTTTCTGAATTATGGCTATGTTATTCTGTGGGAAATGGTGTTAGCTGGAGTCTCTCCTGTCAATTCTTTGTTATTAAAATTAAAATAAGATATACATGAGTGCTTCCAATGTGAATTCTGGATTCACAGTAGCCTTTGGGTGAACCCCTCCCCCCTTAAACTTGTTGGATTCACTTTCTTGGCTTGTGATAAGGTGACAGGCAGGTGATGGGGATTGACAATGTAATTTGCCATATTCTGGACAGGATCAAAACTGTAGGATAATATGTAATAAGAAACTATGATTATCAGGTCATTCATCCATTCATCTATGCATTCACAAACATTTATTGAACACTTATTATGGACCAGACTTTGTTAATGAGATACTGTGTCTCTTTAGGGAAGTCATAGGTGTGGTAGGAGTGACACAGAGTATAGTCAAAGTAGTATCATAAACATTATGCTTGCACGGAATGACCTGAGAGCATGGAGGAGTAAGGTCATTTGCAGCTGGAAGAGGAAACCATCCTCTGGAGGTGTCGCATGAATTGTACTCATGTATGAGAAGCAGTCAGCAGAAGTACAAGGGTGCACAAAACGGTTCTGCCCTAAAGGCAAGCAAGCAAGAAAACAAATGTTAGCAAAAACAGGATTATTCAAGTAGTTCAAGAAAATTGGAGAGTTTATTGTGGGCAGAGGGGAGAATCAAGATGTGAGTCTAGGGATAGAGAGAGGCTGCATCGCCTCATGTGAAGAAGTCCAAGAGAAGGAGCAGAAGTCACTGAAGGAGTTGAAGCAGGACTATAACCAATCCAGAGGACTCTCCCAGAGGCCATCTTCTTTCTTTTCTCTTACTCCCTCAATTGCTTACTTCTTTATCTCTTTTCTCCTGTTCTATCCTTGTCAGTTCCCTCCCTTTTCCTCTCTTTTAAAAATCATCTCCCTACTTAATCAAGAAATGTATCCATTCTTTCCCCCTCTCTCTTTCTCCCATATGGGAGAAAAGATAAAAATATAAATACATAAAAGTTGAACCTCAAGACGGACCCCTTGCTGAGAACGTTTGCTATGTTGATAGCACTGATTGTTGATGAGAAGAGTTGATCACTTACTAGTGAAGATTTATGTAAGTTTTTTCAATGTTTGTGTTATGTGTTAAAATTCTGTGGATCTTGAATTTTCAGTTTTGTATTTTGTTATTCTAAAATTAAACAATTTTCACACAGTGTTATACTAGTTTCAGGGATACAATATAGTGATTCCACAACTGTATACATTACTCACTGCTCATCACATGAAGTGTCTCCTGATTCCCCATCACCTAATACACCTATTCCCGTCTTTCCTCAGACAACCAATTTGTTCTTTCTATTTGAGACCATTTTTCCAGTTCTTTCTCTGTTGTTTGTTTTGTTTCTTAAATTCCACACAGGAATGATACCATATGGTATTTATTTTCTCTGACTGACTTGTTTCACGTAGCATAATACCCTCTGTGTTCTCCATGTTGTTGCAAAGGTCATGGCCTCATTCTTTTTTATGACTAATATTCCATTGTAAATATATATACACCACATCTTTCTTATCTATCTATGTTGGACACTTGGGTTGCTTTCCATATCTTGCCTGTTGTAAATAATGCTGCAACAAATAGAGGGGTGCATGTATGCTTACAAATTCAAGTTTTCATTTTCTTTGGGTAAATACCCAGAAGTAGAATTGTTTCTACGTATTAAAAAAGTCAGCTACATCACCTCGTCTTGAACGTAGCTGCTTTATGAAGAAGAAACATTGAGGTGATTTATAACATAATGCTCTGTATTCACCAGACCCTGCGCTTCATGGGTGTCTCCTCTGTGTGTTGTGTGTGCCATTGTGTTTTGAGATTAGTGAATATACCCTGTCAGTATATTCCAGGAGCATTTTTCAAACTGCTGCTTCTGTGCTGAATTTGGTTATATGCTGGCTCTTTAGGGGCAGGAACTCAGTTTCCTAGAGCCCTCATGCTCTCCCAGAGCTAAACCATGTGATTCTTAATACACCTGGAGTTAAGCCCCATTGATTATAAAAACTGGAGAAGTTAAGCTCCATTGGCTTTCATAGCCAACTATTATGGGGACTCATCATCTCAGTGCAGGTCTCGCATGCCTGGTGTCCCTTCTGGGGAGTCTGATCCTCTTATTTCTCTCTTTGTGTGGTGTTTTCTTGTTGTGGTGACTCTCCCAGGAGTTTAATTCCAGACCTTGTTTTGGCCCTTCATACCTTTTCCCATATGGCCATATGATATGACATTTTTTTCAAAGGACTTTTGTGACCAAGAGTGAAATTTTTTGTAACGTCAGAATTTGAAGCCCAATGACATCTGTTTCTTTCAATAGCTCTGGTGCACCCTTTTATAATTATTTTTCCTTGCTCCTTTCAGGTAACACAAAGTCAATGAATCAGTCAAATTACTCTCCAGTGTCTGAATTTGTGTTGCTGGGACTTTCCTCCTATAGACCAGTGCAGCGTTTTCTCCTTGCTTTCTCTACAGTGTTTTATGGAACAATTGTTCTGGGAAACTTCCTTGTGGTGTTTGCAGTGACCTTTGACCCATATTTACATTCCCCCATGTACTTCCTTTTGGCCAATCTCTCATTCATTGATATGTGTTTTTCTACCTTAACAGTTCCTAAGATGATTCATAACCTATATTCTGGGCACAAAACCATATCCTTTCAGGGCTGTGTCATCCAGATATTTGCCCTTCATGTCCTGGGTGGATCTGAGATGGTCCTGCTCATCTCCATGGCCTTGGACAGGTATGTGGCCATATGCAAGCCCCTCCACTACTTGACTATCATGAGCCCACAGATGTGCATTTTGCTTCTGTGTGGTGCTTGGTTAATTGGCCTCATTCATGCAGTGGTCCAGTTAGCTTTTGTTGTCCATTTGCCTTTTTGTGGTCCTAATGAGATAGATAGCTTTTACTGTGACCTTCCTTGGTTTATCAAACTTTCCTGCACAGACACCTACAGAATGGAATTCATGGTTACTGCCAACAGTGGGTTCATTTCCATGGGCACCTTCTTCTTATTGCTTATGTCCTATATCTTCATCCTGGTCACTGTATGGAAACGTTCCTCAGGTGGTTTGTCTAAAGCGTTTTCTACTCTGTCAGCTCACATCACTGTGGTGGTTTTGTTCTTCGGACCGTGCATCTTTGTTTATGTGTGGCCATTTCCCACAGTGCCAGTGGATAAGTATCTTGCCATCTTGGACTTTATGATTACACCCATTCTGAATCCTGTTATCTACACACTGAGGAACAAGGACATGAAGATGGCAATGAAGAGACTGAGTAGTCAACTCCTCAGTTTGAGAATGATCTCCTAAATAACTCACAAGAGGACGAGTTGCTCTATGCATTTTCACACAACTTCAAATAATACAAATGTTTAAATAATTATACAAAATTGGATTTTTCCTTCAAGTCACACTTTATAATATTCAGACTAGATCGCTGATTGTGAGGGTACATTGAACTATCAAATTAACACTCTATTTAACAAGTTGTTTGACAACTGAATTAAAGCTTAGGAAAGGTATGAGAAGTTGATGGAAAAGCTTGGATTATAGATTTAGAATCTGCTGAACGTCTGACCTCAGACATTAGATCATCTGGATTCAGATTACTCAACTTGGAGCTAATATACTCAAACTTTTGAGGGAACTATGAATATACAACTATCTTTCAATTTAAACCTGGGATATGAACATTTCAATTTTATTGTTTTCTGAAAAACAAAATATGCGAGAGGATTTAAAACAAAAAGAGAGCTGTGAGGTAGACAGAATAGAGATAAGGTAGTGTCATTAGGAAAGCCTGAAGTATATGGGTGGGAAAACAAGAGGGACAGACTCAGAAATAACATGTTTCTTATATTTGGCCTGTGGCTATTACTCTTACCCTAGCTTTTCTCAAATCCAATGGACTCATGCTATCTCCATTTGGCTTAGGACAGGGAAAAATATATATTATAGATATAGAATATATATTATATTTATATTATATATTATATATGTATGTATCTTATTTCACAATTTTTGAAATTCATACTTAATGCCTATGACCACTCAATATTCCTAAATGTCAAATAGGGAATAATGTGATCATTTAATTGTGATATTATTATCCAATAATCATAGTGTCCAAATTCTTAGTTCACAATTTTTCTCTAGTAACTTTTCTTGTATTGCTCTTTTCTTGTTCAAAATATTGGCCTCAAGTGTACATGTGTTTGCACATTTGTGTGTATATAATCTGTAGAAATTGCAAAACTGATTTAATTTGTATTTTGCTTTCATAACAAGAAATCCAAGACAAATTCACTGCTAGACTATAAAAGGACTCTTGTCCTGAGTGTTTGGGATTTTTTCTGATGATAAAATCAGTAGTATTTTATATTTTTTCCTGTTCATTATTACTTTGTTGCTCAATATTTATATTTGTAATGGATTCTTTCTGGCTACAGTACATTGGAAAGGACCTACAGAAACCCAGATTTCTGAGTGAAGAATATGCCATATCTTTAAGGTGAGCAGGAAAAGAGAGAAGGCTGATGTTCTAAGCTCAAAAACTTTGAAGAATGGGGTACCTGGCTAGCTCAGTCATAGAGCCAGAGCATGCTGATTCTTGATTTTGGTGTTGTGGGTTTGAGCCCCACATTGTGTGTAGAGATTACTTAAAAATTTTAAAATAAAATTCTGAAGTGCAAACCTGAATCACCTAAAATCTTTAAGACTAAAGAGCAAGAGAACTGTTAGAATCATAATTGACATTTGGAGGTGAGGGGTGCCTGGGTGGCTCTGTAGGTTAAGTGTATCACTTTGGGTCTGGTCATGATCTCAAGGTTCAGAGCCTCATTGGGCTCTGTGCTGACAGCCTGGAGCCTGCTTCAGATTCTGTGTCTCCGTCTCTCTCTGCCCCTCTCCCACTTGTGCTCTGTCTGTTTCTCTCAAAACAAATATATATTAAAAAAAAAAAAAACTTGGAAGGGATATATCCAAGAAGGTATAAACCAGAAGTGTACTGAGTCTTATAAATAATGCAATCTGATTCAAATAAGCTCAATATCTGATTGGATTGAGGTGATTCCAACTTAATATTCTATGTCTCATGGAAGAAACAGTAAATGGCTTCTGGAGGAATATTTTGTCAGATCTACATCATTATTTTTTTATACAAAAAGCCTAAAATACATAAAATGGGAACATGCAAAGAAGCAACGATGTATGTCTCATAATTAAGAGGAAAATAGTAAAAGAAGAACCCAGAAGGCTCAATTGTTGAAATTAGTAAAGAATATAAAATCAGATATTTTAAGAGATTATAGTCAGAAAAATGGAGGGAACAATAAAAAAATGAAGAGAAAGAACCAAATGATAATTTAGAACTGTAAAAGCAACATGAAATTATGAATTTAAGTGTACCTAAAAACAGTGAACACAGAAGAATCAGTGGAATCAATGACAAGTGTGTAGATGCCCATATTGATGTGCAGAGATGTAAAGGACAAAAAAGAAATCATAAGGTATATAGGCATATGTGTATACATACACAGAAATAATAATTATTTTATGTAGGGTGCCTGACACCCTCTATTTTGGAACGTTACAAAATACACAAGATCCTGTTACCTTTACAACACAGTATGAAATTTGGAGCCTAGTCCCCTTCCTCAGAGCCCAGGATCCCAGAGACTCCTTATCTCCCTAAGCCAGTGTGAAATCCTGCCCTCAGAACAGAGACTTATGGGGGTCAGGGGTGAAGAAGCAGCTCTGGCTGGAGGCAGACCTGGTGAGGATCCAGACCAGCAGGTGGTGCAGAGGTCAACAGTACTGCATACAGAATGCCTGAAGTGATGCCCTGTGGGTAGGTGTTCCAGCTGGGAGCAGCCCCAGGAGCCCAGATTCTGGGCTTCCTTCTAAAGACTAGGGAAGAAGTTCACTGAGGAAGGCTTTGAAGCACAAAGTGATGAATGACTGCCTCCAAGTCTCAAGATAACGCTTGTCTGCAGCCAAATGACTTTAAGATATTTCAGACCTTTCCTGTGGCTGGTCCTAGAGCCAAAGTATTACAGAAATTGATGAGTTTCTACTCTGATAAGGAAACTGGGTGGAGGAGTAGACTTTATTTATTTTTTAAAATTTTTTATGTTTTATTTGTTTCTGACAGAGAGAGAGACAGCATGAACAGGGGAGGGTCAGAGAGAGAGGGAGATACAGAATCTTAAGCAGGTTCCAGGCTCTGAGCACAGAGCCCGACGTGGGGCTCGAACCCATGAACTGTGAGATCATGACCTGAACTGAAGTTGAACACTTAAGGGACTGAGCCACCCAGGCACCCCAGGAGTAGACTTTAAATAAAAATGGCCTGATTCATTTTGCAAAGTGCTTTTCTACTTAAGACAAACCAAAATGTTACCACCAAACACACCTCTTTCATAAGAGAATTCGTAGTGTTTCTATACTTGGAATATTATGTTTGTTTTATTAACTGGATGTTTATATTTTGTGAAGGAAAACATTTTTGTTAAAAAATTGAATATTTTTAGTTTGTTTTTCCCAAGTTTTTGTTTTAATGTTTATTTTAGAGAGAGAGAATATGAGTGGGGGAGGTGCAGAAAGAGGGAGACACAGAATCCAAGCAGGCTCCAGGCTCTGAGCTATCAGCACAGAGCTGATACTCTGTTTGAGGTTTCGTACTCTGTTGAGTTTGAGGGTTCAAACTCACAAACTGGGAGATCATGACCTGAGCTGAAGTCAAATGCTTAACTGACTGAGCTGACCAGGCGCCCCCCAAAATTTGTATACCATAACAAAGCTTGTTCTTTTCTCATCAATTTACAGTTTTGAAATGAAGATAAGCGAGTAGAAAACTGGGGAAAGAATAGGCTTTATTAATCAAATGATGTCTTGAGTTTTCTAAATCTCTCTTTAAGCATGAGAGCTGTGTTTTAGCAAACTTGTTTGGAAAGATTCATAAACATTAGATTACTCCATTCTGTGTATGCAACAGATTTGGCCATTGTCTTCCCATTTTCCTCTACTTTACAGTTCTGGTGGTACCTTAAAAAATATACTACAGTATTTCATATCTTCAAAAATGTTGAAATGTGATCTTCAGAGCATTGCAAATGATTACAACAAAACAATGTGAAAGTGCTACAACCTGAATGAATTCTTAATGTCTCAAGTTACAACCTGAATGAATTCTTAATGTCTCAAGTGTTTTACTTTGATGATGTGCCTTTGATTTGATTGGGAACATTTTAAAAAGGATATCTGAATGTATTTGTAATCATCTTTGATGAGCTTGAAATAAAATTTCTGCTCAATTCATCACTAAAAAGAACAATATGAAATTTGAAGTATGTCCTGCTCCATGGGTTTCAGATAAGGAGATGTAAATTTGCATACCTTTGTGAAATACAGAGTAGGAAGAAATCTTAAGATGTTGATGTGAGGCTTGGAGGAAATGGTCAGGAAAGAATTCTTGAGATGTTTTCAGTGCAGAAAGATGCTTTAATTATAGCCTGGGGACAGGACCTGAGGATAGAAAAGGTTGTACTTTTGCTGTATGAACCTGGTGGTGTAAGGGGGAGAGGACGTGCAAGGACTATGAGATCATAAATGTTTTCTTCTAATTCCTACTTGTAAAACTACTTTTGGAAGATTTCTCTGGTGCTTATCATTCAGCTTGATATTAATTAATGGCAAGATGTACAGGCAGTCACGAGACCCTTTAAGAATGTAGTAACTAACAGTATTTGATCCATTTAAGAACTATGCAGGTTACAGATCAGCCTTCTAGGTTAAAAGTGAACATTTTCCTGCTCTGTCCCTCATCAGTTATATTAAATGTAGTAATGAACAGTTCACAAACTTTGTGTATAATCCAGTTGCTTGCAGGCCATTTGAACTCTGAAATTAATTAAATGGATAATTTGTTCTAAAATCAGGCTTTTTGGCCTCACTCTCATAACATTTTCCCTACTTTTATCTGATATAGATAATGAACTTTCTAACCCATTTACAAATAAAAAGAGAAGAAGCAAAATCCCTAAAGGTTGTTAGTATATCTATCTTTGTATTTAATTTCGCTCATCTTCTGAAGATTATCATACTGTTTCACAGATGGCTAAAATATGAGGTTGAGGGGACAACACTCTCTTCAGATTATGATTATGATTCATTTTTTTCTGAGGATGATAGGTAATACTTAATTATTACCTTTACAATAGTCCCTTCAGATAAGGTAGCTAGAGCTTTAACTAATTGAGAGACTAATTTATCCATTTATAAAAAATAAAGAGCAGGGGCTCCTGGGTGGCTCAGTCGGTTTGGCAGCCCACTTTGGCTCAGGTCATGATCTCGCAGTTAGTGGGTTCGAGCCCCCGTCAGGCTCTGTGCTGATAGCTAACTCAGAGCCTGGAGCCTGTTTCAGATTCTGTATCTCCCTCTCTCTCTGACCCTCCCCTGCTCACGCTGTCTCTCTCTCTCTCTCAGAAATAAATTTTTAAAAATTTTTAAATAAAAATTTGAAAAAAAAAATAAAAAGCAGTACCCCATACACTGACCTGTTGATCAGAATTTAGAGATCTATGTCAAGTGCTTTGCTCAAATAAATATTTAGCATAAAAGGAAACTTTAAGATCAGGTGCTGAAGTAGCAGCACCAGTAGTAGTAAATAACATTAACATTGTTATTAATTTTAATTTATTCTTGAGCACAACGAAACCATAGTCATAGAGACTGGCCAACTTTTCCAGACAGGAAATCATTTTACATTCAGTGATCAGCAAGTGATCATGGAATATAATAGAATTGACATAAAACTTTTATCTAGAGATACCCATAATTTCCATATGTGAATTGGGAATGCTTCCCAGTCCAAAGTAATAAGACAGGTATGGCTAATTCAGAGATTTACAATGCACATTCTAATAGCCTGAGACCCTAAAATACTCATAGAAATCTGTATGCTAACATAATCTCTTAATGGCATTTTTAATTTCTTGGTTCCTTAGAGTGTAAATGGCCGGATTTAGAAGAGGTGTGATGACTGCATAAAACACAGCCAGAAACTTGTCCACCCAGGTGATGCTGAGTGGCCACAGGTAGATAAAGATGCAAGGCCCAAAGAAGAGCACCACCACTGTGATGTGGGCAGTGCAGGTGGAGAGAGCCTTGGATGTGCCATCCTTGGAGTGAAGGCAGATGGTAAACAGAATATAAGAGTAAGAGATTAGCAAGAGAATGAAACAAATGGTTGCCAGTACCCCACTGTCAGCATTTATCCACATTTCTAGGATATGGGTGTCTATGCAAGCTAGCTTGATCATCAGTGGAATATCACAGAAAAAAGTATCCAATTCCCTGGGTCCACAGAAGGGCAGCTTTATAATCATAGCTAGTTGGCTTATTGAATGCATAAAGCCAATGATCCATGATGTTATCACCAACCCAATGCACGTTTGTCTGTTCATGATGCTGGAATAATGGAGTGGCTTGCAGATGGCCACATAACGGTCGTAGGCCATTGACACAAGCAGTACCATCTCACCCCCTCCAAAGAAATGTCCAAAGAAAACTTGACACATGCAGCCTTCAAAGGAGATAGTCTTGTTTTCCTTGAGAAAGTCTGTGATCATTTTAGGGGTAGTGACTGAGGAAAGGCAGAAGTCAATGATTGAAAGATTGGCTAACAGGAAGTACATGGGGGAGTGGAGATGGAGGTCAGCAATAATTAGGAACACAATGAAGATGTTGCCCAAAATGGTGATCAGATAAAGTGAAGAAAATATCACCAGGAGAAAGGCCTGGAGCTCCCGTGAATTACAAAGTCCCAAAATAATAAATTCAGATACCACAGACTGGTTTACTTCTTCCATTTAGTCCAGTTTGTTCTAAATTCACCTGAAGGAAAAATAAGAAGTGCATTTTTCAGAGTAACCGTAAATATTAATCAAGATAGTTTCTTCTACATTGCTGATGGAAGTGTATACAAATACACTCAGTGTGGAAAAAAGTTTGGCTTTATCTTGTAGAGTTCAATAATCACAAATTCTGTGGTTCAGCAATTTTACTCCCATTTCTATATCCAGAATAAACTCTCTGATATGCGTGTATAAAGAGAAATTTATAATAATCCTCATAAACAAGACAATGGGATATTATTCAGAACCATAACAAACTACAACTATAAAATGATATAGATTTATCTTAGACATAATACCAAATGAAAAAAAAGTCCAGAATGGATCCACTCAGCAAAATTTTCATAAAGTGAGGATAGAAAAATAATGTATACTTTGCACGATCTAATATTAATGATAAAACTATGTACAGAAAGAGAAGATGTAAGATGTAAGTAACCTCAAGTGAAGGGAGATGAAAGGTTGGCATAAGGATGAGCATATAACCCGTTGTATGTTATTATCCATTGTCTAGATCTTGTATTAGGTCATGTTTCCATCAATGTAATTTTATCATTAAATAAACAAGCAAGCAACACAAAATGGGCATGGAAAAATAGAGTATGTTATGAATCAAGAATGGTGATCACTTTGGGATGCTTGGCTGGCTCAGTTGGTAAAAGGCGACTCTTGATCTTGGGGTTGTAAGTTCCAGCCCCATGTTGGGTATAGAGATTACTTGACAATAAAAAATCTTTAGACAAACAGAATTATGATCATTCAAGACTGTAGACCTGAGGTAAATTGACATTTTTTAAAAATGACATTGTTTAGAGGCTGTATGTTCTATTTATAAATTTGAAAAACTGACACAATATTTAATACATTATTGAAGGTTAATGTTTTTAAGCTATTTATTTTTGAGAGAGAGAAAGAGAGAGAGAGGGAGAGAGAGAGAGAGAGAGAGTGGAGGAGGGACATGGGGGGGAGAGGGAGTCTCAAGCAGGCCCTGCATTATCAGTGCAGAGCCCAATGTGGGGCTCAAACTTACAAACCATGAGATCATGACCTGAGCTGAAATCAAAAGTCATACATTTAAGTGACTGTACCCCTGACTTAATTTTTTAATGAATAAATAGATAAACCAATCATTTTAAACAGAGATATTAATACTATTTTGACAAAATGTCAAAACTTTTTCAGTAATGAACATAGTTAAGTACAAGGGCACATAAACTAATTAAATACAAGGTAGTTAAAAATCAGTTAAAGAATAAATGGTCTCAGCATAAAGAAAGGATAACTCATGAGCACCAGGCAGAAATATTCTCTGTTCATGAAATTCAAAGCTTACATAACTAGTAAGAAATTACTTATAGCCTGAAGTGTATCAGCCATTGTGAAAGCTTTAATTTTGAAATGACACTTTAAAATGTGATTAAAGCCATTTTGCCAGACATGGTATAGGACCATCGAATACACAATCTGGTGTTAGGTTGCTGATTCAAAACGGGATGGCTTCTGAGAAACTAACATCTGGAAATCTCTGGGTGGACTAAAATGATCCAAAGTTTGTAATTAACTCTGGGAGAGAGACTATGCATCAAGTTACTTGAGGCAAAGAGTTGTTTTTTTTTTTTATGTTACAAATGGGAGTTTCAGAGTTAGGCAAATTTCTTCATTTCCAACATATCCATAGGAAGCTATTTCCATTCAGTCTCACTTGCTTTAGTGTGAGAAGCCATGATTTTTGAAATATGTTCTTTCCAACAATTTTGGCAGATAGTTCTTTCCAAACCATCTTTTGTAATAGCAGAGTAAATGGCAAATACAAATTATACTTATCAACAAGTTAGAGAAACTAAGTTTGTCACTAAAGTAGTCATTTTTGCTGTTTAAATTACTTTAAAGATCTAATAATCCTATCAAACTGGAAAAGAGGTTCATATTCTTTCTCTCTCTCCCTTTCTACTTTTCTCTCTTCCCAGTTTGCTTTTTCCTTCTTCTTTTTTCCCCATCTCCTTCTGATTGTCCCCTGACCTGCTTCTTTCAAAACCTTCTTGATCTGAATGGCTTTGCACAATGGATCGATTATCTCCAGCAGCCACTACTAATTTTTGATGTCTGGTGTTCATAGTCCTCTATCAAAGCTGGAAACCAGCTTTATAGTATTTTTTTCATTTTTTTCTATATAATTTAGAGATGTAATGAACACTTTTAGCCATTGGTTCATGACCATGACAATAATCATACTCATTTTACTGCTGAAAAGATGAGTTAAAAGGTAAATGCCCAAAAGGAACACAGTTAGCAGAGAATCTATATGGAGTTAGCTTCTGGAAAAAATGTTGGTTTAGAGAAAAGTTCAGTGTGGTTGAGAATAAATATGATTTTTATGAATCAAAAACAATAAAACTCTTCATAAGACTACATGTCCTATAAAGAGGTAATTGATATAAGAAGAAATATTAATGATCAGTAGCTCTATAAAAAGTATTCTCTGTATCTATAATAATTCTATTATCTTTCTTGGCACTAAGTGCTTCTGGTTTCCTCTAATTTAGTCTGTTATCCTCACTGTTGTCTATAATAAAATTGTTGATGTTGTTTAAATCCATGAGAGTTATCAGATACCAGAGATGAAACAAGAACAGAGTTAGAAAGTACTAGATGTTGGAAGGCCCTTTAATTTTTTTAGTAAGGTAAATAAGAATTTATTGAATTTATTTTAACTATGTACTCTGATCATTTTTGGACACTGCAGATGAAAAAGAAATAGTCTCTAGGTACTGTAGGTTATACTAAAGCAAAGTCTATGCCTGCATTCTCACCTAATATTTGCTTTAAAAGTTGTTAATATTATTTTAGTTGAATTACAAAAGACAAAATATTACTACTAAATTAACTATATTAATAGGTTAAATGCTGTTATAATTTATTTTCAATAATGTCCTAGGTAGGAGAGTTAAATCTTGAATCCAAGGGTATAAGAGTAAAGTCAAGTGACTTAAAGCAGAACTCACCAAAGAGAATCAAAACTTAGGTGTGGGAGGGAAGGAAAAAGGAATAAAGGAGGGAAGGAAGGAAAAAAGAAAGAAAGAAAAGAAGGGAAAGAAAGAAAGAAAGGAAAGAGAAAGAAATAGAAAGAAAGAAAAGGAAGGAAGGATGGAGGGAGGAAGGGAAGGGAAGGGAAGGGAATGGAATGGAAGGGAGGGAAGGAAGGAAGGAAGGAAGGAAGGAAGGAAATGAGACAATATGTTCTTTTTTGAACTACAAATTTTAGGGTCATGTAAAAACTAAGCCTCCCTATTCTGTGTCTGCCTGCTTTCTCTCTGAATACCCACTGTACTAGAAATTTCCCTCACTTTCTTTAACTTAATCTCCACAATAACCCCATGAAATAGGTCTCATTACTCTGAGGTTGATCCCATTTATAACCTGTTAGAAGTCCTAGAACAGAGAAATAGTGTGACTGGGGTGGGGAGTGGGTACACACCCAATGTCTCTGAGTCCAGTACTTCTCTTTCTTTGGTATTATTCTGCATTCCCTTCTGTCCATTTCCAAAAGCACAATTCCATTCCCATGGTAACTATTGACTGCTATAACTTTTGAGAGATTTCATTCCATATTTTCTATCAGGATTTTTACTCAGCTAAATTATTAACAATCCATTTTTCCATGTTTGGAAATTTCTGTTATTTATGCCTACATATCTATGCCTGGAACATAATCCAGAAAAACTGTAGCCCCTGAATACTGTGGTGCTGTGAGAACCCAAATACTTCCTCAACCAGGGCATTTAGAGAGCTGTGAGACTGTATAGAAGGCATTCTTTCCTACGCTAGATGGAGCCCAGAAGTCCCAAATGTAACTAGGAGAAGAAACCCTTGATATTTCTGGAAACTATGCCCAAATTCCGAGCAATCCCAATTGGTATGTATGGTAATATAGTATTAAAACATTGAGAAACTATCTTAAATGTGATAGAGGAAGGGAATTAATGGAGTAGTTAAGAAATTTACAGAGTATAGATTGTACCTTCTTACCAGAGAGATGCCATATTTGACCATATTTTTTCCTATAGATAAAGCATTGTTTATATTCTAACTAGAATCTGAAATAAGCTCATATTGCAGCAAAACAAATAATCCATTTTTTGTTGTGACCAGTATCCATGTGAGAGTGTGCACTATATATCCACTGTAGAGAATACCCTCTGGGGTAGGATAATTTCAGCTACCCATGCTATCCATGTTCCTTTGGCACCTCTTAATTTCTGAGTTCTTCTGAACTGAGAATGTCACGTGAACGTGTGCCTTTTGTTAAGGTCAAAGACAGACCTGGTCTGTGCAATTATAAAAGTTCCACTGATAGAAGTTAAGCACAGTTTTAAAACATTTCTTTGGCTACCTTATTTTTTTAAAGAAAAATATTATTTTAAAATTAAATTGCCATTCTAGTCCCTTCAGGATCCAGATGACTTAGGTGAATGGTCAGAGAAGAAGGGAAATGAGCTGGTTACAGATGTACTGCATCTGTGTCTATGTCAGAACACCCAGCCTTGAATTGCTGGCTTCATGGGGTTTTAATGGAGAGTAGAAAAGCATTTTGAAGTCTCAAGAATATCTGTGGTTACGGGAGCAAAGTTATGGGTTCAGTGTTAGGTGAAAGTCTGGGGCACCTGGTTGGCTCAGTTGTTTAAGCATCGGTCTTTGGTTCGAGTTATAATCTGATGGTTTGTGGGTTCAAGCCCCATGTTAGGCTCTGTGCTACCAACTAAGAGCCTGGAGCCTGCATTGGATTCTGTGTCTCCCTCTCACTCTGCCCCTCCTCAGCTTGCACTTTGTCTCTCTCTCTCTTTCAAAAATAAAATAAACATTAAGAAAACTTAAACAACAATGTTGGGTGAAAGTCTGCATTATTAATATTCTTTTAGATAACAAAACACTAACAGAAGCCTGCCTTTTTATTTTCCTTGACAAAGTATTAGTAAATCAAGTATTTTTTATCCAAATGCAACACTTTAGAGGTTTGAGAAGGAAATATGATAATATGTCTCTATCTGCCTTTTCTTATTACTTTTTTTAACCACACACAAATCTGTTCACATTTTGGTGGTTGTTTTAGTTTCCTTTTAATGCAATTACAGAATTATAAGTACACATATTCACATATTTTTGGGAGGAGTCTTATTTATGTTTGAATAGATAAGATATAGAAATGTACATTAATTTATTTAAAATTTATTAAAATCAATTTATGCTAAGTATCTTTCTTTCAACGGTAATTATTACTCTTAGGAAAACAAAGAAATTAGGAGAAAATTTATTTAAAACATATTTCAGTTTTTGTTCAAAAGTAAAGATATATTTTTATTTTTTTAATTAAAAAATGTTTATTTATTTAGAGATAGAGAGTGAGCAGGAGAGGGACAGAGAGAGAGGGAGACAGAGAATCCCAAGCAGATTCTGCACTGTCAGTGTGAAGCCTGACGCAGGTCTTGAAGTCACCGAACTGTGAGATCATGATCTGAGCCAAAATCAAGAGTCTGACACTTAATGAAATGAGCCACCCAGATGTCCTGGTAAAGGTATATTTTTTAAAGTTTCCATTCACAGTTTACGGATGGAAGCTTGGGATTTGGAAGGCAAATGTAGAAAAACAATGAGATATAAGGATGGGATTGCTGGACTTGACATTAACTATGTGGATACTGTCAGTGATGTGAATCCACTAGTCAACCTGGCTAAAAAGCAGGCAAGAAAGGTGGTATCTCAAGACATAGCCTAGAAACATCAGTACGTTAAAGTATAGATGATTATGTTTAAGGAGTGGAAACCACACATAGTCTAGTAAATAAACTAGTTATTGCCTTGTGTGAACATTCTAGACAATCTGAAGAGTACAAACATTTTAAAATATGGTAACTACACTAAAATAACATGGATTATGCAGTAAAGCAGAGTTATATATCTTCACTTCAACCCCATGTTAGCTCATCAAGGAGTGGCTGTGATGCAGTGTATTGCATAATGACTTTCTGTTGTTTATTTCCTTCTCCTCTCATGGGTAGAGAACATTTTCTAAATAGACATTTTACTAGTCCTGACTGATGGGGGACTCTACACAAGTTCCAAGCATTTACCAAGTATAGACTTCCTAGTCACTATCCCTATGTCTGGTACATTCTATGTAGGTATTCTAGGGGGGTAAGTGAGTCTTACATTTCAGCTCTACCAAGGAAAAGAAACTATAGTAGAGGAGAATGTCAATCTGTTCAACTGAGAGAGGTTTTAATACTGTTATTCTTTGAGTGAGAAGGGAGTAGTTATCTCATTAGATTTTGCTTACCTATCCCTAGGTAAAAGTAAAAGAGTGGAAAGTCTCAGAGGCTTTCACCTAAGAAGATGAGCATTTATGTAGCAAAGGGCATTTGGATGTATCATCTTCCTAAAGTGGGTCCAATCAGGCAGAGGGAAGTAATTTTAAAGGACTGGGGAAAATGTAATTGTGATAGAGGATGAGGGCAATACTTTTTGCTCGTATTGATATGTTCACTTACCAGGGATTGAATTTGATTTGATTTGATTTCATTTAATTTCTTTTTTTTTTTTATTTTGAGAGAGAGAGTGAGAGTGTGAGTGGGGGATACGGAGAGAGAATATTAAACTCCAAATTCAGTGTGGAGCTTGACATGGACCTTGATCCCATGACCCTGGGATAATGACCTGAGACAAAATTGAGTCACCTAAACTGACTGAGCCACACAGGTGCCCTAACTTAACAGGGATTTTAATCACTTATCAATCAATAATCCTGGATATGAGCAAGCCACTTTGGGATCCATGTTATATTGTACATCATAATCCTAAAGCATGTGTCAATATCCACAGCTGACAGTTTTTACTGGAATGTTTGCTGGCTAGGGGACCAGCCAAACTGCATGAGAGTGATGATGAAACCTTGAGTAAGTGCCTGATAGGAGCAAGCAAAGAACCCACAACATCATAAGCTCAGGTATGAGAGTTAACACACATGCACACAATTCAAAAAGACTCAAAATTTGGGGGCGCCTGGGTGGCTCAGTTGGTTAAGCATTAGACTTCGGCTCAGGTCATGAGCTCATGGTTTGTGGGTTTAAGCCCTATGTTGGCTCTGTGCTAGCAACATGGGGCCTGCTTGGGATTCTCCCCATTTTTCTTTCTCTTTCTGCTGCTCACCCACTCATGCTGTGTCTCTGAAAATAAATAAATAAACTTAAAAAAAAAGACTCAAAACAGTTACCATTGGGTTTACGCTATTCATTAATGTTTAAGGCAGAGGAAGGAGGTGAAATTTAAATAACGATGTCTGCAAATAAGTTGTTGCCAACTTAAAAAGGCATACGTGTTTATATATCACAGGGGATGTTAGGAAAAAGACATAGATATTCATGTCTTAAACCAGAACGCTGGATTATGTTAGGAAGGGCTATTCTAAGACCACTGACTCAAAAAAAGTTATAATTTGGAGTTAAGTGATTATTACATAAAAAGGAATTCACTTACATAGTAGTAGGTAGACTTGTTGAATGTTGGCCTGGGTCTTCTCCCAGACTGACAGTGTAAAGAACAATAGGCTAGTGGCACTGAGGTCGCTGATCAGCAGACTGCTCATAATTTTGTTTGTGTTGACCACCTGAATTCAGATGGGCTTCTATGAAATAAGAGGGAGGCAATTAAACTCTGTTCTTTTATTTGACTTTATTGTCTTTTATATCAACTGCTTGTTTGAAGAAAAAGCAGAAAGTATTAAGACAACTTAAACTGAGTTGTTTTTCTAAGTTGTTTTCTCACCAATATTTGAAAAATGCCTTTTTTTTTTCATCTTGAGTACTTTGGATAGTCAACTAGATTAAAAATTTCTATGGCTTTAAACCTGTACTTCTGTATTTCTCTAGCTGCTAGGCAATGGGGCTCCTAATCCATTACAATGAGAAAAAAAATACTGAAAACCTCAGCCTAATTAATAAAATTATAAGTAAGGCAAAGACATCTATGAGCTGAGAACTGTTGTGCACATGTAATAAGGAGGGAAGAATTAAGCAGTGTAATTATGGATGTGTTCCACTGCCCACATTTTTTTTCAAGCGTCAAACTGTTAATCATTCAGATGTTCACCAGCCACAACACTGGGCCTAGATAAGCCTCTCTTCTTTCTGCCACCTAATGACATGAATGTGACACAAAAGCAACCATACCTGCAATGCCTCTGGGGCAGTGTATTTGGAAGATTGAACAATTCAGGTTTTATTTTCCTGTGGATGAAGGATCAGCTGGCCCTGACTTAGGATATTGCGCAGAAGAGGCTGAAATTACAAAACATTTATACTTCAAGGTGAACATATTCTAACACCAATGTGTTAACTCATCTGAGACCCCAGGACACTCTTCCAGGCACTAAGTTTCCAGCATTCAAACTCTCAGCAAGAAGGCTGCCTTGCTTCTCCTCCCTTGGCACATGTAGCACAGGGGGTGCACATGCAGCAGCTTGAGTCAGGCCGGGTCATGTCCAGCGTGGAGCCCAATATGAGGCTTGAAATCACAACCTGAGATCAAGACCTGAGCTGAGATCAAGAGACAGACCCTCAACCAACTAAGCTACCCAGGCACTCTTACTTCCTACATTTTTAACTGTACTATTTTGATTATATCTTCATAGGCCCTTATGAGATGACACTTTCCATGTTTTTAAGGATTATTTTATTTCTAATTTCAACTTCTTCCCATCCTGTTATAGAAGCCTGGGACATACAAGGTTATGATTTCCCTAACCTGCTGTTTTTAAAACAAAGTTTTGTTTGGTGGAATCCCATCTGCTTGGTGCCTATCAGTTTCTAGCCCATCATTTCCTAGCTGTCTACTCAAGGAAGAGACTGAGTTAAGACTGTACTATAAAAGAAGTACTAGATGTAAATACGTGTAGCACAGATCCCTTACCTTAAAGAATGTGCTATTAGATTTGTAAGTCAACAGTGGCAAGTAAGACATCGAACATCAGAAGGTGGTATACAATTAAAGGCTACAAATTTCTTCCTCCCCCCACAGAGGCCCATAGGTATATCCTCCCTTCAGAGCATCCTGCTGTACAGCCCCATTTCATGTGCCATCAATCCCTTTTTCTTCTTCTGGGTGCCACTTCTGAGCACATATGACTCGCAGTGTATAAGAGCACATGGTTTGGAATGTAAGCATCTTCAAAATTCAGTTTTTGAGAGGGAATGTTAGGGTCAAGACCCCTCTGGGTCTCTGCAGCATGCATCCTTATCCACATGTGAACTCCTGTCTGGAGTGTAATCTGGGAGGAGTCTGCTCCTCCATGTTACCCAATACAAGTTACCATGTTACTTGGAGCATTTACGTGCCAGTGTAGATGAATAACTGTCCAGTCACCTGGATGGTATGGCACAGGATCTGCAGCAGGCTCCTCAGCACAGCTTTGACTCCTGTACACCAGATGTTGTAGGACACTGAATATATCTCATACATGATGGTCTTTTTTTTTAATTTTTTTAAATTTATTTCTGAGAGAGAGAAACAGTGTGAGCAGGGGAGGGTCAGAGAGAGGGAGATACAAAATCTGAAACAGGCTCTGAGCTGGCTGTCAGCACACAGCCTGACACAGGGTTTGAACCTATGAACCGTGAGATCATGACCTGAGCCGAAGTCGGTCGCCCAACCAACTTAGCCACCCAGGCACCCCCATGATGGTCTTGATGTTGCATTTTTTGCCTCCTTTGTCATAGGTTGATTGACCACATAAGTGTGGGTTTGTTCTAGGCTCTCTGCTCTGTTCCAGTGATCTATATATCTGTCTTTGTGTTGGTACCATACTGGTTTTTTTAGGTTTATTTATTTATTTTGAGAGAGAGACAGAGAGAAAGAGAGTGAAAGAGAGAAAAAAGGAAAAAAATTAAAAAAAAGAGAGAGAGAAAGCACATGCATAAGTGGGGGAGGGGCAGAGAGATAAGGAGAGAGAATCTTAAGCAGATTCCACATTGTCAGAACAGAGCTCAACACAGGGGTAGATCCCACAAAGAGTGAGATCATGACCTGAGATCTTGAACATGAAATCAAGAGTTGGCCACTTAACTGACTGAATTACCCATACTCTGGTACCATACTGTTTTGATTATTACAGCTTTGCAATATTGCTTGGAATCTGGAATTATGATGCCCCCAGCTTTGTTTTTCTCATGATTGCTTTTTCTATTATTTATTGTATGTATTGTATTATTTATTCTAGTTTTGTGAATATGCTGGTAATATTTTGATAGGGATTGCCTTGAATCTGTAGATTGCTTTGGGTAATATGAACATTTTAACAATAATAATCCCTGAGCATGGAATAACTTTCCATTTTTCCATTTGTTTGTGTCATCTTCAATGTCTTTCATCAATGTTTTATAGTTTGGGGGTATAAGTCTTTCACCTCCTCAGTTAAGTTTATTCCTAGGCACTTTATTTTTCTGGTGCAATTGTAAATGGTGTTGTTTTAAAAATTTCTCTTTTTCTCTTTCTGCCACATCATTATTAGTGTATAGAAACACTACCATTTTTTGCGCATTAATTTTGTACCATGCCACTTTACTGAATTCATTTATTACTTGTAGATTTTTTTGGTGAAGTCTTCATGATTTTCTATGGATAGTGTGATGTCTTCTGTACATAGTGACAGTTTAACTTCTTTACCTTTATGGATGCTTTTATTTCTTTTTCTTGTCTGATTGCTGTGGCTAGGGCTTTCAGTACTATGTCAAATGAAAGTGGTGAGAGTGGACATCCGTGTCTTGTTCTCGATCTTAGTGGAAAAGCTTTCTGTTTCTCACCATTGAGTAGGATGTTAGTTGGGAGTTTTTCATATATAGTCTTAATTATGTTGAAATATGTTTTCTCTAACCCCATCTGGTTGAGAGTTTTTATCATGAATGGACATTGAATTTTATCAAATGCTTTTTCTGCATCTATTGATGTGGCCATTTGACTTTTCTCTTTTTTTGTTTGTTGTTGTCATTTACGACATTGATTGATGTGTGAATATTGAACACACCCTTGCAGCCCAGAATAAATCCCATGGGATCATGGTGAATGATCTATTTAATGTATTGCTATATACCATTGGGATTTTGTTGAGGATTTTTGCATCTGTGTTCATCAGGGATATTGGCCTATAGTTTTCGTTTATTTGTGTGATGTCTTTTTCTGATTTTGGTCTCAGAGTAATTCTGTCCTTGAATGTGTCATAGACTCTGGCTCTAGAGTTCTTTCCTGTCCAGCAAGAAAGTAGGATGTAGGATTAAAATGCTATAGATAGCAAATGTGGAGGAGAAGACAAGAGACCCAGGTAAGGATCCTTGCTCTGTATTTATTAGGATCAGAAGCCTTACAAGCGTGATGGACATGCATAAAGAGACAATGAATCTGTGACCATTAACTCATGGGAGTGAGAGAAAGGGTGGGGGGAAGTTGAAGATATATGGTGTTAGGGGTTTAGGTCAATATAAAACAAGATCCTGGTGCTGGGCAGATGGTTATCACCAGCAGACATGAGGTGCCCTGTCTGTTTATCTTAACTGGGCCTAGAGGATAAGACAGAGAATGCTATCTCAGGGTCAATAAGGTACCTTTCTTTTGTTAATTAGCTCCGCTCTGGGCAACTTCACCCCACACCGGTCTATAGCTCTATCTACCTGTTTACCTAGTTTGGTCCATCCTTCCTGTGAAAGCAGCTTTCTACTATTGTACTAAGTTGGGGTGCCTTTCTGCCCTGAATACCTAATCTCGTTTATCTCATATACTTTTGTTCTATATTGGGGCCTTTGCCCTGCCCTCTCTATACCTATTTACCTAATCTTGTTTGCCCCAACTTGAGTGAGCATCTAATTCTTTATGCCTTATCAACCCATTGGTGCAAGCCCAGGGAATTCCTAAACTTATTTCCCACACGAATATATTTGGAAGCTTTCCTTTCTCTCCTATTTTTTGGAATAGTTTGAAATAGTTTGTTTTGTTCTGTTTTTTTTTGTTGTTGTTGTTTTTTGTTTTTTTTCTGGTTCAATTTCCTTACTTATAACTAGTCTGTTCAGATTTTGTATTTCTTCCTGGTTCAGTTTTGGAAGATTGAGATGCAATTGGAATACTATGAAACTCTTAAAATCAAGTAAATAATCCTACACATACAGATCTGGAAAGATTTAAATATTAAGTGAAAAGAAAGTACATAAAATTAATATAAAACTTTGTGTTTGAATAAAAAAATTCTCCAAGAATGAATACAAAATATTATAAATAGCAAGTCCTGAAAAGTAAGATTACATGTGGCTTTCACTTCCTCAAGTCTGAATTTCTGTTTTGATTAAATGATCTAAAACAGCTTATATTGTTTTTTTACTAAAAAGCATTATTTTTAAATACAAAATAAGAGGTTCAAGATGTGCACCCTTTCAAATTCAGATTGTATCACATGTGGGAACAACTCTACAGTCATAAAAGTATCAAGACAGCCACTTTAAAAATGCTCTCAGAGATTCATTGCCATGATCAAGTCTCTTGTGAGCAGTCTATTGCTATTGTTTAGTTGATGGATACTAATAAGGAAGGATATGGTAGGAAAGGGCAGGAGAAGGGAGGAGTGAGAAAGTACAGGAACAATGAAAGAAAAGAAAGAGAAGAGAGGAATAGAAGCAAGCAAGGATTACCATAAAGGTTTTAAGAGAGGCAGCTAACATACATACCAAGACAATATTTCCTGTTTCTTCTGTTGCCTACTTACTGCTTATAATTTCTCAGTAACTTTTCCTTCTCTCTTAATACCACAGTTGACATATAAAACTCTTGGTATCTGTCTACAGCCCATCTCTCTTGCACCTCACAAATGTCATGAACTACCTTGTTCTTTTATGAATGTTCAGCTTTACCTATACTTTTGTTCTGCACTTAAGGTACCCTGACCTTTTTCGTGGCTGATTATTTCTCATTCTAAAAATTCATTCCATCTATTCCATAACTAGCCAATGATGTCTCTCTCTCCTCCAGTCTGGATTAGATATTCCTCCTCTATGCTTTCCCATTATACTTGCAAACCTCTCATAATAAAATTTTCATGATAGTATAATTTACAATTAAATAGTCTCTCCATCTCCCCTGCTAGGTCTATGAGCTTCTTGAGAGAAGGGACTGTGTCTTAGTCATAAATGCTGGCCCATGTCAGTGCTGTGAGTTTGGGAAAAAAGATGAGTGGTTGGATGGATATGGGCATGCATATGTGCATAAATGCATGGGTAATTGATGATAAAGGTTTTGTGGTAGAGACTTTGATTTTATGCTTTATTCCTATTGAAAACTGATTCTAATAAAATATAAAACAATTCTCTAAAATATAAAACAAAAAATTGCCACAAATATATGGCAAATATAAGGTTACTCACATTTAAACCAATTTCTAAGGACTTTCTGTCTCTATCCAAATGAAATATAATCAAGACCCAGAAATTTCCCTGTAAATCAAGACATAGTCTAAGCATCTGGAGGAGTGCATACAATCTGAATGACAATACTCACATCCCTTGGAGAGACAAGCACCACTGGGTGTTCAAACAGGGTTTGTTGAATTAGAAAACAGAAATGGAGATTTTTAAAAAAAAGGAAAGAGAGAGAGAGAGATTTTATTATGTTGTGCCATAAATGTATACATTACTAAGATAAAAAAAGAAAAAAAAAACAGCCAATAGTTTTAGCAGGCTATTGGCATAATATCTCCACTTACCTGGCCAAAAACAATTTTTTTAAAAACCCAGAAAGTAATATTTTTACTGTTACTGGATCTTGTAAAAAATGTTTCCCTCTTTGATGCTATATGGGTGGTGCTTCTCACAACTGCTCCCACTGTAACAATAACCTAACAACACCTTTGGGGGACCTCTTAATGGTTCCATGACCTGAATCCCCATGCCATTCATCATGGGAGTTTTACGTAATTCTCATGGTATAACATTAAGAGAAGGAAAAAGTATTAGAAGTTTGGTTAAATAAGTAGATAGAAAGCAAAGGAAACTATGTATAATAAACTATGACAGCAATATATCTTTAAGGAAAGTCAGCATCTCCTAAAATTTTAATTATATATTTATAAATTAATTATCATTGAGATCAATACCAGTGAAAAATGAATAGGTATTAACAGACTCATTAAGAATTATTTAGGATAGGGGGGATGGGCATGGAGGAGGACACTTGTGGGGATGAGCACTGAGTGTTATGTGGAAACTAATTTGACAATAAACTATTAAAAAAAAAAAAGAATTAATACAAAAAAAAAAAAAGAATTATTTAGGATATTTTTGAAAGCATGTTTATGGACTATCCTTGGAATCACTATACTTGCTTTTTACCTCATTTATATAATTAACATCCCCATTTTAGAGATACTAATATTATATACCATGAAGACTAACATGTTGGCAAAGGCCACTATGCTAGAGTCAGATCTAATATTCAAACACAGTTATTTTTTTATTTCAAAGTAAAAAATCTTTTACTTTGTATCTTTTGGATGGATGTATCCATCCATTTTTTCTAGAATATCTAGTTTGTTTGCATATTAATTTTTATAATCCTTTGTATTTATGTGGTATCAGTTACTTTCATTTCTGATTTTGTTTATTTGGGTCATTTTATTGTGATTAATCTGGTTAATGACTTGTCAATTTTGTTCATTTTTTCAAAGAATAAGCTCTTGGTTTTAGTAATTTATTTTTCTATATTTTTAGTGTCTAGGTCATTTATTTCAGCTCTGATGTTTATTTTCTTCCTTCTAAAAACCATGGGCCTTGCTTTTATTTTTCTAATTCCTTCAGGCAAAAGAGGGAATAATCTGGATTTGTAGTTTGGAGAAACTTTCATAACAAGTGAAATCTAAGATATTCCTTGAGTACATACAGATGGAAAACAGCTGTAGTTTTAAAGTAAAGTAGTTAATATACATTGTCTTTTTGTATTCACATGTAATTTATTATATAAACTTATCTTTTATTTTTATTTTTGTCTGGGTGTAAATAGTTTACCCAGGATCACAAGCTATTAAAGGGTAGACCTAGGTTTCAAACTGAGGCAGCCTGACTCAGAGAACTTGTGCTCCTAGACACTGTGCTGGGAACAAATGGAGAAAAAAATGGTAGAAGAGACCAGTGGAACAGAGTATTGTGTGAGGTTGTGCTAGAAGAGCCATTGATAATTTCATATTGGCCTTTGTTCTGCTCATTCAATGGATAGCAAGGAAAAACTGTGTCTTTGTGAATGTACATGAGTGTATGTGAATGTATAGTGAAAATTGAAAATTTCTGATTGAAGATACCTAAACAGATCTTTTTGAAGTCAAAGTCTTCATACACGTCTTTAAGGTGCTACATGACCTGATCCTGGTTTATTCCTTTGAGTGATTTCCTACTACTCTGTTCCTCATTTATGCTGTCTTAAATTCCTTGCTGCTCCTAGAAGATGGCAATCATATTTTATGCTTTAACCTTATAGTTTTTGCAGTAGTTTTCCTAATTCTCCTCAATTTCTTTAAGTCTTTGTTTTAAATATTACCTTCTCAAAGATGTCTTGACCATTCACTTTAACATTGCAATTAGCCTGACCATGTGTACTCATTATCATCTTATTCTACTCTACCTTTTCTTTTATCCTCCACTACACTGATTAGCTTCTAACATTAGCAGTGGTTATTTATTATGTTTATTAATTACTGCATATTGAGTATTTTCTGTCTTTCTCTAATAGATCCTCAAAGACATGAGTGTTTATTTTGCTCTCTAATTTACTTTCAGTGATCTGAACAGTAACAAGAGATGTATAATGTATATTCAATATTTGTGAAATTAATAAACACAATGATGTACAATATCTATTGGGTAATCACAGCTCATCAAATATATGCAGTATACTTCGCTGGGTTATACCAATGTTTCTTAGTTTGGAATGTTAATTTCTGGGTATGAAGTAGACATCAGAAACATTATCAAGATCATTTTATGTAAGATTCAGGACTGAATATGTATAGACATGTCATTTTGGTATTAAGGTATTTGTGGGCCAGGGTGAAAAAGAAATGGTTGATATCAATCAGTTCTGAAAGTGCTCATCTTAGTCAACTAGAGATATGTAAATTTTAAATTATCTCTTGAATAAAATGTAGCATATAATGTTTTATCCAGCCAGGTAGGTTTTTTTGTTAGGGTAAAAATGAGATAATGATCCAGAACAGAACAGAAGGTTGGTGAGAAAGAATTAAAATAGAATGGATATATGTTTTATGTGAAAATATTTTACTAAGACGTTTTAGGAAAAATCTCTTCCCTTTAAGTATGGTTAACAAAGTTGGATATAATTTCAAAAGAAGCTTGTATTAAATGTGTATTAGAGATGGAAAGGAAATAGATTTAAAAAATTTTTAAATTTAAATTCTAGTTAGTTGACATAGAGTGTAATATTGGTTTCAAGAGTAGAATTCAGTGATTCATCACTTAAATGTAACACCCAGTGCTCATCATGACAAGTGCCCTTCCTAATCCCCATCACCTATCTAGCTAATTCCCCCACCTCTCCATCAACCCTCGGTTTGTTCTCTGTCTTTAAGAATATCTTATGTCGTGTTTCCCTCTCTTTTATTTCCCCTACACATATGTTCATGTGTTTTGTTTCTCAAATTCCATATATGAGTAAATCATTTGTAAATCTTTCTATGACTGACTTAATTCACTTCGCATAATACACTCGAGCTCCATTCATGTCATTGCAAATGGCAAGATTTCATTCTTTGTGATGGTTGTGTAATATTTCATTACATACATATATACTGCATATATATATATGCTACAAGAAATAAAAATGTTTTAAAATCAGGTTTATTTCAAGGCATGATAAAAAGCAAGAGTAACTGCATTCTTGGGATAAAGCAATTATCAGAGGCTGAGGCAGATATGACATACTTTGGAATTATTGGATAAGGAATTTAAAATAACTATAATTAATACATAAAGTGTTCTAATTGGATAATTAGACTATATGCAAAAACAGATTGGTGATGTAAACAGAGAGACAGAAACTCTAAGAATCCACAGGAAATGTTGGAAATCAAAAATGCTGTAAGACAAATGAAGGATGCCTTTCATAGGCTCATCACTAGATTAGACATAAGAAGGATGGAATCTTTGAGCTTGAATATACATCAGTAGAACCTTCCCAAATTCAAATTTTATTTAAGTGTATATTTGTTTATTTGTCTCATGCTCACAGCATGAGCAGGGGAGGGGCAGAGAGAGAGGGAGACACAGAATGTGAAGCAGGTTCCAGGCTCCAAGCTGTCAGCACAGAGCCTGATGTGGGGCTTGAACCCACAAGCTGTGAAATCATGACCTAAGCTGAAGTCAGATGTTTAACCTACTGAGCCACCTAGGTGCCCCAACACAATGACTTTCATATACAGGTATATAATCCCATTTTCCAATCCTTCTATACTAATTTCTCTAGTTTTCTANATGAAGAGACTGAGTAGTCAACTCCTCAGTTTGAGAATGATCTCCTAAATAACTCATGGAAAAGAAATGGTGACTTCTGCAAGCAACACTGTATGGATAAGTGTTGAAGGGTTATATACTTTCTTAAGATAATTTATTTTTCAGTAGAACAAAAGTCTTGGATAGTTTATTCCATGTTAATGGTCAGTAGTGTGATTATATGTATATTTATTTATCTAAGACTCTTTTGCCTATTTAAAATTTTAAAATACTGAAAATACACATTTTGTGTGGCTCATGAATTTGAAGTCACAGTGCTATAATTGCAGAGCAATGGTATAAACAAAGTGTTCTGTGTTACTGGGTTGGAACATATTCTCATGGAGAGAGAATGATTGATTCTTAGAACTTTTTTTTTTTTTTTTTGGTGAGCAAAATAGGCTTGCTTTTAAGTTGGTTCAGGTATGCTGCTACTTTTTTCTTTTCTTTATTACTTATGTTTACAGATACACTCCCTTACATGAATATAATTTTTGTCATAGATTACATATTGGCTGATATTCACATATGCAGAAAACAATAAAGTGGACAAAAAAACCCACAAGTCAAATAGCTATTAGTGTTTGTGATCATATTAAGATCTGGTTTCTAAGAGGCCGAAGTTATAACTTCTTCTAAACTCTACCTTTAATTATTCCCTTTAAATGTGTACTGGTGTTAGAAAGATGTGAATTAAGAAATAACATACATTAAAGAGAGTAGAACTAGGATGGGGTTTAGAAAATGTTAAATAGAAGGAGCTCTTATGTAGTATTGCCCAACCATGGATACAAAGCAGTACTGAACACCATTCCATGCTCAAGCATTAAGCCCCTGCTTTTTAGACTTGCAGGCCTGACAGTTACCACTCCATGATGCAAAATTACGCCTTTTGAAAAACTATACTTGTTGAAATTTTATTTTTTTGTTTTGTTTTTAAAGGTTATTTATTTTTAAAGAGAGCGAAGGAGGGAGACACAGAATTCCAAGTAGGCCCCAAACTGTTAGCACAGAGCCCCATACAAAGTCCGATCCCACAAATCATGAGATCATGACCTGCGTGAAAATGAAGAGTGGGATGCTTAACTGACTGAGTCATCCAGGTGCCCCTGAAATTTTATTCTTATATTGAGATGGAATTTGCTTCCTTATGTATTTCAGATTGTATTTCTCATTTGTAATCTAGAATTGAGCCTAATAAAATATCTTCCATAATGTCTCTTCCTTTTATGTTTGAAAATGTAAATGATGATATTATATCTTCTACCTTTAAGATAAACATTCCTTCTGAGGCTACACATCTTAAGTCTTTTTAAGCAAAATTCCCCAATTAGAAATTTTCATGAGGGGTATGTATGTATGTATGTATTTATAAGGCAACCTGAAAAGTCAACTTAATTTTCTGTTAAAATTTTTCTTTTGGAACCTGGGCATAAGCTGATACTGACTCTAGCCACAAAGCACAGGAAACAATATGATAATATTCCATCATAAATGTAAGCTCATTAAATCTGTAACACAGATATATAAGAACATTTGAGGGGCACCTGGGTGGCTCAGCCGGTTAAGCTTCCAACTTCAGCTCAGGTCATGGTCTCATGGTTGGTGATTTCGAGCCCCCCACTGGGGTCTATGCTGACAGCTCAGAGCCTGAAGCCTGCTTCTGATTCTGTGTCTTCCTCTCTCTCTGCCCCTCCACTGCTCGCACTCTGCATCTCATAACTAAACATTAAAAAAAATTTTTTAAAAGAACATCTGGGGGGTGCCTGGGTGGCTTAGTCGGTTAAGCGTCCGACTTTCGCTTAGGTCATGATCTCGCGGTTTGTGGGTTCGAGCCCCGCGTCGGGCTCTGTGCTGACTGCCAGCTCAGAGCCTGGAGCCTATTTCAGAGTCTGTGTCTCCCTCTCTCTCTGACCCTCCCCTGCTCATGCTGTCTCTCTCTCTCTCCTAGAAATAAATAAAAATATTTTAAAAAAGAAAAAGAACATCTGGATCAGAAATTCAAAATCTCTGACTAAAAATGAATAATAATTTGGAAATAAAAAGTAAGAGCCAACTTATACTCAGAACAAAATTTGAACAAGACATAATCATTTCAGAAAAGAGAAATAACTACTAGGTACTGAAAAGAGACCAGAATGGCCAAAATTACAATGAAGGGTACAGGAAACAAAGATGAAAGAACCAAGAAAACAAAACTTAATTAAAGATAAAAGTAAAAACTTTTCAGAGAGAAAATTGTATAGAAGCAAGCAAATGATATTCAATATCTGTCTAATTTGAAAATTAGACAATATAATAGAAATAAAATTTCAAACTTTTATTAATGTGTCAGAAATAAAAGACCAGAATCTATATAATGAAACACCTTGTAGTCAACTTGGGAAATTTTATCTTAGATGGTCAATTACAAAACATATCCTATATGTTATATATATTGCATATATATATTGCATATCTTATATGCAATAAAATTATTGCATATTTAAAATATTATCTTCTGAGCCTCCTATCAAAGTAACTGAAGTAACCTAAATAGGACAGAAAATCAAGCTGACATCTGACTTCTTGATAGTAGTATACAAAGAAGGGCAACAATTGAGCTACATTTCCAAAAGACTCAAGGAAATAAAATGTGATATAAAAATTAATGTATAGTTAGCCTGTCCTTAAAATCTTTCAGGATTAAAGAAAAATGATGTTAAGTATGCAAGATTTTGTTTAATATTGGATGTATAGCAAAACAACAAAATAGGACAGATTTATTGACAGTCATTGATAAACAGTGTTCAATCTAGGATGCTCAAGTGGGAAATACAATAATTGAAAATTAAAAATATCAGAAATATAATCACAATAAGCTAGATATTTTGGGTCTATAGATATATGTCAGATTTTTTAACCTAATAATAGCAAATACACTTTTCAAGTGTACATGTAACATGTAACTGGACACACCACTGACTGGTTATTTAATGTCTAATTCCTTTACTAAGGAGTATACTTCCTGAAGGCAGATGAGAGTTTTATGCCAGAACCTGACACAGTGTCTGATGATTACTGGGTATTTTCTGTAGGTGGTCAGTGAAAGCTGATGGAGTGAATGAATTCTTCAAAGCAGCTTGTGCTTGTAATGAAGATTGTTTCCAATTACCCACAGTTAGAAACCAACTGAGATCTTCTTTCAATATTTCTAACATACTTAATTTCAGTTTTTTCTTTTATGTAAGCACCCATAAATAGGAAATTAATTTGTGATGAGTGAATTTATATTCCTGATCTTTTATAACTTTTGGCCAATGCAACACTTCCTATTTTCTATTTCCTAAAACATTTTCATCACTCAAAATAAACCTCATACCAGTTAGCAGTCAGTCCCAATTCCATTCTCCTCACATCTCCTGACAACCATGAATCTACTTTTTGTCTCCATGGATATGAATACTTTGGACATTTCATATAAATGGAATTTTACGTGGTTTTGTGTGTGTGTGGCTTTCTTCACTGAGCATAATGTTTTGAAGGTTCATCTATATTGTAGCATGTATCAGAATTTCATTCCTTTCAATGGCTGAATAATATTCCATTGTATGACTATACCACATTTTGCTTGTCTACTCATATGTTGACAAATATATGGATTGTCTCTACCTTTGGCTATTGTGAGTACTGTTTCTACAAACATTTGTGCTATTTTTTTGTTTGTTTGAACACCCATTTTCAATTCTTTTGTGTGGAACTGCTGTCATATATTAACTTTATGTTTAGTATTTTGAGGAACTGTAAAACTTCCACAGTGGCTGCACCATTTTACAGTCAAACCAGCAGTGTATGAACATCCTAATTTCTCCATATTCTCACCAACACTTGTTATTTTATTGTTTTTTATAGTGGCCAATCTAATGCGTATGAAGTAAGATCACATTGTGGTTTTGATTTGCATTCCCCTAGTGACTAATGATGTTGAGCACCTTTTTGTGTGGTTCCTGGTTGGCCACTTGTTCATCTTCTTGAGGGAATATCATCTCATATCTTTTGTTGTTTGTGTTTTTATTGTTGAGCTTTAAGAGTTCTTTATATTTAGACCTGTAATAGCTTCCTAGGGCTGCCATAACAAATTAACACAGTCTTGGTAGTTTAAAACAGAAATTTGGTCTCTGCAATTTTGGAGGCTAGAAATCTGAAATTAATCTATTGGCAAGGCTATGCTCCCTCCAAGGCTCTAGGGAAGAGTTCTTCCTTGCCACTTCCAACTCTGGTGGCTTCAGATGTCCCTTGGCTTGTGACTATGTAAATTCATTCTCTACCTCCATCTTCATGTGGTGTTATCCTCTGTATTCTTGTCTTTTCCTCTTCTCTTATTAGGATAGTTGTTTTTAGATTTAGAGTCAGTCCAGGTTCTCCAAATTAATGTCATCTCCAGACCTTTATCACATTTGCAAAGACCTTTTTTTCCAAGTAAGTTCACATCAACAGTTTCAGGAGTTGTAGTACAGCATATTGACATGTCTTCTTGAGGGCCACCACTCAACTGGCTACTAGACCATCATCAGAGGGTCTTAACAACTACTTTCTCTCATCTGCAGGTTTTGTTTTCACTTTCTTGAGTGGATACTTTGACACACAAATATTTCTAGTTCAGATGAAGTCCAGCTACCTATTTTTTCTTCTGTTGATTGTGCTTTGGGTGTCATTTTAAAGAAACCATTGCCTACAATAAACAACAGCAAATAATAAATATACTATGTATTTCTAGGGTTGTATCATCTGTGGTTTTTGTTTTGATTTTCATTCAAGGCCTGGAGAAGCTACGAGAATGAGAAAGAGAATGGTTTTGAGATGTGCCTGCAGACAGAAAACACATTATGCAGGGCCTTTAGGTGTTGAAAAACATCACATTTTGAACTTTATCCCAACAATAAATGGATGGCCTTTGGAGCTTTTATAGTATGTATGTTTGCTCTGTGAAAGACACTGTTAAGTGTTTACGTAAGTTATACATTTTATCCTTAACATGCTGTGAGAATGAGGTGCTATTTTACAGAAATTGGCTTAGAGAAGTTGTGCTTCTTCTCAAAATTCCTAGCCCATCACTCATCCCCTTTCATAGGTGTGTTTCCAGTCTGTGAGGTCCTCTAAGCTTCTAAGTTTTAATAATGCAAAACTCTCCCCTTTATTCTTCCAGCACCAAAACTTATATGTTTTTTCCTTCAGCTCTTTTTAAAATGATCCCTTAGTATTTTAAAAAGTCCAATTTTAGTTCCTCGATACCTAGTTAACCATCTTTAAGTGATATTATTGTATTATAAAAGAACAAGTATGTCTTTTATTTGTGGTCCTAACTAATTATAAATTTGTAACAGAATTGGTCCCAGGAAGCAGATCCTTAAATATTGGGTTTGTGAATTGGCTTGGTCTTGTCCTTGGGAATGGGCACAGCCTCAGATCCTTGCCAGTGTGAAATGGTATGCTAGTCACCCATTACCAGCAGGCAGTGGCATTACGGAGAATTGTGTTGATTGTATTGAAATGCCCACTGAAGCAAGTGACTGTTGTACTTGATCGTTTTGTTACTAATGATGATGATAAGGAGTGTGGTGAGTGATGGATTATTCTGAATATTTATAGAAAGAAATGATAAACTCAGATTTTTTAAAAGTTGATTTCAAGTTATAGTCTGAGAACCAGAAAAACATTATGGCAGTTTTTAAATATCTTGCTTTTGTAGATATAGATGTGATCCTGCTGAAGCTGGCCACAAAATCTATTTTTGTATTTTGCAGAATAACAATTCAGTCTGTGAAATTTAGGGCATTACTTAGGAAGAAGTGGAAACATTTAGAATTAAACATGTAGAGGCACCTGGATGGCTCAGTCCATTAAGTGTCCAACTTTGACTCAGGTCATCATCTCCTGGTTGGTTCATGAGTTTAAGCCTCCTTTTGGGCTGTCAGCATGGAGCCCTCTTCAGATCCTCTGATTCCTTCTCTTTTTGCCACTCCCCCACTTATGCTCTCTCTCAAAAAATAAACAAACATTAAAAAAAAAAAAAACCCAAACGTGTAGGGGCGCCTGGGTGGCTCAGTGGGTTAAGAGTCCGACTTTGATTCAGGTCATGATCTCATGGTTCGTGAGTCTGAACCCTGTATCAGGCTCCGTGCTGGCAGCTCCGAGCCTGGAGCCTGCTTCAGAGTCCTGACTCTCTCTCTCTCTGCCCCTCCCACACTCGCACTTTTGTCTCTTTTTCAAAAATAAATAAGCAAAATTTTTTTTAAAAGCCGTGTAAACAGCCTTATAAACTTCCAATTATCTCTTTTTTTGTTCATTAAAATATGCAACATAAAGTGGAAAAGTGTCCAAAACTTACTGGAGGTAATCTTGGTGACCAGCCAACTATGTTATATAAGTAAAATACATGGTACTATCTTTTTTTTCAATGCCTATCTCTTACATTTTCTTCAGGTTAACAAGCATATTTTTGGCAATGCGATAGGATGTACAGATGCAAAAGAAGTTTCAGACATACTGCTTGCTACAGTAGCTTAACAACTTTTTCACGTTTACCTTCTGCCTTTATCCAAGAGGGGTTATTCAATTTTAAGAATCTCTCCATGAGGCATTGGCACACTCTGTTAAAGCATGTTTGAAATTCTTAACTGTAATTCAGAGAATTTTCACAAAGAAGATAATGATAACTTTGGGAGTAGCAAACTTGAAAAACCAGGGAAAGAAAACCAATTGAGTTACTGTTTTAGGAGTATTAAAATATAGCAACACATTTACCATGCTTTCCTAGATTCAATGTTCATCCACTAAGATTTTTTTAAATAATGATTTTTCTAAAACTGTGAAGATCTTATCATTTATGTTTTTATAAGGAGAATCTCGGACTCAAAGAATTTAATGAATTGCCTAAGATATACACTGGTGTTCAGGAAGAAAGTCCAAGTTCCTCTGCTAGCTTAACATGCCTTCCTTTTTTCTCAGGTTGGAAGTTTTATCTTATTTCTGTAGTAATTTAGTTTTATATCACTTCTCACTGGATATATAACCATTTTTACTTCTATCTCTATGTTAAAAGTTGTTTTAACATAAAATACTCTATCTGATATGAAAAACTGATTTGAAAAAAAAAAGGAGACAAGAAAAAATTGTACTTCAAGCATTCTACACAGTAAACATTATTGAAGTTTTAAAGTATTCTTCATTTAACACATAAGTACTAAGGACATGTCTTCTGCAATATTTAATCTCTAACTAGATTTATAATATCAAATTCAATTAAGGTTTTACTTCCAGTTGTAAGAGAAATCACATCCTAACTGGTATTATACATAACCACCATCATGGGTGGCCTCATGATGAGAAGCTCTCTGTACCCACCTGCCCAATCTTAAAGTTAATGTAAAGGCCTTAAGTGGGTTCAGCTATATATAGTGTCCAGACAGTCTCAACACCATATCACTCTCTCAAGGCTGTATCCTTGGGGAAGCTTCTGGGAGAGGGGAAGGTACCTGGAATGCACATTAGAAATGCAGAGGCGGAGGGGAGGACCTTAAATTCTTACCTCTTACCTTATCTCTTACCTTAAATTAAAAGCTAGAAATGATTAAGCTTGATGAGGAAGGCATGTTGAAAACTGAGACAGCCCCAAACCTAGGCCTCTTGTGCCTCCCAAACAGCCAAGTTGTGAATGCAAAGGAAAAGTTGTTGGAGGAAATTAGAGGTGCTCCTCCCAAGAACACATGAAGTAATAAGAATGTGAAAACAGCTTTTTTGCTGATAGGCAGAAAGTGTTAATGGTTTTGGATAGAAGATCCAACCAGCCTCAGCATTCTCTTAAGCCAAGGCCTAATCTACAGCAAGGTCCTAAAGCTCTCAAATTTTAGAAAGGCCGAGAAAGGTGACCAAGCTATAGGAGAAAAGTTTGAAGTTAGCAGAAGTTGGTTCATGAGGTTTAAAACAAGAATCTATCTCTAAGACATAAACGTGCAAGATGAAGCAGCAAGTGCTGATGTAGAAGCTGCAGCAAGTTATCTAGAATCTCTAGCTAAGAAAGCTGATGAAGGTGGCTACACTAAACAACAGATTTTCAATGTAAATGAAACAATTTTGTATTTAAAGAAGGTGTCATCTAGTACTTTTATAGCTAGAAAGAGAAAGTCAATGCCTGGCTTCAAATCTTCACACAAAGGCAGATTTTCTTTTCAGGGGCTAATGCAGTTATTGACTTTAAGTAGAAGCCAATGCTCAGTTACTTTTCTGAAAATCTAGGGCCATTAAGAATTACGCCAAATGTACTCAGCTTTGCTCTATAATTATAACAACAAAGCCTGCTGACAGCAAATCTGTTTACAACATTGTTTAGTGTATATTTTAAGCCCACTTTGAGACAACTGCTTAGAAAAAAAAGATTCCTTTCAAAATATCACTATTAGTTGACATTGTACCTAGTCACACAAGAGCCCTGGTGGAGACGTACAGCAAGATCAATGTTGGTTTCATGCCTGACAATGCAACATCCATTCTGTAGCCTGGGGATCAAGGAGTAATTTCAACTTTCAAGTCTTATTACTTAAGAAATACATTTTGTAAGGCAATAACTGCCACACATAATGATTCCTCTGATGGATTTGGGAGAAGTCAATTGAAAAACCTTCCAAGAAGGATTCACCATTCTAGTTGCCGTTAAGAACATTTTTGATTCATGAAAGGATCAATATATCAATATGAACACGAGTTTGGAAGAAGTGTCAACTCTCATGGGTGACTTTGAGGAGCTCAAGACTTCAGTGGAGGAAGTAACTGTAGATATTGTGGAAAGAGCAAAATAACTAGAATTATAAGTGGAGCCTGACTGTGTTATTGAATTGCTACAATGTCATGATAAAACTTAAACAGATGAGGACGTACTTCTTTTTTTTTTTTTTAATGTTTTATTTATTTCTAGGAGAGAGAGAGACAGCGTGAGCAGGGGAGGGTCAGAGAGAGAGGGAGTCACAGACTGAAACAGGCTCCAGGCTCTGAGCTGGCAGTCAGCACAGAGCCCGACGCGGGGCTCAAACCCACACCCACGAACTGCGAGATCATGACCCAAGCGAAAGTCGGACGCCCAACCAACTAAGCCACCCAGGTGCCCCGAGGACGTACTTCTTATAGCTTAGCAAAGAGAGTTGTTTCTTGAGGATCTACTCATGGTTCTGTGAAGATTGTGGAAATGACAACAAAGGATTTAGAATATTACATAAACTTAATTGAGAAAGAAGCAGAGTTGGGAAAGATTGACTTCAATTTTGAAAGTAGTTTTACTGTGGGTAATATGCTATCAAAAAGCATTGCATGCTTCAGAGAAATCATTTGTGATAGGAAGAATCAACCAATGTGGCAAACTTCAGTGTTGTATTATTTTAAGAAATTGCCTCAGCCATCCCAACCATCAGCAGCCACCACCTTGTTCAGTCAGTAGCCATCAACATGGAGGCAAGACCCTCCATCAGCACAGATTACAACTTGCTGAAAGCTCAGATGCTGGTTAGCAATTTTTAGCAAAAAGTTTTTTTCACCTAAGGTATATACATTATTTTCATTACATTATTTCATTACATATAATGAATGCTATTGCACACTGAATAGACTTTAATATATTGTAAACATAACTTTCATAGGCATTGGGAAACCAAAATATTCGTGTGACTCACTTTATTGCAGTGTTTGTTTTATTGTGGTGATCTGCAGTCATCTCTCAATACCTCCAAGGTATGCTTGTATTTGTTCTCTAGCGTACTTTTTTTTAAATGTAGGAGCTAACACTTTATTTCTAAATTCATAGTTTTAGATGGAACTAGCACTTATCAGCTTTCAAGATTCCTCAGTGCCTGTCCTCACTAGGACTTCTCCAGTCCCAGTAACTGCTCCCTCTCTTTCTCCCCAAAGCACACCCAACTATAAACATTATGTTGCTCTTTTATTGACTCCCATTCTCTTCCTCATTCATCAGATAAATGGTAAGGTCCAATTTGTTTTCCTTACTTTGACCTAACCAGTTGTTGCAGAGCCCCATTTCTTGCCTTTGTTTTCTTAGCCCAATATACAATGAAGTGGAAGTGGGTGAAAGTTGCTCTTCCCACTGAGGATAGGATTTGGACAGGGCTGCTGAGCAGATCACACACAAAAAGGGAGCCCAGGCTCAGAGAAGTAGAGGTAATTATGGGTGAGGTCCCTGGAATTAGGCTAATCACAGGTGATGTCATTTCTGTTGTTTATGCAGGTTCTAAGAGTAGTTCAGGGCAGGTCTGTATTTGTTGTCTAGCATAGCCTTGTATTTTCTAAACCCTTTCTTCTTCCTAGTCCTACAGGAACAGTTCCAAGGTCAGCAGTATAGCTCTTACAATTTCTTTATTGGAGCTGGTATAGTCTAAACAATGACATCAAAGTAAAACCCTAAATAAAGCTTTCTGTTTAGGTACAAAAATGCTTAGATTTTCTTAAATTAACATGGGTTATTGATAGTTGGCTATTCATTTTGATAGTTTAATTTAGAAACAGCATTGCTCTCTTTGAAAAGGCTTGTAAAAAAGATAGATTCAGGAAATTTAAGTCCATATCAAGAAGATATGCACCTATATAAGTGAATCCTCTTGACTTTATAACTTTCGATTTGCCCTTAATGCCTACATTAAATTCTCAGTGGATCTTTTCCTAACAAATTGAGTCAGAATTAATGCCTCTCTTCTCTGTGCCCTCATAATACTGCTTTTGTACCTAGTGATGTAATTATTTATATGTATTTCTGTCTTCTGAGATTATAAATTTTTAAATTTTATTTATTATCATTTCAGCACCTAGCACACTGCCTGACAGAAAAATATCTTTCCTCAATGACAATAAATGCAGTCATTTATTGAGTTTCTGCTATTTGCCATATTATGTTTTAAGGAAATTCATGTAAATTATCTCTCTTAATTTTCATATCTCTGAGTTAAATTTTCTTTCTAGCTCATCCAGAATCTCTGACACATCTTTCCAAACCTGAGAGTCTGCCTTTCACTACTGATTATAACAAACTCAGCTAACATTTGCTATTTTGTGTGAGCTTTAACAAGCAAATGCACTGACTTTATTATGTTTGCCACATCTCTTTTGCTTACCCATTCAGAGACAGTTACAGGTAGTGTGTGTTGAGATGGGGAAATTTCTAAATGACCAGGAGTCTACTGAATTCATAATTCTTTTAGGAAGAACAGGTTGCTAAGATGTATAAACTCCAATCTAGACTCCTGCATATAGTTTCTGTTAGTGTTAGGTAGTGTCCATTATGTACTGGAATTCTCAGAATCTTCAGTAAGTGCTTCCATTGGGAATTCTGTCTTTGAGAGAATAATGCTTCACAAAAATGTGTTTTGTGATGGTTTCATCTTTAAGAGCGGTAACAATTTGAAAGGACAGATGAGGTGAGACCCACTAGGGAGATTAGGGAGATTTTTTAGAGCTGGTGGCTTACTTTCTTCTCTTGTCTTCATGTGGCTATGCAACCATTATTTAAAAAAATTTTTTTGGTTTTAAAATAATCATATTAAGCAAANGACGCGGGGCTTGAACCCACGAACTGCGAGATCATGACCTAAGTGAAAGTCGGACGCCCAACCGACTACGCCCCCCAGACGCCCCATGAATATTCTTAATATTTACATGATTCATTTTCAGGTAAAACTCTCCCATGGGTAGAGATATGAGATGGATGAAACGTAAGCCATGTACTTGCTCCTTGGCTGTGAATCTGGTTAAGAAATATAGCTTTATTTATTTCATTTTATTATTTTATTTTATTTTATTTTAATTTTTTCAATGACCTTTTAATGTTCATTTATTTTTGAGAGACAGAGAAAGACAGAAAGAGGCAGAGGATCCAAAGCAGGCTCCACTCTGACAGTAGAGAGCTCAATGTGGGGCTCAAATTCATGAACTGTGAGATTATGACCCGAGTTGAAGTTGGATACCCAACCAATTGAACCACCCTGGTGCCCCAGGATATATATCTTAAAAAAAAAAAAATCCTTTTTGGCAAGGCAGTTACACTGATGGGATTACCAAAATGTGAAGATGTTCAAAGCTTTTAAGAAGCCACAAAACATAGAATTCCCTACATATAAATCATTTGCAATGAACTCAGATATAAATGCAAAAACATGTCACCTCCTTTACCCTAGGGAAGATGTGGTCAGATACTTTCATAGAATTTAAATGTGGTTCAATCCATCTTTGTCTAAGTGTCCTACAGTGGGATAGGAGAGATGGGGAGCAAGTTTTCAGTGTTTGTACTTTGAATCAATTTTAGAATCAAAATTGTTCTCTCCCCACCAGCAGAGAATAAGGAATTCATATAAAATGTTGTTATAATGTAACTATGAAAACAAAATAATGACATCCCTAATATATTGGCAGCCAGATATTAGTGACTATATAGACTCCTTCATTGAGGTCAAACTCTGGTGACACAGGTATGAGAAGAAAATGAATGATCTGAGAAACTAGAGTTAAATTTTATGAGAATATCCTGGGGAAGCATATGGTAGTGCTGATCTGACATGAATACTTTAGTCCCAGGCAGATGAGGGCTTGCAAGGGTTGTATGGTAAGGTGCTACAGAACATTTGAATTGTGCTGCTTTTCTATTTTTTTCATTATGTTTAGTAGAATATTTGATACATACAGCTGTGATGAAGAATAGGGAAGATCTTTATGACTTGATATGGAGGTCATATGACTTGACATTTCTAGGATACAGTGTCAAATGAAATGACCAAAATAATGTCTATGGTAAGCAACAAAAAGGAAATAAGGGGGAAAGGAACCGTATATCTGCACATTAGTGCAAAATTAAACATAAGAAACAAACCACTAAACTATGAGATTAGTTACTTACAGGCAGTAAGTACATGAAAATTTAAAAAAGATTGAGGATTGTTAAAGATTAATTTTAAAAAAAAGAGAGAGACATGGCATTGAAATACAACTTGTGATCGATTGGTCCTAAACCACATACTTTTTTTCTAAAGGGACATTATTCTTATAATTGGCAAAAAATTGAATAAGGTTGATAGATTAGACATCCATATCATATTAGTGTTGATATCCAAATTTGAAAATTACATTGTTTTAGAAAATACATACTGAAGTAGCTAGAGGCAAAAGAGTATTATGTCTATAACTTACTCTCAAAATTCAGAAATGAAAATATATGTGTATATATAATATATATTACATATGTATTATATATGACTATATATCTCCATACACATATAATTTGATGTATGTAATATCTATATATCTTAATTTACATAGATTTATGTAGGCAAATATATTTTTGTATACCTATACTGTATACTTTTACATGTACATATAAAAGCACTGTTAAATATTATTAATATTACAGCAGAAATGAACTTTGCTAATTACCTACAACAGGTAAACTTAAAACAAAGGTATATTTGCAAGTTGAAAATAATGGTTGATATTATGGAAAAAATTAAAACCTCTGTTAGGACATATGATTATAATTTGATTAAATGGAAGGACATATCAAGCTCATAAATTAAATGACATAACATAGCTAAGACATGAGTGTTGTCCTAAATATATGTATTCTACTGCTAAATACTGTCCTAAATATATGCATTCTTACCTGATTTTTAATTTAAGTTTATTGAGAGAGAGAGAGAAAGCATGAATAGGGGAGGTGCAGAGAGTGGGAGAGAAAGAAAATCCCAAGCAGGCTCTGCACCATCAGCACAGAGCCCAGTGCAGGGCTGGAACGCACGAATGGTGAGATCGTGACCCCAGCCAAGTCAAGTGTCAGATGCTTAACCAATTGAGCCACTCATGCCCCAAAACTTAGCTGTACTTTAAAAAAGCTCACAGTGAAACCTACATAAAGGTGCATGATTTTTAAGTGAACTGTGAATAGAATAACAAAGCAGGTGAACATATCAAACAGATATTAAACATGTCAAGTGATAGCACCAAAAATAAGGTAATGATAAAATGAAAGGCAAATAGATGGAACTGTGTAGAAAACTCAAATGATGTATGTGTATCTGCATACAAATGTGTTCTGAGATACATATATGTGTGTATATGTATATATACACATATATGTATATGTAAGAATATACATATGAGATATACACATATGACATATATACACACACATGTATACATATTTATACATATATACACTGTGATGACCAAGCCGAACACTGAAGAAAGGACAGATTGATTTGTAGTTGCTTCTGAGACCAGTGGTTAACCAACAGAAGAATACATTTGGGTCCCTACCTTTCAAATATACAAAGGTCATCTGCCAAAATATTAATATTTAATAAGATCAAAAACATGATCATAATGGAAGAAAATGTTGAGGATTATCTGTGTGGTTTATGCTTGAGGAAGAATATCTTATAATCATATCTTTTTTAAATGAATAGAAAGGCAAACCTTTAATAAATTCCAGAACACAAACTTTTATTCAGTCAAGAAAACTAGAGATAAGAGTAATAAATGACAAATTCAGAAAAATATTTTTAATCTATTAAACTGACAATGCATTAATACCTAGATCACTGTTGCCAAATAGAACTTTCTGTGACAATGAAAATGGTTTATATCTGTCTTGTCCCATTTGGTAGCCACTATTTACATAACATCTATTAAATACCCAAAGGACGCTAATATGAGATAGTCTTCAATTTTATTTCAATTTTATTTAATTCATTCAAATTAGTATTTAAACAGACATATGGGGGGGTGTCTGGGTGGCTCAGTTGGTTACATTTCCGACTCTTGATTTTAGTTGAGGNCCCCACACTTTTTCTCTCTCTCAAAATGAATACAAAACTTAAAAATAAATTGGTATATATGTTACCAGCTACTGTATAGAACAGGGCAGAAGTAAAGAATGCAAATCAATAAGAAAAGCACAGAAAACGTATTTTAAGTGGGTCAAAATCTTAAAAGAGTAGTTCATAGAAAAGCTTGAATAGCTAAAAGGTATGAGAGGTATGCCAAATTCACTGATAACCAAAAAAAAAAAAAGCAAATTAAAGCAACAAGATATTATTTTACATTGAAACAAAAATTCAGAAAGGTGAATTATAGTAAATTTTGTAGTGGGGACGTGAGCAGTGGGAACTCTTGCCCTGTAGTTGGAATTAGAGTCACCCTGGAAAGCAGTTTATAATAACTTAGTTAGTGAAATTATGTGGGTAAATGCTTTATTATCCAGTTTTTCCTCTTCTGGTTGTTTATCTCAGAGAAATTCTTACACCTAAATAGGGCTGTTGCACAAATACTTACCGTGAAATCATCTATGGTACTAGGAAATCATAAGCAGTTTAGCTGTCCATCATTTAATAAATAGGAAGTAAAGAGAGTTTACTCGTACTAGTAAAAAATAGCAATGCTTTGAAGTGATGAACTCTCTTTCTATAAAACAATAAGAATTGTATTCAGAGGAGAAGAAAATAGAATGCATTTTTGTAAATTAAAGCACATAGATTTATAAAATAAGGAATTGTCATATTTAAAGGGAAATACATATATTTAGAATGAGAGAATTTCAGTGAAATATTAATTTCAGAAGAAAAGATAAAAATAAATAGACTCTTATATGCAATAAACTAAGGCATTGTTTTTATCTCCATGCTACATAAAGGTTAGTATAGAAAGATATGTGAAAAACGACTGATATATGTCGTCTGGTGTTCTAAATCTTTTCTTTCCTGCATGACATAAAGAAGCAATTAACTAATTAAGTACTGTCATGAAAAAGTGTGTCTCTCAAATTTTGGCTAATAATTACCCTTAGAAATTACAGAGAAGAATGGGCTTATGTATTTGACAAGGTAAATCAGTGATACCTTCAACCTAATCAGTCACTCAGTCAAGCCCTGTTTATTAAGTAACTACTTTATGGCAGACATGTGCTAAGGATAGTCCAGTGAGTAAGGTAGACATGGTCCTTGACTTTATGATTCTTTTATGTTCTGTTGGGAAATACAGGTAGATGTAAGCATTTGATTAAATAATTTACGTGTGTCACACACTAAAAAACAGCAATCTAGTCCTACAACAGAAAGGTCTGCTCAAGTTTACATGGTTAGGGAAGGCTTCTCTCAGATGACATTGGAGCTCTCCCTGAAAGTGAGCAGGTGTGAGTTTAGAGAAGATGGTGGTAGCTGAAAGGGCTTATATACAACTTTTAAAACTAAGCTATCCTTAACGTATTTTAAGCTTTTTCAGGCAAGAGAAAGTTATATAACGAACAATTCTAAAACATACCAAAACAGAAAAAAACTAGTAAAGTAATTTGAAAAGATGAAAAGCAAAAGAAAAGCCATATTATTACAAACTGAAGTTTCAATTACAAATTCAAGGAAATGTTGACAATATTAAGTCAGTCCACTAATATAACAGATTAAGCGAGGAAAGATATAGTTACCTCAAAGTGTTCATAAATTTTTCATAAATTCAACGGTCATTTATGATTTTAAAAGATTGTAAATGAACATTTACAATGTAACATTGTATATCAACTATATTCAAATAAAAATTAAAATTAAAAAGTTAACCACAATAGATAAAGAACTTCTATAATTTAATAACAGCAACAACAAACAGTTTCATGGGCAAAGGGCTGAATAGATATTTATCCAAGGAAAATACACAAATAGCCAACAAGTACATAAATAAATGCTCAACATCACTAATTATCAGAAATGCAAATCAAAACCACACTAAGGTATTACATCACACCTATTAGGGTGGTCACTGTCAAAATAAAAACAAGAATAGACCAGAAAATAACAAGTGCTGGCAGGGATGTGGGGATGTGGGAAAACTGGAGTCTTCTGCACTGTTAGTAAGAATGTAAATGGCGCAGCCACTCTAGAAAACTATGGGAAGTTTCTAAAAAAATTAAAAATCGAATTACCGTATTTTACAACAATCTGTCTTCTGGGTATAAAAGAATTGAAAACAGGATCTTGAAGACATATTTGCACACCCACATTCATTGCAGCATTACTCACAATAGCTAAGAGGAGGAAGCAACTTAAATCTCCATCAGTGGAAGAATGGATAGAGAAAATGTGGTATATACATATAGTGGACTAGTATTCAGCCTTAGAAAAGAAAAAAATTCCAATACATGCTACTATATGGTTAAAATTTGAAGATGTTATGGTAAGTAAAATAAGCCAGTCACAAGATGACAAATATTGCATGATCTGCTTATATAAATCTCTACTAATCAAACTGTTGAAAACAGAAGGTGGAATGGTGATTGCCAGGAGCTGGAAAGGGGAGTTTTTGGTAAATGAGGATAGAGTTTTACTTTTGCCAGATGAAAAAAGTTCTAGAAGTTTGTTGCACAATAAGGTACACATAGTAACACTACTGAACACTTAATATTTAAAGTGTTATATGGGGCGCCTGGGTGGCTTAGTCGGTTAAGCGTCCGACTTTCGCTTAGGTCATGATCTCACGGTTCGTGGGTTCGAGCCCCGCGTCGGGATCTGTGCTGACAGCCAGCTCAGAGCCTGGAGCCTGTTTCAGTCTGTGACTCCCTCTCTCTCTGACCCTCCCCTGCTCACGCTGTCTCTCTCTCTCCTAGAAATAAATAAAAATATTTAAAATAAATAAATAAATAAATAAAGTGTTATATGATTTTACCTACAATAAAAAATGAACCAGAGAAGCATATATTTAAACAGATAAATCAACAAAACATTAAACTGAGTAAAAAATAGATTTTAAACTAATAGCATTTATATGAAACCATTTACATCAAGTTAAAGACACACAAAATGTTTTTATGCACACTTTATGAAATATGAGGGAAATGATTTTAAGAACGTACAAGAGAATGATACTTGTGGTGGTGATGATAATGATGATCTTTGCTATAATAAAATAACTGGGTTTAGATGGTTGCTTGGGGTCTTGGTTATATGTAATAATCTATTTTGGTAGTCAAAGAGAATCTGAAATATGGCAAAATGTTAGAAATTTGATAAAACTGCATGTTATATCAATGTCTACCCTTAATTCTATGAAATAATTCATAAGATAAGATACAAATATACCCAATGAACCCAATGAACTTTAGGGACCCTTTTCCCCAAGTTTTTTAAAATTAAATTTTAGTCTAAAATATGGCATGCACGTATGGCTGTGAATACTATCTTTAAAGCACCCTTTAGTCTATAATTAGTATATTGCACATATTGCTTAAGAGGCAATGAAGAAAGTATTGGATAAAAGCCTATAAAAAGGTTTGGGTGTTTGGAAGACAGCAGAGCATTTGAATTTGATATAAAGAGGCCATACAATGTCTTTTTATTCTAATATCCATGAACCATAGATGAAACATTATAATTTAATACATTTTATACAACTTGGAGAGCTTGAATACTTCCTATTTGTTTGTAAAGTGATTTCCTGGAATATATATGGGCTTCATTTTCCCTTGTCCATGGGGATTAACACAATATTAATGCTCTTACTGGATTCTTGAGATATACATGAGAACAAACATGTATATAAACATAAATGAAGGAATAAGATAAAAGGAGCTGTGTGTAACACATATATCAGGTGGAATTTCTATTTTTTAAGAAAGAAATATATGTTTCTTATGAGTAGATGACACATCTATCTTCACAGAAACCAGCCCGTTTGCCTTGTTAAAAAAAAGTAATAATTCTTACACATATTAGGAACCACAAAAATGTGAGCTTATGTGTGTGTGTGTTTAAGAGTTTAGAAGAGTTCAGGGACACCTGGGTGGCTCAGTCGGTTAAGCTCCAACTTCGGCTCAGGTCATCATCTCATGGTTTGTGGGTTCGAGCCCCATGTTGGGCTCTCTGCTGACAGCAAGGAGCCTGTCTTTGGATTCTATGTCTCCCTCTTCTCCCTCTCTTACCCTCCCCTGCTCACACTGTCTCTGTTTCTTGCTCAAAAATAAAACATTTAAAAAAGAGTTTAGAAGAATTCATACACTTTTATGCACATTCAGTCAACTAGAGAATTTAGCTGAAAGATCCCTAATTCTAAATTAAAAATAGATAAATTCCTATTTGATTCTTCTTTATTTAATTAAATTTAGTCTTGGACATTTTTAGGTTTCCAACTAGTTAGTGAACCAGTTTTTTTCTTTTTAATTCTTTATTACATTGAAAATTTATTAACCCTACGGGATTGAATTTTAATTAATGTAATTATTCTTCCAAAAAATAAAACGTGATAGGAATGTTATTATGGAACATTTGATAATTTCAATATACATTATGAATATTTTAAAAATCAACAAACAAAATGATTTAATATCAAATTATTCTGAGATGTACATGAGTTTTACGTTAAAAACCTTCATGATCATGAGTTTGCCTAGACGGTCTGTCTGGATCTGACATGTTGGGTCCTCAGCCTATTCATGGCTGCTTTCATCTCCTGATTCCTCAGAGTATAAATAATGGGGTTCAGTAAAGGTGTAATAATTGAATAAAACACAGAAAGAAATTTATCCACTGAAAAGCTACTGAATGGCCAAGCATAAATGAAGATAATTGGCCCAAAGAACAGAGTGACCACAGTAATGTGAGCAGACAGTGTGGACAGAGCCTTGGAGAGGCCACCAGAGGATCGACGTCGGACAGTTACCAGAATGATAGTGTAGGAAATGAGCAAGAGTATGAAGCAGATGAAAGACAACAGTCCACTGTCAGCAATTACCAGCAACTCCAGAACATAGGTGTCAGTGCAGGCAAGTTTTAAAACTAAGGGAAGGTCACAAAAAATATTATCCACTCTATTGGGACCACAGAAGGGCAAGGTGATAGTAAAAACCATTTGGCTCATCGTGTGCACAAAACCGACAGCCCAGGACAGCAGCACAGAGCCCATGAGGACCCGGCGGTTCATGATGGATGTGTAGTGAAGAGGTTTGCATATTGCAATGTACCGATCAACAGCCATGACTATGAGAAGAGTCATCTCACTGCCCCCTAAAAAGTGGAGGAAGAACATCTGAGCCATACAGCCCCAAAGTGAAATAGTTTTAGTCTCCCTGAGAAAATCTGTGACCATCTTAGGGGTTGTGATTGTGGAAATACACATATCCAGAAAGGAGAGATTTCCAAGGAGGAAGTACATTGGTGTGGAGTACAGATGTGAGTCAAAGGTTACGGTGACCACGATGAGAAGGTTTCCTGCCACGATAGCTGCATAGGCCAACAAAAATATGAAGAAAAAGAACATTTCAAGTTCCCAAGTGTTGGTGAGTCCTAACAAAACAAACTCTGATATTGAGCTATTCATTGTATCCATCTAGTCTATGTAGGGGTTTTCAGAAACTCATTAAATGTAGAAAATCTGAAAAAAGTGATGATTTAACCTTTGATAGTTTTGAAGAATAGACATATAGAAAGTAGTATTGGATGCCTATAGAAAGAGAAAAGATGAATATTTCTGAAAAAAATACATTCAAGTTTTTAATTCAAGCACCATTCACATTACCAAATTTATTTTCAGCCAGAAAAGCATCAGAGATAAGAAATTTATTGTAAAATTTTGTAAACAGTGTTTGCAGGCATAGAATGGATCTCCACAGTGATTTATTGTTTCTATCATGAGTTTATGAATTTATGAACCATGAATTCAATGGGTCAATGAGTAAAAGAGCCAAATGACCATTAGTCAAATGATTTAGCTCAAGTGTGTAGTAATAAAGTCGTGTAACTTTGTGGTGATGGTGCTTAGTATTTGTTATTTTGCTTCTTCTCCCTCCCTAATATAAAATATTCAGATATGTGTCTGTGAGTTACTATATTTTTTTCAGCAATTTGCCTTAGGGTAATTTATTCTATCAGTCTACTATATTACCAACTTCCCCTTTATCCTAAAGAGGTATAACAATGATTTCACTTGTTGCCAGAGTCCCACTCCAGCCAATTCAGGGGGCCCTGAAGGAAGGACAGTGTCAGCGAGAGAGTGATGAGAGAGCCCTGAGATTCTTTCTGATCATCAGGCAGGCATCTCTGCACTGAGTCTCAGCTTTATTTATGGTTAAGTGTATGGGGAATAGCACAGAAGTGGCATTTGCCTTAGTCAATGATTTCTGATGATAAATTCTTTGATATGTAAAAATTTCCCAAAACATTGATATGCATATGTCTGTGGAGAAGTAGGGTATCTTTAGTATTCAATTACAAACAAGATATTTGAAGTTCCTTCACAAGTTGCAATTAGCATACAAGGGGCAAAAAAAGGGGACAAAGTCATTCCCGATAACAATCAACAAGGTGCTTCGGGGTAGGTACTCAAGCAGAAACAATTAAGTGGGAGCAGATATTGGTCATCATCTGATGGCAGGAGACCTTGCAAGCCTGCCTTAACCTCACAAGGAGTATTCTCAACTAGTGAGTTCACAATGGCTTCCAACAATTTATTCCTGAAGCTTTAATCTGGTTATGGATTATCACATTTTCTTATTACCCCCAAATTATAAAAAACCAAGCTTCCTAGGAAGTTTCTGGACAGACCATAAATGTTTTCCAATGTCCAGATTTCTCTCTCTCTCTCCCTCTCTCTTTCAATCTCTCTATCTCTCTACTTCCTTCCCTCCCTCCCTTCCTTTTTTTAATCCTTTCTTCCTTCTTTTCTTCCTTATTTCCTTCCTTCTTACATTCTTTCCTTCTTTCTTATATTCTTCATTTCTTCCTTCCCCTCATCCTCCTTGGACTCATCGATATTATCCTTTCTTCCTTCTTTTGAATAGCATTGTGCATTCAAAACAAAACTTGTGACCTCCACTGTTGAGCCTTTTGCCTGTTTTCCTGAATGTGTTATTACTGGGTTCTTGGCTGGAGTTTTTTTCTTCTCCCTTTATATTGTGTGTATAGATGGTCTCTGAACAACCAATAAACCCTTTACAAGTAGTGTTTATGTTTCATTGACTCCTAAGTGCTTATCATCATTGTACTCAGTGCTTTCCTCTAACACCATGTCACACTTGTACACAGACTGACTCAACTCTTATCTTGGCTCAATCATCCTTGACACTTGTACCCTGTATGTGTATCCAGATTGGGTGACACTATTGTCTCACTTTTATCTACTTTTAATTTTGATTTAGATCTTTTGGTCCTGGCATTTTTTTCTTTCTTCTTAAAAACAACAACAACAACAAACTATTAGTGTTACACCAAGCACACAGATAGAGACTCACACATATACAAACAGAAAAACATACCTACACCATATTCTAGTCCTAGAGCACTGAAACAGAACAGGCAAAATCTACTCTGAATTTCCTTTATTTTTAAATTTTATTATTATTTTTTGCTTAATAGTTCAGGAAATATTCAGAAGTTTTTGTTTAGCCTAACCACCATAATTTAAGAAAAAAAACTGAATCAAGAATAAAGATTTAAATTCTACTCCTAGCCTCAACATTTACTAGAAATGTATACTCTTAACTTTTGAACAATGATTTACTTTTCCAAAAATGAAATGATGCCCATTCTATTACCTCATAGATTGTTATGAGATTCCAGGGCAACAGATTGGAATATATTTGTGTAATTTATTAAATACACATAGGCTCTATATGTGCATTCACATAATTCTATCTATAGCATTATCTCATTTTCTGATGATTTTAAGGACACTCAAACCAGTAAGAACCACAAAAGAATCTAACCATGGAAGACTTGGTAAGACAAGTCAAAGTATTTTTCTCTATTAAATATAAATGATATAATTACCTTAGTTGTCTTCATTATAAAGATTTAATATCATTGTTATTCTATTTCATGGAGTAATTGAGTCTACATACTACTTATGTATAACTTCAAAATTATGCATTCTTCCATCTCAAAGTACTAACAGGAGAAAAATCTTGAGTATTATAAAAGCAGTTTTGTAGTTTAATATGTAAAATTGGAAAATTAAAAGCAAAAATTTATATTTATTAATTTAGTTTTTAAAAACTTACAAGCCTCTTCATTAAACATATCCAGCATATAGATGAATTGAATTCTGTTATGACAGATGAAATCACTCATGACAATTTATACACATGATCAAAGGCAAAATATCTTTAAAATATTTTTTTTTCTGCTCAGACACAGACAAAAATATGATAGAGTATGAAAAAGAAAATAATTCTTCCTAACATAAGCCAGTTAAACCTCAAATGGAAAGTTTAAACTTTTGCATGATCTGTATTGTATGGACACAATGAACTGAACAGGAATGAAAAATAATTGGATAAAAGTGGATAGGGCCTGGTTTGGTTTCTCTCTAGCAGGAACTTTGTCTGAGAACTTTGTCTCTGGACTAGAGAGCCTGGTTCTTTCTGTGCCTTTCTTGTGACTAAAGGAAGAAAAGGTACTGCACTCTTTTCCACTGAGGGTGCTTGCTTGGGAAGAAAAGCTGTGGGATGTCCAAAACTGTGTGTCTATGTTCAGTAACAAAGTCTTTTCCGTACATTTCCACAAATGCACTTAAACATTATATGTGGAAATATGTAACTGACAGTTCTTTTAATAAGAATAAGGGCTGTGTACCTTTTATTGATCTTGAGGGTTTTTTTTTTAAATGAATCTTCTTATGAGAGGATTAAGCCATATATAGATTGGCTAACCCAAGGCGAATATTCACTTACTACAGAAAAGATGTTTGGAATGTAAAAATCAGATTCTGCCAAAATAGCCATTATAAATACTTTCCTGGTTGAAACATAAACTTCTACAATTAATAGAAAAAGACTCAACATTATAAATGCACAAAAGGCTTTATTCTCATATATTGATTAAGTTAAAAATATTAAAATAACTTAAATGTAGTTAGGGGGCACCTGGGTGGCTCAGTTAGGTTATGTGACTGACTCTTGATTTGGGCTCAGGTCATGATTTCATACTTCCTGAGTTCGAGCCCCAGTGTTGGGCTCTGTGCTGACAACACAGATTCTGCCTTGGATTCTCTCTCTCTCTGCCCATCCCTTGCTTGTACACACACTCATATTCTCTCAAGAGGAAAGAAAAAAACAAAGGAAGGAAGGAAGGAAGGAAGGGAGGGAGGGAGGGAGGGAAGGAAGGAGAAAGGAAAGAAGGAAGGAAGGAAGAAGACCAATGGGTTTAGAAAACTAGAAGATAGTCCTTGGCTTGCAAAATTACTAAAGCTAATTATATTACCGGTATCATTAGACAATTGTATTGAATAGAAAGTTAAATAACTTCAGTTAAGAAAATATATGTAGATTTGAGGGAGAAGATTTTTTAAAACTATTGATTGAAATTAATCATTGCTCTCACTTGATACCTAAGTGTTTTCTGTGTTGAAATAGATACTAAATGTAGGAGGGTAAAAACATACGTGAGTAAATTCATATGAAAAAAAAGTCAGTGTTTCTCATTTTATTTGAAGTTTTAATAGATTACATTTTAGACTTATCACAGATGCTAAACTTAGCCAAGGAAGAATCTGATTTTTCCATTATTTCACAACATTCTGAATTATTTTAGTTTGTTTTATCCCACACATATAAAACTAACCCAAGTTTAAGTTGCAAAAACATAAGCTCAAACTGTAAAACTGACCCCTGAAATCAGGGATATTAGTGCTATTTATCTGTCAGACTGGCTGTTCCTCTTAATGAAATTAGACACATTTGTCCAGTTGCTAGTTGACCCAAATTATCTTTTACTCTTGCCCTCATTATCAGATAATATGGTTATCATTCAGTTCTGAGTTTCCCTTTTATTAAAGTGTACGACTGCAGTTTGGTGTTAGCACTGCTATTTAAACCTACCAGTTCTAGCTGAGGAGTGGTCTCTTCAAGGACATGCAGACACAGTGAGATCCTGAATATATATTGTTTATCTTTTTTTTACCCCATGAATATATATGACAGTAATTTGCAGTTTTAAAAAAAGGACAATAATCATATACATAAGGTACAGACTGGTGATCAACTCCCAAAGGGAATTATTAAAATAAATAAGCTAATGTTCCCTAGAGTTCAGAGCAAGGACCTATTCTCTCATTATTTAAGTGGATTGTGAATTCATCAAGTGTATCAGCCCTGTGAACTTTCTCTAGGAAGTGCTTTGCACTAAGTCAGGTGTTTTGGTTGGGGCAGGGTGAGCACATTTATAGAAAATGTATCTATTATAGATTATAGTCTCAAGGAAATTATAATTGTATTAATTTGACTTCTTCAGTCTAATATTTATGATTAATTTGGTAATTGAATGCATTTATTCAAGTAAAATTAAAATAGTGCCCACACTGAACAAAACATATAAGGAAATTCATAAGTATAGACCAGTTCTTAACAGAGAAAAATCTCCTTTTGCCATGTAAAGGGAGAGAAAGAAAATGAGGGAGAGAAGAAAGCTTGAATGAGCAAGCTGGGAAGGCTTTCACCAGGGTAATCAATAAATGAATAATGGTAATCAATATAAATGATTAGTTAGTAGAGTTTTGCAATCAACCATTCTAAAGAGAGATTTTTGCTAGCTCTTTACAATTACATAGAATTTCATGGTAACTCAAAAGTATTAAGAAAGATCTGTAGCAAGACTTTTACAAAACAATGTAATTAAGAAAATAAAATTCTTAAGGCTATCAGCGTAACAATATGATTGCAGATGAGTTCATATGGTACAGAGATTTTTCTGTACTTACTCTTAAATATAACTCTTCCGTGCTTCTCCAATTAAAAGCCTCTTGAAAAGGTTACAAGAAAGTGAGGGTAACATATATGCTAAATGTTATGCCACGTTGATTTCCGTTGATTTCCAAAGGCCACAGCACACATCGTTAACAGATTTTCACACTTTTGATTGCACCCAATAATTTTTTTAAATTTAGTTCCTTTTACAGCCACAGTGATTAGAATTGCCATGAAAAACAAACCTTTTAAGAATATTTATGGTGAGGAAATGGATGCAACAGTTTAGTGTGGCATTTGACATGTTTGCAAGAAGATTCTTAAATATAGAAATCAGAAAGATAATATTAGAACACCATAGTGTGCTCTTACCTAATTATCCAAACCAGTTGGTAAGGATGGGATGCATAGAATTTTTCAGAATAAAGCTTGACTGTTAGAAGCACACACTCTAGAGCCAAACTAAAGTAGGGCAAATATACTTTAAAAGGATGAAGAAGGGGACAAAGAGGAAAAATATCTAAGTTTGATATGCAAGGTACATGATAAAGCTGTTGTACAGCAAAGAAAACCATCAGCAATACAAAAAAGGAATCGTAGTGAATGGGGGAAGATATTTGCAAGTAATATATCCAATAAGGAGTTAATACCCCAAATATATGAAGAACTCATTAAACTCAACACATGAAAAAGCAAACAATCTGATAAAAATGGGCAGAGGACCTGAGTAGACATTTTCCAAAGAAGCCATGTAGATGGTCAATGGACTTATGCAAAGATTTCTAACATGACTAATCATCAGGGAAATGCAAATCAAAACTACAATGACATAATACCTTACACTTGTCAGAATGGTTAGAATCAAAAAGACAAGACATAGTGGGTGTTGGTGAGGATGTGGAAATAAAGAAAACTTGTGCGCTGTTGGTGGGGATGTAATGTACAGCCACTGTGGAAAACAGTATGGAAATTTCTCAAATAATTGAAAATAGAATTACCATGTGATCTAGTAACTCCAATGTTGAATATTTAACCAAAGAAAATGAAAACACTAATTTGAAAGGATTTATGCACCCCTACATTTATTGTAGCATTATTTGTAATAGCCAAGATATGGAAGCAACCAAAGTATCCATTACTAGATGGGTGGATAAGGAAGATACTATACATGCATGTGCACGCACACACACACACACACACACACACACACACGGGGGAATAATATTCATAAAAAAGAATGAAGTCTTGCCATTTGCAACAACAAAGATGGACTTACAGGGTGTTATGCTAAGTGAAATAAGTCAGACAGAGAAGGTAAATACCATATGATTTCATTCATATGTGGAATCTAAAAAAAATCTAAAAAATCTAAAATACAAAACAAATGGAGGCATCTGGGTGGCTCAGTCAGTTAAGCATCTACCTTCGGCTCAGGTCATATCTCGCGGTTAGTTGAGTTTTAGCCCTGCGTAGGGCTTTGTGCTGACAGCTCAGAGCCTGAAGCCTGTTTCAGATTCTGTGTCTCCCTCTGTCTCTGCTCCTCTCCCACTCACACTCTTTCTCTCTCAAAAATAAAGATTAAAAAAAATTTTAACAAAACAAATGAATTTAGAAAAAAACAAGAACTAGAATTTGACATAAATACAGAGAACATATTAATGGTTGCCAGATGTTAGGCAGGTAGAGGGATGGTGAAGATAAGTGGGAGATACAGGCTACCTGTTATGGAAAGAACAAGTCACAGGGATAAAAGGCACAGCATAAGAAATATAGTCAATGATATTATAATAGTGGTGTTTAGTGATGGAGCTACAGTTCTGATGAGCATAGCATAATGTAAAAGTTTGTCAAATCACAATGTTGTATACCTTAAACTAATGTAATATGTGTATCAGCTATACTCAAATGAAAAATTTCATAATAAAAAAACAAAAATATAATTCTTTTTAAAACTGAGACACTTAGGTGCACCGGGGTGGCTCAGTTGGTTAAGTATCCGACTTTGACTCAGGTCATGATATCAGTTTGTGAGTTTGAGCCCCATGTTGGGCTCTGTGCTGACAGATCAGAGTCTGGAGCCTGTTTCAGATTCTCTCTCTCTCTCAAAAATAAATAAACATTAAAAATTTTTTTAAACTGTGACATTTACAATTTGTTAAAAAGAAATCAAATGAGATGGTCCCCAAGATGTTCAAATACATTTAGGTTTTCTATGTGCCTTTGGAAGTCTTTACAGTTTCCACAAACTCACTGTATTATTTAGTAAATTCAGACTTACTCTCTGGAACAGCCCAATAACTATTTCGTCGTCTTCCAATTTTGCTGCATTATATGCTCTACTTAAGGGTACTGGGGTATATACCGAAATGTAATATATTTGACATCCCATCCTTCCCTTTCTCAAAACACTTTAATGGCTTTACATTGACAACAAAAAGGAACCCATTAGGCCTGAAAACTCTGGTCTCTTTCCTTCTGTAAAATCTTAGCACAAGGGTGCATGGGTGGCTCCATGGGTTACGCATGGGTTACTTCAGATTATGATCTCACAGCTTGTGAGTTTGAGATCCATGTCAGGCTCTGTGCTGATAGCTCAGAGCCTGGAGCCTGCTTCGGATTTTGTGTCTCTGGCACTCTCTGTCTCTCCCTCATTGCACTCTATCTCTGTCTCTCTCAAAAAAATAGACATTAAAAAAATTTTTTTAATCTCAGCATAGATCTTCTCCCTTTTATTCATCAGTCTCCTTCACAAGGTTTACCTCTAATACTTAGAAACACTTTCTCACTTCACAATGTCTATGTACACTGGCCTTTTCCTGGAATGCTCTTTTTCCTGCACAAATGTTTAATTCTAGAACTTTCTTAATGTGTTGATATAAATGTCTCTCCTTAAAGTGATCTTCTGAGACCACCACTCCTAACATAGATCTCTTGCCTTTGATATTCTCTACAGATCAGGGACCAGGTCTGTGTCTATAACCATATATCTGTATTGCTTTGGACAGTGCTTGATAGCTAGTAAATATTTTTTTTATTGTTTCATAAGTGACTGAACTCAGTTGAAAAATCATTATGTCCATGTTATCTGGTACAGCCAGCTCCACTAAGGAGTTCATGGTTTTAATCTGTAATATTTCATTTGATGTTGATTCTTAGAAAACTATTTGAGTATGCAAAGATATGGTGGAAACATTTATTTTTAGGTACATTTTTTACATTCTACTAAAGATGATTAGCATATTGAGGCTAGTGAGAAAATATTCTTATCCCCATTCAAATCACAATGCTTTTGTGAAAACTCCATGTGGTTAACAATATTGATATATATTTTAACACCTATTAAATTACTTAATATAACTTTAGAAATAAAAGCTGATAATAAACACTATGTAGTGTGCTGTCTCACTAAAGTGACCTATTTTTACATACTGAGCCATTAAAACTATAACATTTTTGAAAGAAGACATATGATTAGATATTTTAAACATTCATCAGGGTTGTTTCCCTGACTTCTAAGACAAGAAAGTACAAGGAAGTAATTAATGTAAACAAATTTATGGATTGAATCTGTCCTATGAACATTTTCCATCAGATTTTTAATAAAACTGATCTTAATAATTCCATGAATTTTGAGAGAAGAAAATCCATAGTCTTTAAAATTTTCATTTTGATTATTCTAATATTTAGGTCTCAAAACCCCAAATAGCAGAGAACACAAAACAATCACCTGTTATAGACACTCTTTAGGAAGTGAGCCAGGAGCCAATATGCTGGCTGTGGAGTCTCTTAATGGCTTCTTTCATTTCCTGATTCCTCAGGGTATAAATAATTGGATTAAGGAGAGGAGTGATTATAGAGTAAAATACAGAAAGAAACTTATCTACAGAGTAACTCTTGAATGGGAAAGCATAGATGAAGATAGCGGGGCCAAAGAAGAGAGTGACCACAGTGATGTGAGCAGACAGCGTGGACACTGCCTTGGAGGATGCACTGGAGGAGTGCTGCCAGATGGTGACCAGCATGACCATGTAGGATATGAGCAGGAGAATGAAGCAGATCAGGGACAGGAGTCCACTGTTTGCAATCACCAAGAGCTCTAGGACATAGGTGTCAGTGCAGGCAAGCTTGATGACCAGGGGAAGGTCACAGAAAATGCTATCCACAACATTGGGACCACAGAAAGGTAAACCTACAGTGAAAACCATCTGGCTTGTGGTATGTGTGAACCCAATCGCCCACGAGAGCAGTAGAAACACAATGAGCACCCTGCGATTCATGATGGTCTGATAGTGCAAGGGTTTGCAGATGGCAACATACCTGTCTATGGCCATAGCTATCAGAAGAGACATCTCTCCACCCCCGAAGAAGTGCATAAAAAACATCTGGACCATGCAGCCCCACAGGGAGATGGTCTTGCGTTTTCTAAGGAAGTCTGCAATCACTTTGGGAGTGGCAGCAGAAGAAANGAAAATATTCTTATCCCCATTCAAATCACAATGCTTTTGTGAAAACTCCATGTGGTTAACAATATTGATATATATTTTAACACCTATTAAATTACTTAATATAACTTTAGAAATAAAAGCTGATAATAAACACTATGTAGTGTGCTGTCTCACTAAAGTGACCTATTTTTACATACTGAGCCATTAAAACTATAACATTTTTGAAAGAAGACATATGATTAGATATTTTAAACATTCATCAGGGTTGTTTCCCTGACTTCTAAGACAAGAAAGTACAAGGAAGTAATTAATGTAAACAAATTTATGGATTGAATCTGTCCTATGAACATTTTCCATCAGATTTTTAATAAAACTGATCTTAATAATTCCATGAATTTTGAGAGAAGAAAATCCATAGTCTTTAAAATTTTCATTTTGATTATTCTAATATTTAGGTCTCAAAACCCCAAATAGCAGAGAACACAAAACAATCACCTGTTATAGACACTCTTTAGGAAGTGAGCCAGGAGCCAATATGCTGGCTGTGGAGTCTCTTAATGGCTTCTTTCATTTCCTGATTCCTCAGGGTATAAATAATTGGATTAAGGAGAGGAGTGATTATAGAGTAAAATACAGAAAGAAACTTATCTACAGAGTAACTCTTGAATGGGAAAGCATAGATGAAGATAGCGGGGCCAAAGAAGAGAGTGACCACAGTGATGTGAGCAGACAGCGTGGACACTGCCTTGGAGGATGCACTGGAGGAGTGCTGCCAGATGGTGACCAGCATGACCATGTAGGATATGAGCAGGAGAATGAAGCAGATCAGGGACAGGAGTCCACTGTTTGCAATCACCAAGAGCTCTAGGACATAGGTGTCAGTGCAGGCAAGCTTGATGACCAGGGGAAGGTCACAGAAAATGCTATCCACAACATTGGGACCACAGAAAGGTAAACCTACAGTGAAAACCATCTGGCTTGTGGTATGTGTGAACCCAATCGCCCACGAGAGCAGTAGAAACACAATGAGCACCCTGCGATTCATGATGGTCTGATAGTGCAAGGGTTTGCAGATGGCAACATACCTGTCTATGGCCATAGCTATCAGAAGAGACATCTCTCCACCCCCGAAGAAGTGCATAAAAAACATCTGGACCATGCAGCCCCACACAGAGATGGTCTTGCGTTTTCTAAGGAAGTCTGCAATCACTTTGGGAGTGGCAGCAGAAGAAAAACATAAATCAAAAAATGATAAATTTGCCAGAAAGAAATACATGGGGGAGTGAAGATGTGTATCAACTATCACAGAGATCACAATGAGGAGGTTTCCTACTATGATGGCTACATAGACAAGAAAGAAGATTGCAAAAAGGAATATTTGAATTTTTTGAGAATTGGAAAGTCCCAGCAAGATGAACTCAGAAACACTTGATCTGTTGTTTGGGACATCCATTCATCCTTTTGTATGAGTTTATCCAAGGTTGCCTAGAAGAACCTAGAAGAGGGAAACACATAGGGATAGGGGTTGTCAATCATAGGGATTGTCAATCATCGGGATTGACAAATCCATAAACTTGATCTTTAATTACTTACTGTCTCTTATGCAGGCAAACAACTCTTTTTGGTGTTATGTCTACTTCTTTCATATATTATAGGAGCTATTTCACTGGACCACATGGCATAGAAACTGGAGGGAATGAAGCCAAATAAATGTGTGTATTGGTTAGTAGGGACAATGTCAGTTGGACATTTGAGAAAAACCTCTCCATTCTTGTTCAGCTGCAGATCAGACTGTGTGTGAGCACTTAATTTATTAGAATGATATAAAGGAATTTTGGATGGCAACAGCAAAATAAATTTTATCTCTTGTAGGAAGTGCATTTACTGTCACATTTTTGTGACATTCCAGTATACAGTAAAAAGTTTGCCATATTAAATACTGCTGAAATCACATAAAGTGCATTATGCTTCTTGAAAAGAACTAATTATAGACCATGAACTTATATATTATTGTTAGAAGGTTGAATGTGAGACAGTTATATTGTTAACAGAGATCAAATCCAATTACTGAGGAAAGATTAAGATTTTTAGATTTGAATGACCCAGATTGACTCTCAAAACTACAGATGCTCATCTACATATTGCCTAGCTCTTCAGTTCATGTGATCAGACATAATAAAGTGTCCCATCGATGCATTCTTATCCAGTTGTTGCATAATTGGATCAAATAACCATTTTTATGTGATATTTGTTTTTTTTTTAATGTTTATTTTTGAGAGAGAGAGTGTGAGCAGGGGGAAGGCAGAGGAGAGCAAGACACAGAATCCAAAGCAGCATCCAGGCTCTGAGCTGTCAAAACAGAGCCTGATGCAGGGCTTGAACCCATGAGCCATGAGATCATGACCTGAGCCAAAGTCAGACGCTAAATCGACTGAGCCACCCAGGCACCCCTCTGATATTTGTTGTTAAGTCATATGTTGTAATATATATGAGTGTATAGAAATACCTAAATCACTATTATTAAGACGAGTGAAGTTTACCATTGTAGTCTTGTTCCACTTCCCTCCATTAGTGAGGGGTAATGAGTAAGGGGAATCATTTACTTTTTAAAGATGACTTAACAAAGCTTAAAATGTGATAGCTTCTTTGAAGAGAGTACTGTCTTGGGTTACTTAGCCTCCTTGAACCTGTCCTTCCTTACAATTATTTTCTTAAAGTTCCTTTAACCTGTACCTTTGTCAAAGACAGAAAAAAGTCATAGATACTACGTTGCTGACTGAGGTGAATTCAGCTAAGTCAAATCAAGCTTGATTCAAGCTAAGTCAACTCTTAAAAAATACATGCAAGTAAAAGGACAGGTCAGTGCTTGCTTGATTTAAATTCACACCTTTTTAAGACCTTCTTTTTTTGGCTGATTTTAGCTCTATTTTCCAAGTCTTATTCCAGGCATGTTGTTCATCTCCAGTCTTTTCCTTGCTTTAATGAGAGCCTATACCCAGGGCTAATGCAGATTGTCAGAAAAGAAAATAGAATATATGTAATTTGGGGGATATGTTTCAACCTTTTAGTTACACAGTTCAAATTTTTGAAAATATAGTATATCTAGATAACCATAGTAAACACTTAATCATATTCTCTTCTTTGTGTATGGTCACTACCACTAAGATACACGGGTATTGTAAATGGCCCATGATCTTCTATGTTTGACACTATCATTCAGAGTAGCATAAAGACTTCTTTCATAAGGTAATAAAACAGAAAATGGACATCTTAGTTCTCATTCACAAACGTGAATCTGGGTTTCTTCTTTGTCCTTTGCATTCTTAACTATAACACAATGATCATATCTAAACTACAGTCCCTGGACCCTCTGTATTTTTGTGAAGTATGAAATAAATGCACCTTTAGGTACACAAGTATCTGGCAAAAATAGAGTCCTAGACAATATGCTATCTCTAATTATTTTCTAGCTTATTGAGTGTTTAACTACTTGGTCAGTTCCAGACTGTTACCATAGGAAAGTTGCATTTTCTCATACGCTTTTCTAGCATTCCTAACAAGTATAATGATGGCATCAATATTTTATGAGTGGTGACATTCTATGAATTTCAGAGTCATGAATCAGGCATTTTATCCTTGGATTTTTATCATTTATCTCTCTTTTAAAGTAATTGCATTTTTAAAAACAACAAAGGAACTTTCTCTATATTTCTGCCTTTAACTGAAAGAATAAATTCATTCAGTTTGATAAGTACAGTCAAACCATTTGGACATACGTAGATTTCTCTTCTCTAAGAATAATTTATTTGGCTTATATGCTGGATTGTAATATTATTTTTCAGTAATTATGGTATAGTATTGTAGATCAGGTTTGTTCCACGTTAATTTTCTCCTTTCAGCCCTCCCCTCAGTTATTATTTTGGCACACATATGTACCACTTATGGGCATTAAATGGGTATTTGGCATATGTGTGTATCACTTATGGGCATTAAATGTTATTAATGAAATGTTACTAATGTTATTTCGTGAAAGTTTATTTTTATTTAAGGTTATTAATGAAAATAACGTGATCAATGTGGATTGGTAGAGTAGCTTGTCAAGATTATGTAACCTACCGGTTTGCACTTGGACTTCAGAGGTAACATCAGTATGAAACAGATGCTTAATCTTCATCATCCAGTGACTTTATTTTCTGTTCTGAACTTCAAAAGAAAGCAGTATATAAGTGTATTCCTTGGTAGGAGGCACAAAGGAGAGAACTCATTTGATTGTTTTAGATTCCTCAGAGACTGGCAGTAAAAAAAGTAATTGGGATTGTTAAAAAAGACTTTTGACATTATATAAATGAGATGCCATTTTTCATCTATAAAATTGATAGTATTTTAAAAGTAACAATCCATACTCAGGTAGCAGTGGATAGAACTAGAGTTGAAATATGAGAATTTTGTATAATGTTCATTGTTGTTATAGTTTGTTTTCTACAAAAAGCATGATAAATGTGATATTAGGAAAAATATAAATATTCTAGATTATCTTAATTCTAAATTTTTAAGGCAGAAATTTTAATATTTAAACTCTAATCTGCCTGGAATTTATTGATAAATAATGTCAGATAATTTTTCATCATTTCATTAATTCATTCCATTAAGAATTTGTTACAGTTTCCTTATAACCTTTTAAATTCCTGATAGATAAGGCTCTTCTTCAAGTGTACCCATTTACTGTTTTGTTTCCCTGATACTTTTTGAGGAGGTACTACATATTTTACTACTCATCAGTTTATATTTAATGTATGGAAAGGCACGTCTGATCTCATTGCTCTATTCATTCAGAGTGATCTTGATGATATTCATAACTTTGTATTCCAAATTAAATAGATTTATTTTGTCCATTTAAACAAGTTCCACTGAAGTTTTGATTTCACAGCTATAAACTTATATGAAAGGTAGAAAAAAAGAAACAATTACAAATTTGAGTCTTTTATCCAGAAGGTTTCTATGTTGCTCTAAATGTCTACCTACTTTTATGACACAACAAAAATTTCCCATGTTTGTTGTCAACACATTTGGGGGGGGGCAAGGAGTAACACTTTTTTTTGTAAATGTGAGTTTGCATATTTCCCACTTTGATGCTGTAGTTAATATGATCTTTTCCTTTAACGTAATTGATTTTTATTGTCATTGTTTCCTTTTTTTTTTTTTTTTACAGATTTTCATGGTGCATGTTTTCTTGTGGAAAGTTCTTTTGTAATTTTTTTTCCCCAGTTCATTGTCTTCTTTGTTTTAGGTTACTGGTAAAAGGATCCACAATCATTAATAATGTTTTTTTTCTAATACATTTCCTGTGCCTTATTCCACTAACGAGAATTTTAGAGTAACTTGTTAGTTTCCCAGACATGACCCTTCTGTCTTCCTTGAAAATGAAGGCTCATTTTCTTGGGATCAGGTGTCTGTGTACTCCTGTGGCGTCTCCAGCCCTGTCTGCAAAGCTGCATCTCACTAACCTGACCTAATCACAGTTCATTTTCCTCACCAGTGACCAGTTTAGTAATGAGTCCAGCTTGTGTATGCAGTCTGCTGAGTAGATTCCTCCCATCCTTCATTAGTAACAGATGCCTGAATTCATTAAGTGACATTGCGCAGCCTTCCTCATGAGTAGAAGTGGCAAATAAGATGAAAGTAAACAGTATTATCATGCTGCTACTTGGTGAAAATTTATTATAGGGGGTGACTCCTGAGAGAGTTATGCCCTTTGCCTCTCCAACGCCATATTTTCTCAGGTCTAATTGGAAGTGTGTTAGTTTTTATACTAACATTTAGTAGTGTAAATAGTTATAGTTAAATGCTGTCAGACAATGACAGAATGATGTTAAGTAATCACTCAAGTGACAAAATATCTGAGTTGCTGGGGCACCTGGGTGGCTCGGTCGGTTGAGCATCCGCCTTTGGCTCGGTTCATGATCTCGCGGTTCGTGTGTGTGTTCGAGCCCCACATCAGGCTCTGTGCTGGCAGCTAGCTCAGAGCCTGGAGCCTGCTTCTGAGTCTCCCTCTCTCTCTGATCCACCCCTGCTCACGCTGTCTCTCTCTGTCTCTCAGAAATAAATAAAACATTAGAAAAAATATCTGAGTTGCTAACAGGAAATGCTCAGGGAGACCAAAAACAAGCATTAATAGGAACCTACCACCAAATCTAAGCTGGAGGGGCAAGGGAAGGCACAGTCTTACCACATCCCAAGGATGTGATCATGTATTCATTCTATTCTTCTTGCTTAACACATTTCCATAAAGATAAGGGCTTCTTCCAATACAAATTTATTATTTTATGGTCATATACGTACCAAATCCAACATTGGTCTCACTAAGTTGTTGGTAGGATAATGTTCCCTACTGAAGGTTTTGAGGGAGAAACCGCTCCCAGACTCATCCTGGCTATGGCCTAAATTTAGTTCCACATGGTTGTAGAATGACATTTCCATTTCTATGTTGATTTTTAGTCAGGAGTTATTCTCACTTTCTAGACATTGTCTATATTCCTTGGTCACGTCTTCTTCCTCTTCAGAGCCAGAAACAGTGGATCAAAGCTTCCTCAAGACTCATCCTTCCTGGCTTCTTTTTTCTTTCCCTGGACCCATGAAAATTCAATGCTTTTAAATATTCATGCATTACATTGAGGCCACCCAGATTATCCAGGATAATTTCCCCATCTCAAGGTTTATAAACAATCATATCTGCAAAGTTCTATTTGCTATATAAGGTAACATATTCACAAGGTTCCATGATTAGGGTGTGGACTTCTTTGGAAGAACATTATTCTGTGTATAATGACTTATATACAAGGTGGGAAATGTAGTGGCCAATTTCACTAGGAGAACTATAGCTGTGTAAGTGTTGCTGAGTTCCAGAGTGAGCCATAGAACTACTGCAGGGCTGGGGTGGGGCGGGGGAGAGAAAAGGAGGAGGAGGGGAAGAGAGAAGAGAAGGGGGAGGAGGAGAGGGAGAGAGCGTTCTTTGTTCTCCTTTCCTCCCATCCTATATTAATCTAACGGTGATACCCATCTGTAACCATCTGGAGGTCAAGTGACTTAGCATGCTGAAAAAACCTTCTTCATGGATTAGGGCTTCCAGTAACACAGAGCAAATTTGTAGAAATGAAAAGAATGGACTGGAAGGAAAATGGGCCTATAATGGCACACATCCTTTTCTTATTTATTCTGTCTGGAATACTACTATGGTGGGTGGAATTTTTACAAATATTTTGTGACAAACTAGTTTTAAAAATAGCATACATAAAGGAAGTTTTGGAGTCTGTGGTGATATTGTGACCCTGCTATACTAACATTGGACTAAGATGCTATGATTTCTTTTACCCTAGAAAACAAACCTCTATTTAATTTAATGAAAGCACTATATTCATGATTGATTACTATAAGACCAATAGCTACAAATGCAGTTCTGTTCAAGGCCATGTGATATACAGTTACTAAAAAGGAAGTTAAGTGAAATTTTCAATATTCCTATGATAGGGCATAAGAAAAACAACATTTTCTCTCTCCAGATTAAGTCACTGTAAGGAATCAAATGTGAGGATAAAACCCTCATTCATTTAAGATGGCAGGGTTATGCCACATTTATGAAGTTTTAGAGAGTTTATCCAGGGGAAGGATGCTGAGGCATCACTTGAAAAGTTAAAGTATCCTGGGGTACCTGGGTGGCTCAGTTGGTTAAGTGTAAGACTTTGGCTCAGGTCATGGTCTTACAGTTTGTGGGCTCGAGCCTCACATTGGGTTCTGTGCTTACAGCTCAGAGCCTGGAACCTGCTTCGGATTCTGTATATCTCTCTCTCTCTCTGCCCCTCCCCTACTTTCACTCTGTCTCTCTCAGAAATAAATAAACATTAAAAAAAAGGTTAAAGCATTGCTACTTGTACCACCAGTATACAGTAAGAAGAAAGCATAATGTCTGGTAGTCTTTTCCAAATTGGCAGTGTATTTCAACTTGTGTATATTACTTATTGGTTGATTGACATAAGGCTTCCATTTTTGTGAACTTAGTTCAGGAAAGGTTCTTAGGAGATCTAGTACAGGGTAAGTGTATTCTTACCACTAAGGCCATATATCCAAGTACATCCAACACTATTAAAGTTATGTAGCTGGAAAATAGACCTTTTATAAATTATGCCATATCCTAAAAGGGGAATCACAATGTAGTTTAATAGGATTATGTGGCATGGCTCTGCCATGTGCAGCAGAGAACTATACATGAGTTGGAAATCAGCTCCTGACATTCTACTGTGCCCCAGTAGGTCTGGACCATCTGACCATGGCATTTCAATTGACTATGAGGTTGGAGCTGTCCATCATGCTCTGTGTTATTTTATATTAATACCGATTAGAGAACATCAAAATTTTTAGATTGTATCCTGCTATCTTGAGATGGCATCCTCTAGGACGTAATGTATATACTTACTTAATGGCATTATATGTATTTTTTTCCCAGTAAGAAAAATCTGCAGACTTGGGAACAGGGACATTCCCCATATATCTTCAATCCTTGTAAAACACTTGTATAATTTATGCTTTCTTTTCCCACAACTTCATGGTTCTAGTTCTGGAACTGCTTTCACCAGTGATGCAGTAAGAATTCTATTAACCCTAAGCCATCACTGCCACTCAATCACTTTGCATTTTTCTTTCTTAGAGACATGAAGGCAAGGAAAGGTGTCACTGTCTTGTAAAAGGTAATTTACCTTGATCATCAGAAGAAGTAGTAATGCTATACAGTGATTAAGTATGGTCATGGAAGGTTTTTGTTAATCCAAATTGAAATATGGAATTGAACTATTCTACTTCTCAGGTGAAAAAAATGCCTTGAAAAGTATTACAGAGATGACAGTGAAGAAGAAAAAATTAGTGAAGATGAAGGCATAGCAATAACATTATGCAAAATGAAACATGAAAAGAATAAAAATAATTTTATTATATAGTTCTCTTTAAAAGGTAAATGACAATACACAGTGAATATAACAATATGTTGTTGAATTTATTATCTCAATAGATAATAGTACTCATTAATATAAAACAGCATAAACAGTAGAGCTGAGAGAAGGAAATTGGAAGTACAATGTTATAACTTTCTTACATGATACCTGGAAAGATGTAATATTGAATTTAGACTGTGATACATTAAATACAGTATGTATTTATAACCCTAAAATAAACACCAAAAGCTTCAAGAAAAGAGATAGCTAAAAGGTCAAGATTATTACTATGAATAAATTTAACTCAATAATACGTATAAAGAAAGGAAATATAAATAACACTTAGTATCCAAGAAAATACATAAAGAAGACAAAATTGGAAAAAACAGATGAAACAAATATAAGAGAAAAAGATGGACAGTTTTAACTAAACTGTGTATATCTATTATGATATCTGTAAATGATGTAATAACCTATTTAAAGGCAGAAATTATTGTATTAGATAAAGTATATGTTACATTCAAGAAACCATATTAAAAATAAAGAGCCATATAGATGAAAAGTAAAAGGATAGCAAAAGAAAAACTATGTTAATATGTTACTATTTAACCAGACTGTGTTGTCTCAATTTACTACTGTAATGTAACAAATTACCCCAAACTTAATGGCTTAAAATAGCAAAACCATTCTCATACAATTCTTTAAGTCAGAAGTGTGATCCAACTCTTACTGGGCTACACTCAAAGGGTTGGCAGAATTCCATTCCTTTCTGGAGACTATGAGAGTATCTGTTTCCTTACCTTCTTCAGTTAAACCAAAATGAAGCAGAGAATGTGAAAAATATAAATAAATATAAAACGTGACAAGAAAGCAAATTTTAATCCAGTCATATCAATTATAATCCTATTATGTGTGTTTTTCATTTTTTCATGACTATTGTCATGCATTTACACACACACAAACACGTACACATACAAACACTAGAAGACATTCTATTTTTTGTACAGTCAGTATTCAGTACATATTTATTTACATATAACAATGTATTTGACAAGCTACCACATTTCTCTTTGTGGTCTTCAAACATACCAATTAATAAAATCTTTGTGCCCTTGTACTTGTCATCTTCTCTGTCTAGAATTTTCTGTTCCCAGGAAATTGCACAGGCATTTCTTTCAGGTCATCTGGATATCAGCTAACCACCACTCAACAAGACCTTGCTTAACAGTCAAAAGCAAAGTAACTCCCACCTCCTGTCAAACTCTATCACACCGGTATTTTTTGTTTGCTTCAAAGCACTATCTCTTTTGGATATTATGGATTTTTTTTGGTCAATTTAATACTTTAATCTGTTTTTATATACTTGAATATAACCTCAAGAGACTTGAAATCTTACTGCTTTATTCACATACCTAGAATACTGCCTAAAAATTGGAATTGCTTAATAAATGCAGTATTTCCTAAAATTATAGAATCACATAGTGCATTAATGAATAAGTGATTTAATTAATTCCAACTAGACTTTCTCCTTTGTTGCATGTCTCATTCTTCTATTCCATTCAGCAAACCACGTGACGACTCACTAACCTCTTCATGGAAGCTTTCACTTCCTGGTTGCGAAGGGTATAAATCACAGGGTTCATCAAAGGAAAGATCACTGTGTGAAAGAGAGAAACCACTTTGTCAGCTGGGAGGGCTCTGAAGGGGCGAGTGTAGATGAAGATAGCAGGTCCAAACATGAGGAACACAATGATAATGTGTGTGGTACATGTGGAAAGAGCCTTGTTCTTGCCTTCAGAGGTGTGTCCCTTCACACGACAGAGGATGACAGCATAAGAGGCCAGAAGCCCCAGGAAGCACAGCAGGGTAAGCAGGCCACTGTTGGAGACCATCAGGAGCTCCACCACGAAGGTGTCTGTGCAGGCCAGCTTGATGACCTGTGGCACATCACAGAAGAAGTTATCCAGCTGGTTTGGGCCACAGAAGGGCAAGTGGAGGATGAGGGCTACTTGTACAATGGAATGAGTAAAGCCCCCAAGCCACAGAGCCAACAGCAAAGCATAGCAGACTCTAGGGTTCATGACAGTGGAATAGTGCAAAGGATGACAAATGGCAATATAGCGGTCAAAGGCCATCACAACAAGAAGGAACATCTCCCCTGCCCCAAGAAAGTGCAAGAAAAAGAGCTGGATGATGCATCCTCTGTAGGAGATTATTTTCTTCTCTGAGAGGAAGTCCACCAGCATCCTGGGAGCCACAATGAAGGAGTAAGATGCATCCAGGAAAGCCAAATTGCCCAGAAAGAAGTAGAGGGGGGCTGTGAGGCCAGGGTCTGATCTGATGGTGAGGATGATGAGGAAATTTCCAGGGAGGATGATGAGGTAGAAAACGAAGACTAGCACAAAGACCAGGAGTTGAGCATGTTGAGACTGGGTCAGACCAAGGAGGATGAATTCTGTCACTACTGTGCTGTTCCCCCTCTCCATCTCGCTTTGGTTTGCAGAATAACAAAGAACAAAGTATGATCTGTTATAACCACCTTTTCATCTACTCCATAGCTCTTCTCAGATAAAAACATTTACCACTTCCGGCACTTGCCTGACAGAAAAAAACACATGCCCATATCTGTCTTATGTCTTGAGTTGACCTTTCTACCCTTCATTTCTTGATCCCTCACCCCCCTCCAAGACATTCTTCTTAAAACCACAGTCTCATTCCCATTTAACCATGTGCCTCTATGTAATGTGCTTCTCTAGGACTCTGGGCTACTCTGTTTGAGGTATAGTTGAAATTTCCTGATTAAAACAAAACTTAATCATTATTAAATTTGTCAGGCTTGTTGTTCTTTAGGCTAGTGGTGGTGCACTGTCTCTAATGTCTACAATAGTTGTTGGGTTTTGATCACTTCTCATTCCTATGGACCAAAGAGCTTTTGCAAATACTTCTTTTCTCGGTTCCTGTAGACTCCATCATTCTATGCCTCCTTTTCTAAATGTGTTTCTTACTTGTTCCTATCACATTGTTCTGCTTTGGTGTCCTTGTGCACCTTTATTCCATAATGATTTAGAGTCTCAAACAAGAATCCTACATTCTCCTAACTTAGAGGTTTTCCTCTAGTTACACTCTTGGTTGGGTCCCCATCCTGAATCTCCTGCATACCCTGTTCTTAAATCCTAATTAATACTAACTCAGTTTTATTTACTCACCATATATCCATAACCTCTTCTTCCCTAAGATCTCAGAATGATAGCCAAATGACATCCTTCCCCCAAATATTTCATGTAAAACTTATCAGAATATACAAAGTATTGTAAATCAAAGCATGATAGAATTGTAATTGGCCATATAGAACATATAGCATGATGTACTTTTTGGACAGATGAGAAAAATAAAGGAATTGTAATTAAGATGTTAAGTTTTGCAATGTCTTCTTCATTCTCATTTGCAAGTAGTAGAAAAAAAATAAGAAGTATGTATGCTTAGTTTAAAATGATTAATACATTATTAATCAGAGTCTATAAATTGGTGTTAATTAATTATAATATTGCTTGCATAAATATTTACCCTTTCAGGCTGTAATCTGGTCTAAATAAGAACTATTTAGAATTATATTTGTGGTTATTTTCTAATTTGTATGTTATTATAATAGTAGAAACATACTTTATAAATAAATACTCATATATTTTGCTATCTGTAGTTGGTACCATGAATGATTTAGAAACAAAAGATTGCTAATTGTAACAATATATTATAATGTGACATATAACAATATTTCCATTGATTTTGATATACATGTAATAGTTGTTTTTAAAATATACTATGGAGACAATGTAATATGATTTGGCAATAAGAAGGAATTGCATATCATGACATGCTGCAATATGAATGAACTCAAAAACATTATGCTATGTGAAAGGACCCAGTCACAAAGGACTGCATATGTACAATTCAATTTATGAAAATCTCTAGACAAGGCAAATCAATAAAGACATGAAGTAGAGGAGTGATTGCCTAGGACTACAGCATGGTGGGGAGTAAGTGCTAATATGAGTTTTCTTTTTGGGGTGATGAAAATGCTCTAAAATTTATCATGATGACGGTGCTTGCATAACTCCATAGATACATTTAAAACCATTGAGTTATGCACTTTAAGTGGTAAATATTATGGTATGTTGATTTTATTTCAAGAAGTCGTTTTTTAAGTGCTGTTAAATGTGGTGGGAAAAACTGGAGAGAGAAAAAAATTCCCTATTGAAATTTCACAAGAATTTTTGATAGCATCCTCAGAAAGAGAAGGTAGGATGGGGGGGGGGGGGGGAAGGGGAAGGACTAAAGAAAAATCAACCTTAAGAAGTCCGTATAGGAAATTTAGGCAGTATACTGGTATTTTAGGGCACAATTATTAGGAAACATCAAAACATGTGATGTTCTTTGTGATCAGTAACATTTGTAACTAGCAGCCAAATGTTATAGAAAATGAATTTATAATGTGTACACATGTTTGTGCAGACATATTCACATAGGTATCAAAACACACATAGTGAGTCTAAGAAAGAAAACAAATGAACAAAGGGGGAAAAAAAGAGGGAGAGAATGAGAGGCAAACTGAGAAATAGAGCCTTAGCTATAGAGAACAAACTGATGGTTACCAGAGGGGAATGGGGGTGGATGGGTTAAAGTAGGTGATGGAGATTAAGGAGTGTACTTCGTGTGATGAGCAGCTGGTATTATAGTATGTACGTGTTGAATCACTATATTGTACACCTGAAACTAATATTACACTGTGTGTTAAGTGACTAGTATTTAAATAAAAACCTTAAAAAAAGAAAGAGGAGAAAAAGTATCTTTGGTGTCCTTGAATTTAGTTTAGGAGTTTCCTTCTGTCTTTTAACCACTTAGACACCTATTGGTCTCCACATTTCTTTCTTTCTTTTTTTTTTTTTAATTTTTTTAAATGTTTTATTTATTTCTGAGAGAGAGAGAGAGCATGAACAGGGGAGGGTCAGAGAGAGGGAGACACAGAACCGGAAATAGGCTCCAGGCTCTGAGCTGGCTGTCAGCACAGAGCCCAACACAGGGCTCGAACCCAGGAACCATGAGTTCATGACCTGAGCCGAAGTCGGACGCTTAACCAACTGAGCCACCCATGCGCCCCTCCACATTTATTTCTTACTCTACCTATACAAACCTGCTCTTAGGAAAGTATAGCACCTTCTACCTATTAGGTTTTGGCACTTCCAGGTAATCACTCATAGTTATTTCATGTTTTGGGGTTGACGTTTCGAGATACAGGGAGTATTCTGAGAGTTACAGTCTCCCATTCTTTTCTCAGTATCCATCTCTACTCCCTGTTACTAACAGATTGAACTGCATATCACTTCACTTCTTTAATCTACTTTCTTCTCCCATTCTTATTTATATACCTTATATTCCTGTGATTCTCAAATTGTGCTCATCACAGAGATTGAGGACAGTCACACCTCTGATGGACATTACTCTGCATAAATTGGTTTCCTGAAAGGAAAAAAAAAAAGCACCAAACAGTGACTCTTAGAGGCACAAGCTTTTGCTGTAGTCAGATAAGGCAAAGAAGTATTGTCAGTGTAGGCAGATCAGGATATTTTCATCACCCCATCCTTCCTTGTTATTTCAACTAATAGAAAAACACATCTGGCATTAAAGATGCACAGGTAGAGAGGGAGCTGGTACTTAGCCCTCTTTTTCAGAGTGCAGACACACTGTGTCCACAGCCCACACTTAGCATGCCTGGATTCCAGCTGCTGTCACGCCATCTCTTGGAGCCGGGTACCTGGGGACTGATCACCTTCCTAGCATCTCCTTCATCTCTTCCCTTTCATTTTCTCTTCCTCCTTTTTTAAATTTTTCCTATTTATTCATTCCCTTCCTACTAATTCCCTTCCTACTAACTCACTTTTTCAAATATTATTTTTACATTTGCCTTATCATCTTATTTTATTTTTCTTGTGGTTTCTCTTCACAGAGCCCTTGCTTTTCCTTTTTCATTGCTCTTTCTTGTCATGCCCTTTCTCTCATTTGCCCACATTTTCTTAGTATTAAAGTATTTTCACTTTGTTTTGTGCACATTTTCTACTTCATTATTTTCAATACTTGTCTTTCCATTAATTCTTAATTCCATTAATTCTTGTCTTTCAATTAATTCTGGAGAAATAGATTGCTTTTCTCCAAAGTAGAAGAAGTATGGTAGGTGCTTCCTAAGTGTTCCATTCCAATGGATTTAACTTGCTCTTCACTGCTAAGACTTCCTTCCTGAACATTATGTTTGTTGAAATTTACTTAGTCTCAAACATTCATTAGTTACTTCACGTTCTCTCAAATATTTTGTCTAACTCTTTCTGGTAAAAATAGTGATTTATCTTTGTGCTTGAAAGTAAATTTCCTTAAAAACACCCCTGACAATATGAATCCATTTAATGAAAGTTTGAAAATGACAGTGTGTTTTCTGACACTACATTCATAACCTTTTTCAAATTATTAAAATGTATTCTTATCTATTTCTATGAGTTTTAAAAAATGTGAATCAAGCTGAAGAACATAAAAAATATTTAATCAATACTAAAGTTGTGGATTATATAAAACTTTATTCAGTTGCACAATCTTTATTCAAACAATTATTTATCGATTCAATGGGATGGCTATATTGGATAATGGAAACCTCAGTTGTCTTTTAATATTTTCAGATTTTAGATAGCATCATGAATGTTACAGATAGAACGCTGCTTTGGAAATTATTCTCTTATTAAAGTTACTATATCTATAATTTGGTAGCTGTAAAACTTATGCAAATCATTTAGTCCTTTAAAATCTGAATTGTTTTAGGCACCTGGGTGGCTCAGTCAATTAAGCAGCTCACAGTTTGTGAGTTTGAGCCCCACATCAGACTCTGTGCTGATACCTCAGAGCCTGGAACCTGCTTTGGATTCTGGGTCTCCCTCTCTGCCCCTCCCTACTCACACTCTGTCTCTCCTTCTGTCAAAAACAAATTTTTTTTAAAATCTGAATTTATTTAAAGTATAAAGGAGAAATAATATACCCACTCCCCTGCAGAGGGTTGATATAAAGATCAAATGAGTTGATTAGTAACCATATCACATTTTCACAAGCTGAACTAAGAAAGCACTCCATGGTTAAAAAAATTCTAGTAAAAAATGCTAAGTGGACCCTGTGTTAGTAGATTTTTGTGTCATGTGCTGGAGTTAACTCCAGAAAGGGTGACTACTTAAATATGAGTCATTTCAAGGTAAAAACTTGTGTTGTTTCAAGGAAGAGTGCAAAGTTTTCTTACCTAATTCAGCTAGGATTGTGAATCAAGTCTTTCTTGTTTTAAGATCCCTAACTCTGAGCCATATGTAGTGTATGCTGGGACCATACACAGGAAAATTAACTCATGCCAACTGAGTGTGGAAACCAAGAGGTTTGCAAACTTGTGAGGTTGTGAAGTTTGTCTCTGGACTCCGCCTACACCTTTTGACTTAAAATTCCTGATTTTCATTCTCCCCTTATCTCTGATTTACCATGGGGAAAACCTAGTCATTTGTGTGATGTTCAAATGTAAGTCTAGGTGGTGAATCTTGCTAAGATATTGGCATTTTCACGTCTTTATAATAGTGCAATTAAAGATTTTAGCCCCCTTAATATAATACTATTCATGAGGAGGACTGATAGTAGGTATATTTGAGTGACAAGGTAGAAAATGCTATATGTCTGAATTTAGATCTTACCCTTTGTCAGTTTCAGCAGGATTATTTTCTCATGCATTTTAAGGCAGCATGTGTCCCAGACAGATAGTATGACTTTTTTTTTTTCCTATTCTTCCTCTCCGTTTCCTTTAAATATGAGAAACAGCCAAAAATTTCACCTCCTTAAGGCTCCACTACTACTCTTAAACAAAGGGCCATCCTCTTCCTTCTGATGAAAAGGAGATTACCTGATCATTTCTGAATTTTCCCTTTAATATATATCCTCATGGTAGGACATCATAAATTCTGAAATCTGCTCTCTAATTTATGATGCAATGGGGAATATCATTTGGAGTTTTACAGCTACCATAAGCATGCAGAGTGATTCCAATGGGAATTATTAGAATGTCAAGTAGAAATAGAGGACATTTTAAGGATTAAACATATTCAACAAGTGTGCCAGCTAAGTAAGGCCCCACTGGATCATGTCATAATTTTAAATTGGACATTTTAACAGTGACAGCATTAATGGACTGCCACACATGCTTATTAAGCATAATGAAAGAAGTAAGCCTTGGGAGGTTATTTTAGATTTTTTTTATATAATTCATGTAAGTGATGAGAAGGCATTGGTGTTTAAAGAGGTTAGTACTGAGACTAAGTTAATGGTGAGTATGTTACTATGTGTATATTTTGGGTGCAAAGCAATGAGGTAGAGAGAGGATATATTATACTCACAAAAGGTTTTTCAAAAATACTTCTTCTTAAGTAAGAGAACTTCATGGTGTCTTATACACTAGTTCTTTTGATATTAGTATTTATAGTTATTCACTTTTTTGAATATGTAATTCCTGTGTTCTGCCAAAGCAAAATAAAGGTCTTTCTGTTTTCCAATATAGAACATTACATGAAAGAAAAAGTATTTAATCATATAAAAATCCACTTAATATCATTTCTTTGTTATACATTAAAAGGGAAGATAAGATAAATTTGAGTCATATTAAAATTAAGGTAACAGGGGCACCTGGGTGGCTCAGTCAGTTGAGCATCTGACTTCGGCTCAGGTCATGGCCTCACAGTTTGTGAGTTCGAGCCCCATGTCAGGCTCTGTACTGACAGCTCAGAGACTTGAGACTACTTTGGATTCTGTGTCTCCCTCTCTCTTTGCCCCTCTCCTGCTTGCACTCTGTCTTTCTCTCTCTCAAAAATAAATAAACATTAAAAATTTTAAATTAAATTAAGGTAATAAACTTAAATTTTACAAATGAATTAAAATATACAAATGTAGTTTCGTTCAAATTTATGTCCAGTTCAGCCAGAGGTGGAGTGGGAAATCATGAAAAGTAGAGAGAAAAGGTAAAGGGATGGAGATAATATTGTTGGGAGTTTTTTCCTATTGAATTTGTGCTGCAAATAAATAACTTCAAATGAATGTCATTTTGCTTCTTGAAAGGTAGGGTAAATTTCCAGAAAGACAGAAAGCTAGAAATATAAGATAAATGGAAAAGAGAGAACAGAAGGAAAAACATGACAAGACACCTATGGGAAAAATAGGAGAAAAGATAATGGGACACAGAAACCATGATCACAGAGATACATGTAACACAAAGCCATATGTACAGATACAGAAAAAGAATGAGGCAGTATGGATGGTTGGGAAGAGAGGGAGCAGAGGGGCAGAGGAGAGATAAGAGATCTTTGGAAATATGAAGTCTTTTGCTTTTGTTTGTTTGGTTTTTTTTAATTACAAAACTCCCAGGATCTCACTTCCCATGTACTGTAATGTTTTAGAATTATTTAAAAGTAATATAGAGATCTTAGCTAGTCTACAGAAGGCCCTTCCTCTTAGCCGAGAAAGCTTTTTCATCTTGGACAATTTTATAGTAGTACAAAGAAAGATGTGTGTGTGTGTGTGTGTGTATCCATGTGTGTGTCCATGTGTGTGTTTTAAGAGGTGTATCTCAGGATAACTTGAACTAGTTTACTACACAAGGCATCCAGTGGTGCTGAAAATATGAGACTGGAATTCATAGGACAAGATTATACTCCTGGCTCCACCCACGATAGTTGTTTCTTGGGAAACTTACAGATTCCTCAGATATCTCCCAGTCAGAAACCATGGAAAGCAATTTTTCTTTTATAACATGTTGTAAGTATCTATCGTTTGGAAGACTTAGTATAAGGATGGGTCAGCAATTCAGCACTGGTTACAGTATACAAGGTCCTTGGTCTTAGGAAGTTAACATTCCAGTGGAGGGAGCCAGTCAAAGAGCAAAGAATGTAGGTTAAAAATGTCAAAAATGAAGACTATAACAGAGTGATATGTTGGAGAACTAATGGGTACAAGTGGAGTGTTCTTTTAGATTGGATATTAGAAAAGTCCTTTTCAAGGAGGTGACATTTAAGCTGAATAACCAGATAAATGGGGAGGTCTCAGAGAAGGGAGAGACAGGCAATGGGAAGAGCAACAGCAAAGACCATGAAGGTGAAAGAGCTGGTGCATGGAGGAACAGAAAGGAGCCCAGAGAGGTGAGTAAGTGGTGGGCAAATGGAGGCAAAGTACAAGGCCATGTCAGAGAGGTAGGCAGCAGTTGGACAGGATATGGGCATGTAGTCATTCTTCTACCTGTGTATTCACAATTACAGTAGGGCTTTTGTAATCTGAAGGTCACTGTGGCTACTATGGGGGAGGGGATTTGAAGGAGGCAAGTATAAAAGCAAGAACAGTTTGAAGATGTTGCAGTACTATGCACAGGATAGGTTGGGGACTTAGTCTGGAGGAGGGTGGAAGAAGGAAGTGGGTAGCAGAAAGAATAAAGAGAACTTGACATACTTTTTTATGGTGGAGTCATTGGACTTGGTGATAGACATAATGTCTAAAAAGAGGAATCAGGATAACTGAAGAATTTGGAGGGATTAACTGTAAATAACATCACTGCAGTTTAAAATGAGTTTAGTAGAGATGAGATTAGTAACAGGAAAAACAGGAAATATGTATGCATAATTACATTTTTTAAAGGTAAAAAGCTAAGTTAAGTGAGAAATCTTCCCGTTGCAGTCCATCATCCATAACCAATTCTCATCCTACCAGAAAGGAAACAATTGATTTCTTGTGTAAATTTTCAAAATAATGACCATGTAAGTAATATTTATGTGCATATTCCCCTCTTTTAAACATATATTTGAAATATATCACACAATATATGGCTCCTTATTTTTCACTTACAGTATATCTTGGGGAATTTTTTGTGTTAATGCTTAAAGTGTTTCCTAACTCTTTATATGGCTGTTTATTATTCAGTTTGTTAATCTATAACTTTAATTTTTTTCTCCTAATGTGGAAAATATAAGCTATTTACAAATTTATTTTTGGCTGTCCCAATGTGTTCTGCAATAATTAAACCTAAATGTGTCACTTTTTGAATGCATGAAAGACAAGTCCTCAGAAATATAGAGGGTCAATATTAGTGTGTGAATACATGTATTTGGCGTTGTTTTCTGAAATTTACTGAGTTGTAATTTATGTACAATAAAATGAGCAAATCCTCAGTATACAGCTAGGGGAATTTTTGAGCATGTAATTACCTTCTGACCATGACAAAGAACAGGGTATGGAATATTTCCAACATATCAGAAAATTTCCTTGAAATTCTTTCCAGCCAATTACATCCTTGGAAATAATCATTATTCTGAAATTTATCAACATGGGTTAGTTTTGTATGTTTTTGAAAATAATATAAATGGGACCACAGAATATATATTGTTTTGTGTCTGATGTTTTAAATTTAATATATATTTAGATTGATCCATGTTTCTTACTGCTAAATATTCCACTTTCTAAAAATATAGCAACTGAAGAGGCTTTAGAGGGAATTTAGAATTTAGAGGGAAACATAAATAAAGGTAACCAGAGCCTTCCTGTATAAATCTTTCCATGGACATTTGCTTACATTTCTCTTGTGCACACACTTACGAGTTGGGTTCCTGGAGAATAGGGTCAGGATATTTTTCATGCTTGAGAAATGGCTCTGCGTCTCCATAGTGGCTGATATATTACACTTCTACTGTCAATATAGGAGAGAAACAATTGCTTTGTATCTTCACAACAACTTGTATTTTTAGTCTTATCTAAATTTCACAATTCATTCAAGTTAGTGTGTAGTGGCATCTCGTGGTTTTATCTACACATCCCGATGAGGAATGGTAGTGAGGAACTTTTCAAATGTTTGCTGTTTGGATATCATCTTCTGTGTAGTGTCCTCTCAAGCCTTTTGCCGAGAGGACTCTGTATTTTCCACTCTGTCCTTACAGTCCAATTTAGCTATTGCATTGCCAGAATAATTCTCTGAAAACTTTGTACATATCTTAGGAAACTTTTTGTGTATACTTCATACTCCAAAACCCACATCCATAATTCTGTCTGAGACCTATTTCTCTACTTTAAGTGTGTTTAGCTAATGTGGACAAAACCTGTAGGATTCTTGAAGATCTTATTTTCCAGCCAAGATTCTACTAGGCACTGTCTCTAGTGTTTCTGAAGACTTAACAAAGGGGTTTGGAGCCACAGTATTGATTTATTCTTTATTTTAAAGCTGTTTCTTACATGAAGTTTTTATTTGTTTGTTTCTGCCATTTGGAGAGACTGTCATGGGCCATCTACATTTCTTGTAGAATCTTTTGAAAACTGATTTCTTCTTAAGATCTCTCTGTATTCCTGCACTTTATCTCTCAAAGGTCAATATAATCATCTGGTTCTCTTAGCATTCTGCCTAGAATACTCTTGATCCATATCTCTAAGGAAATTTATACATTTTAAGTTTTACATTTTTATTCTGAGGACAGTGTCATTCTTGATTTTGAAAAATCAACTTTCCATTTTTTACAAGATATAATTGCCAGGAGCCGCACCGGCTTCTCTGGATGGCAGTCACAGCAAGGAAATGACAGTGTTTGCACAGCTGCTGCCATGAGAAAGGAAAACTGGTATCTCTTTCTGCTACTACTGGCTCATGTTGGAAATGAGCCTGCTGGTATTGACCAGGCCTCACAATATTCCATATCAGACCCATATTCTGAACACAGATACCTCATAAGGAAAAGCATATTCCTGCTTTTAGATGAAAGCACTGTGGATGATTGTCAAAACGCTCTTCCTATGGGCCTTGCAGATCCAAGACTTAGATAATAAAGGGGGTTAAGAACACAAGAGTTACAATTGAGCCTGGCCCCGAGACAAAGAGCCTAATTTAAAGTTAAAGGTACAGATAAGGGCAAAACATAGTTACTACATATATCTTTGGTAATTGGTGAAGCATAGCAGTCCCTTCCTCAAGGCCTATGTTCCACAAACACCCTCCCTTACACGGGCAACTGGGATGAGGATAGATAAGAGTAGCTAAAACATAAACCCAGGTGCAAAGACTGACACATTTAGGGCCCCCATGGTAGTTTCCACAAACAAACCAATTCAGAAACATTCATTCTCTTGAGAGCCAGACAGAATGACTCCTAGCTTATCTATATACAATTTAACCTATATGTTATCCTGTTTTTCACTAAGAACATCTTAGTATTTTCTTGGTCAGGATAATTCTGCAATTGATATCTCAAAAGACCTCTAATTGTAAGAAATTCCTTTCTCTGACTTCATGTTGTTGCTGAACCTTTAAATAAAGACACCAAAACCGACAGGACGGAGATGCCTGCCTGGTGATCAGAAAGAATCCCAGGCCTCTCTCTCTCTCTCTTTTGCCAACACTGTGCATCCTTCAGGGACCCCTGGACCAGCCAGAACCGGCCTCCGGCATATAATAGAAACAGTCTACCTTTTATATTCAGGTTAACAAAGAAGGAATGACTAGGTAACAATAAATTTTTTCATATTTTAGACAAGTCATAATGTTTTTTCTTTTTCTTTTTTTTTCTTTAGAGAGAGAGAGCATGAACAGCAAAGAGGAGCAGAGGGAGAGAGTGAGAATCTTAAACTCAATCTGATGACCATGGGAACATGACTTGAGGCAACATCAAGAATCAGACTCTCAACAGACTAAGCCACCCAAGCGCCCCATTGAGTGTTTGATAGTGTAACACAGTCTGTGACTTAAAAATTTTTAATTTAATTGTAAATTGCTGATATTGGAATCAGGAGAAATCATATCTAGGAAAAAAAGAAAATGGCGAGAGGAGAGAGGGAATCAAAAAAGATTTAAAGAGGTGACAACCTAGGAGACAGGTGAGTTGGTTGGTAAGTTTGGCGTTTCACTGGCAGATTTTGTAGCAGGGGTGGAGGCAGCAGAGCAAACTCCAGGAATAGCTGTGCGGTTGTTCTCTGATACCTGTTTCCCCCAGACTACCCTGCCTTAATGGAGCTTCTACTATGGCCATGTTGTCCGGGATTCAGGCTTGCTCACTGCTTCTAGCATTCAGAAGTTTTCTTCTATTACTGTTCATTTTAGTTCCCGAATCCATGTTATTTTGAACTGGGTAATACTTCATTATTCTACAGTTATGTTTGTTCTTGTTTAATCCAGATGAAAATTTTTAAGAAAATAATTGCTCTGTAATAACAGTGCACTGGTTCTGAAGAGCATATTAGGCAGTGGTCTCTTTCTAGTAACTTTAACCCTTGTTATATAAAATATAGGGTGACAAAATAAGTCGAGGTCCAGCTTGCTTAGATCTGGAGATTTGATGTTAAGCTAACAGGACAAAAATAGACATCATCATTTATTATTTATGTATATATGGTTTTTCTTCTCTCTCTCTCTTTTCTTTCTCTTTTCTTATTAGATGGATGTTTGATCTTATGGAGAAGTCAATTGTTTTATCATTTCTAGGCAAAGAAGTGTCAATTCAAAATTTGGAAATTATAACTCAAAATCAGCCTTCCAAGTTCTTAAAACAAAAGCCATGTTACTATTGAGGAAAGAAACATGTCATAATAGAAGATAATTCAGTGTAAAGGAAAGAACCCTTTGCATTCCACATTGTACCTTGAGAGGCTAACTTCTCAGTTAAAAACTAGAATACTTTTAGATAAATAGAATTCTTCTTATGAGTCATTCATTTTTATTTATAATAAAATTGTGATGGGAATTTATTTCCCTGAACGGCTTGACACATTACCTTGTCAAATAAGAAGACTAAAGTTCAGCTGAGTTGTATGCAATGACCTATGACTTTAATGACTATGTTCCTCTGTTTGAACTGAGATGACGTGTACACTTACAGAAACATGGAGACTAAAAGTCAAATGTTCTAAACTACATTTTAATTTGTAAGATATGGTCATCCATTTAGGTGTTAGTGCCAGGGGAAAAGAGATTAGGTGATAAATAATTTACTATAAATCATTATTTTGCTGAAAGGAACATATAAATTGGAAGATACTATTAATTATAGTGCACTGCTAGTTTACTTTTAACACACGAGGTAAAATTAGGAAAAAAGAGGTCCACAAAATTCAGAAGATAAACAGATTTAAAATTTAAAAACAATCAAATGGCAAGGTATCTGTTAAGCTCAGCCAAACTAGAACCTTCCCCCAGGTGACATTTTACCTTGGCGAATGTAATTAGACATTGGCTGTAAGGACTTATAGCTGGCTAGAGACTCCACAAGGGAGAAAAAAGAAAAGGTTTCTGGTAAGTAAAAAAGCAAGATATTGTTCTATGATAATATTATTTCTATATTGTGCCACAGCATTTTCTTTTATTACCAGTACTGGTGATAGTGATGAAGTTTTTTGGGATGATAGTGAGGCTCAAGGGGTCCAGAGCCAATGCCAAGAAAGATGTCTTTGGTGCAAAAAGGTGATTTTATGAAAGCAAGGGAACAGCACCCTTGGGCAGGAAGAGATGCCCTGGGACCCTGAGGAGAGACTGGTTATATACTATGGAGTTGGGGGAGGTAAAGTCCAGGGGAAGTTTCCAGTAAGATTTTCATATGCTAAGGAAGACTCCCAGAATATGGAGGCCTAACTATTGTCAAGCTAAGGTTGTTTTCCCTCTAGCAAACCATTAGCATTAAGTCAGTAGGGACTTCCTGGGGAAAAGGTTCACTCTGCCATCCTCAAGTATTTGTCAATGGGCTGCAAGTTGTAAGGAAATTAAGTTTTGCCTGCCATTTTCTTCTGCCTTTGTTTCCCACAACAACAGGACACCATCTGAAATCCTACTTTAAACCACTTTATTTGTTTCTGTTATTTACTTATTTTTAGTAACCTATTCCTGTTTTTAATTCTCTTTATGATATGAGAAATATCTTGCAGGTGTTAAGATGAAATGATCTTAAATTTATAGATTGAATGTTTTTTCATGTGCATGCATCTATGAAGCTACTTATCAAATTAGAAAACATTTATCACATAAAAATTTCCCTTGGGCCCCTTTGCAGTAAATACTCACAAAAATTTCCCTTGGGCCCCATTGCAGTAAATATTCACTGTTAGAGTTAAGGACTGTTCTCTTTTCTATCATTAAATATCCATTTTATCTATATTTAAATTTCATTTAAATAAAATTATACAGTATGTACTCTTTTGTTTTGAGTGTCTTCTAACATAATGTTTTAGAGATGTATCTATATTGTTGAGTATAGTAGTTTTAAAAAGGTTTAAAATTTTTATTATGGAGTAGTATTCCATTGTGAATATACTTCCGTCCCATCCAGTGTCTATTTCTTAGATGGCCTAAACTAGCATAATTAGTATTAAGAGTGGTCTGAGAAAACAGGTGATAAACAGGGATTGTGCTTGGTTCAATCACTGTCTCGTGTGCAAATAGAACTCCATTATGAGTGGTATTTGAGACACAGACAAGTGCTGGCATTATATAGATGTCTGATTGCTCAAGACTTTAGTGGTGGCGGGGCACCTGACTGTCTCAGTCAGTGGAGCAAAGTACTCTTGATCTTAGGGTCATCAGTTGAAGCTCCACACTGAGCTTGGAGCCTACTTAAAAAAATGACAGCAAAAACCTAAAGATTTCAGTGGTGGTGACCTGCGGAAACATCTTGTAGAAAAGGGATGCTATTGCAGGTGAATGATTCAGGCATTCAGTATTTTGTGTGTGTGTGTGTGTGTGTGTGTGTGTGTGTGTGTGTGTGTGTTTAAATGTTTATTTATTTTTGAGAGAGAGATACAGAGACAGAGTGCGAGTGGGAGAGGGGAAGAGAGAGGGAGACAGAATCTGATGCAGGCTCCAGGCCCTGAGCTGTCAGCACAGAGCCTGACATGGGCTCAAACCCACCAACCGTGAGATCATGACCTGAGCCAAAGTTGGATGCCCGATGGACTGAGCCATCCAGGTGCCCTAGGCATTCAATCATTTGTAAAATAAGGGGAGAAAAATTCCTATAAATAGAGGAGTTGTTTGCTTATTGCTAAGTTGTACTGATGCCTTGGAATAATACACAGAAGACTAGAACAAGCAGTTATAAGTGTAGGGACATAAATAACTCTTTTGTAGCTGACAAAGAAATCTTTATCTCCTGTAGTAGGAATACTTTAGACAAGGAGTAGACTAAAGATCTGACAAATACAAGTTCAACAAAATATAAACACTCAGGCAATGCATGTGTGTTATGGTAAGGTCAAGGCACTGGAGGGAAAAATCTAGGACCCTGAAATCTGGCATGAATACATCTGGACAAATGCCCCTTGAAGACTTTGGCTCTGGAGACTCCTTCATTTTACTAAGAGCTAGAACTTCCTCTTGCTCAAGGAAGTTTCAGAGCCTTTTCTCTTATAAGGCAGCAAGTGACCCTGTAGACCTGGCCCAAGTTACTCTCCAGTGAGCTAACTAAAATCCCAGAGTGACCCTTGGGACACTGGGCCTGATGAAAGAGGAAAGAGACCTACATGAAAGCAAGTTCAAGAATGAGCTTTCATGTATGAGCAGGAGCCACGAAACTTTAAAAGGGAGTATTAAAGTTACACATTGTTCTCTTGACCTTGGTGAGTATCATTATAAGAGTTGTTTTACTTTTCTGTGAGATAAATCATATACCTCCATTTTATTATGGTCAGTTCCTGAGGGTTTGTCTTATTCCTTTATTTGGAACATTTGGTCTCATTCTCCATTTTCCTCAATTTTCTGTGTTGGTGTCTGCACTTTGGACAACGTGGGCACGTCTTTGTCTTCACAGATTGGTCTTGTACAGGAAGACATCCCCACCAATAAACCTGGCCAGGGTTTCTGGGGGAGAGGGGTTTCTGCAATGTTTTCTCTCCCCAGGAAGAAGGCTACTTCTTGGCAATGATTTTTGTTTTCTCACTCTGTGCAGAGCTGGGTGGAGTATGTAGGGAAAGCTCTGACATAGTCCAAGCTGCATCTCTATTCTCCCCCAGCTAGTTAGACTATGCTAGAACCATCAAAGCTTCGGGATTGGTGAGAGAGATGCTAGTTTGTTATGAAGCCTGAGAAGTTAGGGTGCTGGATGCATGGATCAAGTCCTTTACCCTCCTGGGAGAAGTTGAAAGCTGGAATTTTTAAAAATGTACTCACTTGGTGTTGAACAGTAAGGAAGATCAATGCCATCTGCTAGCCCAAGCTACTGCCTCTGTTCTCTCCCAGACAGCCAGACTCTGCCAGACCTGTCAGAGCTCCAAGACTGCCAAAACATAATCAAGTCTTCAGGAAGGCCCCTCTGTAAAGCTGGGGCACTGAACATATGAATCAATTCCCTCCCTCCCCTTGGTGAAGCTTGGAGCTAGTATGTCTTCTCTTGATCATATGACACTGTGACAGGGAGGGGCTGTGGTGAGAGAGTGTCCTGAAACTCCTTAATTGCTTCATTGCACCTAGTTTTGCATTCTCCTGGGGGTACAGGAGACTTTTTCTTTGTTTTTGATTTTTCTAAAAAGGAATTTTTCCATAAATTGATGTTTGTGTATTTGGGAGGGGAAGGAGGGATTTCAGCCATGCTGCTGATGTGGCTGTTAGCATTCAAGTATTGATGCGTGCTGCCATCTGGTTGACTCTTGAAAACATTAGGCTAAAGGAGAGAAACCAGTCACAAAAGACCACATCCTCATTCTCCTCTCCCCACACCCAGGTAATCATCAATCTATTTTGTGCCTTTAAAAATTTGCCTATTGTGGACATTTTATACAAATGGACTTATGCAATATGTGGTCTTCTGTGCCTCTTTTCTTTGCATTGTCTAATTTTTCAAGATTCATGAATGTTATACCATGTATCAGTACTTGATTCCTTTTTATTGTCAGATAATATTCTATCGTATAGATATACCACCTTTGGTTTATCTATCAGTTGATGAACATTTGGGATTTTAAAAATTTGTTACTATTATTAATAAAGCTTCTGTAACCATTCATGTTCAGTCTTTTGTTTTTTAAAGCTTATCTGTTTATTTTGAAAGAGAGAAAGTACAAGCTGGGGAAGGGCAGAGAGAGGGGGAGAGAGAGATTCCCATGCAGGCTTCTCACCAGCAGCATGGAGCCCTACCTGGAGCTTGAACTCAGTAAGTGTGAGATCATGACCTGAGCTGAAATCAAAAGTCAGGCACTTAACTGACTGAGCCGTCTAGGTGGCTTAATATTCAATCTTTTGTGTAGGCATGTGTTTTCATTTCTTTTGCATACACATATTCAGAGTGAAATTGCTAGGTCACATGGTAACTCTATGTTTAACAATCTGAGGAACTACTAAAATTCTTTCCAAAATGGTGACACCATTTTACATTCCAACAGCAAGGTATGAGGGTTCCAACTGCTCTTATGTTCTCAACTCTCTTTTTGATTATAGCCATCTTGGTGTGAAATGGTATATTACTGTGATTTTCATTTGTATAGCTCTAATGATTAATGATATTGAGTATCTTTTTATGCGCTTATTGCCCATTCATATATTGCTGGAGTCTAGCTCCAGCTGGGTCCAGGGGTCGCTGAAGGATGGACAGTGTCGGCGAGGGAGGGAGGGAGAGAGCCACGAGAATCTTTCTGATCACCAGGCAGGCAAGTCTCTCCTGTCGGTTTTGGTGTCTTTATTTATAAGTCAAATGTTAACATGGCATCAGAAAATGGAATTTTTACAATGGATAGTTCTCTGTGATAAGATGTTTTTGGAAAATGTACTGAAACAGGTTTTACAGAAGTATTCTTGAAGAACTACCCCAATTATAGTGAGGTTGAGTAACTAAGAAAATAACAGGGTGTTCACATTTTAATAACACTAAGATTAAGTCATAGGTTTGTAGATAACTTTTATCGATCCTCATCACAGCTGCCAGGGTAAGGGAAGGTGTTTGTGGAACATAGGCCTTAGGGAAGGGACTGCTATACACCACCAGTTAACAAAGGTATATATAGTAACTTATGTTCTGCCCTTATCTGTTCCTTCTCTCTAAGTTAGGCTCTTTGTCTCTGGGCAAGACTTGATTTTCCCATTGTATGCTTTATGGCACTGGAGAGCCAGCCATACCTTTAAAGAGATTAGCTCATTTCCAATACATAGAATAGCCTCTTTGAGTGTATTTACCTTTGCGTCTAGTTTTATGATTTCTTGAATAGCTAGGGCATGAGAGACATTTTTGGTTAGTTGATTTACATGTTAAGCTGTATGAACATCTTGGACTAATGCAATAGTAGAAACAGGATTGTACATGTAAAGGTCAATCTTTTTTGAGTAAGGGTCATTAGCCTGTTCATAGCTCAAGGGAAAGTATGGAGGGAAACAGGACCTGCTGGAGACATGATGTCTGTTCCTATAAGCAAAAGAAGTTCCTTCACAAGGTGCAATCATCATACCAGGGCCAGAATAAGGGGACAAGTCACTTCCGATACCGATCAACAAGGTACCTTGGGGGTTGGTGCTCAAGCAGAATTAATTGAGTGGGGGTGGATATCAGTCGTCATCTGATTGGCAAGAGACCGTGCAAACTTGCTTTAACCTCACCAGGTGTTTTCTGGACTAGTAGGCTCAGAATGGCTCCCAACAGTATATCTTCTTTGGGGACCTTTACTCTTAGATCTTTTGTCTGTTTTTAACTGAGTTATTTGTCTTTGAATTCTAGAATTGTAAGAGTTCTTTATATATTCTGGACCCATATCCTTTATCAGATCCATGATTTCTAAATATTTTTTCTCCCATTTCATGATTATTTTTCACTTTCTCCTGACTATCATGTTTGCTGGGATGCTTTTGTTTCTTTGTTTTGTGATTTTTGGTTGTGAGTTTTTATTTGTAAAACCTTTCTCTGAGAGTTCAGTGTAGACTGTTTTCAAGGAACATTTTGGTTTTCAGTGAATATTTGTGTTTACTTTTGCAAATACCTGAGCCTACATTCTTAAGTAGTATGTTAAAATAAAATTCTCACTTTGAGGTATGGGAACATACAAAGAATATGATAGCAAACTCAATCTTTGTGAGTGGCACACTTATTTTCATCTACATCCAGATTCAAGCTTGGATAACTTTTTTTTTTTTTTTTATTGCTTTTGGCTTCCGGTAGGGAGGTTTCTTCTAATAATCTCTCTTTTTCAGAATCTGAGCACTTGGCATGACCTCTAGTCTGTCTCCATTCCTGTTTGGGCCCAAAGCCCAACAGTACTCTCTCAAATTTGTAGGCTCTCTAGGCAACAGTATTCAGTAGAGGTTCTCAGAGTGTGCAATGTTTCAGTGCTGGTTTATTCTCCTGGAATGGACCTTAAGCTTCATATTGGGCCTCAGATGTGATTTGTTTACTTTCCTTTAAAACCTTTAAAATGTATTTTAATGGTTATTTTAGATGATTCTAACAGTCTTAAATGTTTTGTAACCAGAGAGTTTTGGGACTTTGAGTGTGCTATACTACGGACACAAAAGTCTCATATAATGTTTAATCAGTTGGAGTATACTCCTATCCACCCCTGGATATATGTTTTACTTTATAAATGGCTATGATTTGTCTAATATAAGGTGAGCTATAATGTAAGACTGAGATTTTATGTTTACTGTGTAGAAATAGAATTGAATGTAATTTTTATAGCAAATATTCTAAACTTGCCTTATTCACTAACATTTGCCTAAAATTCTTCATGTATTCCATGTTCCTTTTCTTTAATTACAAGGTTCTCATCCCTGTAATTCAATTACTAAAATATATGAACAATATATGCCCTTATGTACTCTCATTTTTTAACAGATAATATCTCACAGTAGAAGTACATGTATTCCTTAAGGGTAGATAAAATAATTGCTAGAATATAGTTATTTCATAATTTCTTTATTCATTCAGTAGGTGTGTATGAACCTCTGTGAGCCAATATACCTACTAAATACTGAAGATACATAGAATCTAGAGCCTTAAGACAGAACTAACATTAACCTATAATTATACAATTCATTATTGCCATAACTTGTGCGAAGGATAGAAATTGTAGTGTGTTATAAATTAGTAAAATAAAGAAATCTAAATTGGCCAAGGACATATAGGAGAGGTATTCTAAAATGTAATATTGTGTCCAGGTTCTGTACTCTAGGAAGAAGTTAGCTGGGTGTAGAAGTGATGGAAGGTCATTGTAGATGAAGGAAACAGCCTGGTAATAGTCCTAAGTTAAGATGCCTGATAACTTAGAGAATTTTGAAAGAAAGTCAGTGTGAATGTAACATTATGAAAAGAAGTAGATTAGAGCAAAATTCCAGAAACAGGCTGGGTTTTTAAAGGCCAGTTAAGGATGAGAACCTATGTCTTAATGGCACGAGATAATTTTAGCCAGGGAAGAAACATTGAGAACTGCATTTTAATCACATCACTCCAGATGCTTATAGAGAGTGAATTCAATGGAGGAAAGAACTTATGCAGTGGTTTAGGATCAATAGAAAGCTGTTGCCTAGAGGAAGCAAGAAATGTTGGTGACTTGAATTGGGAGAGAGTACTTAAGATTACTATCAATGCTTATGGGATTCCCAGTTTAGCATGCACTGACCTCCTCCTCAACACTCACAACCAAATCAGATTTAGCTGATAATTGCAACAAGGATTACAAACTTATCAGAGGCAAATTAAACTGAAGTTTTATGTTAGGCACTTGGAAAGAAAAAGGTACATTGATGTATTGCATAAAAGCAAGAAATATGCTCCTCTTTTTATTTATTGAGGTTTGAAAGTCAACTGTGCATACTTAGAATATTTCTTGGAGCATTTGGTTTCAATGATGTAGTTCTACTGAAATTGTCCTTACATTGGTTTTTCCCCCCTGGTATCTCACATTCTCTCTAGTATTTTATATTCATTATACTGTCAAATTTAATTATTTTTCTTATTTTTTTCTCATTGCATCAAGAGATTAGATTCATATTTTTCCCCATTGTTCACATTATTTCAGTCATGATTTGTACTGGTCCCTCCTTTAAAGATACTATACATTTATGAATGTCATTAACAATCTATATCTATTAAAATCGTCTCTATTAGTATTCACCATATATTTTTCTATTTATGTCTTCACTAATAAATATATATTGAATATCTATGAAAACGTGCTTGATGATTTCAAATATCTATTTTGCTGTAGGTCACTCATTATTATGTGTTTTAACAGCAGTAAATGTGATTAAAATATTTTATTATTTTCTGCACTAGTTATGGTTCTGTACTGTTCACTCTAACATAAGAGTGAACCCATGTATTATATAGAATCTATTCAAATTATGTTAGCATAGTATTTGGAAGTTGTGTTAATTATATAGTGTTCAACTGGGATGCCAGGGTGGCTCAGTTGGTTGAGCATCTGACTTTAGCTCAAGTCATGATTTCAGAGTTCATGGTTTCAAGCCCTGCACCAGGCTCTGTGTTGACAGCTCAGAGCCTGGAGCCTGATTCAGATTCTGTGTCTCTCTCCTTTTCTGCCCATTTCCCACTCATGCTTCCTCTCTCTCTCTCTTTCTCTCTCTCAGATATAAATAAACATTTAAAAATTAAAAAAATATATATATATAGTGTTCAAGTCTAGGAGTTCTGTGTGGAGATAACATTTTGGAACTGTAATTTCCTCATGGCCTCTTGCATTTTCTGATTTCTCAGGGTGTAAATAATAGGATTTAGTAAGGGTGTGAAAACAGTGTAAAATACGGCAAGAACTTTATTACCTGAGAAACTATTGAATGGCCAGGCATATATAAAGATACAAGGTCCGAAGAACAGAGTGACCACAGTCATGTGTGCAGACAGGGTGGACAGAGCCTTGGAGAGACTCCCAGATGACCTTTGTTGTACGGTGATGAGGATAACAGTGTAGGAGACAAACAGAAGGATGAAACAGATGAGTGAGAGCAGCCCACTATCAGCAATGACAAATAATTCCAGGTTATATGTTTCCATACAAGCAAGCTTAATCACAAGGGGAAGGTCACAAAATATATTGTCTATGACATTGGGACCACAGAAAGGCAAGTTTACTGTTAATACTATCTGGCTCATGGTGTGTATAAAACCAATTATCCATGAAAGTATCATAAACCCACTCAGCAGCCTGTGGCTCATGATTGTCCTGTAGTGCAGGGGTTTACATATGGCCACGTATCTGTCAAAGGCCATGGCTATCAAAAGAGTCATCTCAGCACCCCCAAAGAAGTGCATAAAGAACATCTGGGTCATGCAGCCCCATATGGAGATGATCTTGTGTTCACTGAGCAAGTCTCTGATCATCTTGGGCGTGGTGACGGTGGAGAGACACATGTCCAAAAAAGAGAGGTTTCCAAGGAGGAAGTACATGGGAGAATGAAGGGTGGAACTAAATGTCACTGTGACCATAATGAGAACGTTCCCCAACACAGTAGCACTGTAGATTAAGGAGAATGCTACAAAGAAGAAAATCCGAAGTTCCCATTGTCCAGAAAATCCCAGTAAAATAAACTCAGTCACTACAGATCCATTTTTAAGATCCATGTACTTGATTCAGAAAGGCTCCAGAAGTTCTTTTATACAAAGAGAATTAAAAAATAAATAAAGCCACAATTAACACTGATGTTTTCTTATTTCTAATTGATGAAAATTGTTGGTGTTATGAGAATACATACTTGTAAATATATCGGCATTGTTATCTATAATAGGAAATTACTTTATGGGTCATATTACTCTGAAACAATATTCTTATAGTTTGCAGCAATTAAAAAGCATTTTTAAGAGTGGAAGTGTTATTTTCTATTGTTTTATATAGCACATGGTACTGTTTTATCAATTTTGACTGTCACTAATTTGCTCACTTGGAAAAATTGGATAAGTAGTTACCTTAGTATTTATTTTGCCTTTATTATCACAATTTTCTGTCACCTCTTGAGATTATGTTAAAACAATATATAAGGAATATAGAATCTGGAAGATGAGGAAATTGTGTTGTCCTGTATTACTGAAATCATTTTTTAAGGTTATTCTATATTTCTGAAATAAATGAAGAAAGTGTACACACACATACGCACGCACACGCACCTAGAGGCTAATTTATACATGAAAGAAAGTCTTTTAATTAATTAAAAATAATTTTGCTTTTAGTTTCTATTGTGTAGTATGCTGAGAATTTCACAAAACATGAACTCATCCTCAGATCTTTGTGAACTTCTTTTCCTAATTCCTTGTATTATTGTTGTTCACAGTGAGAAGTGTGAGTGTTCTGTGTAAATTATGTAAATGATTGTTAAGAGGTAAATAGTAAAATGATTCAACTCTAGCATATAGATTTTTTTTGGTTGTGGTGTGTCATACTAAATTGTCTTTACTCAGCTTTTCAGACATTGTTCATAGGATCTAGAGTAATCACAAATAATAACTATTAAGTTATTAGTATGTGCTAAGTATTACTGTGTTCTAAATGTTTCACATACATTAACACGTTTAATGCTCATAAGAATCCCATGAGGTGAATATTATGATTATTTTTATTTTGCATATAAGAAAACTATGGCATAGAAGTATTTAATGACTTACAGGGACACAGCTAACAAAGTCAAAACTGATATTCAAGCCCAGTCAGTCTGATGCCTGAATTTGACCTCATACCAATATACATTATTGCCTACAAAATTAAAGAAATGTATTTCTATGGTGTAGCGTCAAGTATTGATTGAAAATATATGTTCCATGTGATTTCCTTAGGAGATATGATTCAGCAGGTATGTTGGAATCCTTCTGTGTTATAGCTAATTACACTATATTTTCTTATAGAATGAATGAATGCCCTATGTCTAGAGACAATCCAAAGATACATAACTATCAAGCAAAAATAGCAATAAACCAAATAAAAAATACTTAATTTAGTACATGGTAAATGTAACATATTGTAAAAATTTTAAAAGAATGGAGACCAGGGGTATCTGGGTGGTTCAGTCAGTTAAGTATCCTACTCTTGATTTCAACTCAGGTCATGATCTCAAGGTTCCTGTGTTTGAGCCCCACATTGGGATCCATGCTGACAGTATGGAGCTTGATTAGGATTCCAACCTAAGGTTCCAACCATGCTTATCCAACCTTAAGTCCCTCAATGTATTTCCTACTTTAGATATTTTTAAGAACTGGACAATTCATACAAACAAGGGAAAATAAAGATGAAAATGATGTTCTTGTAGGTCAACCTCCAGGAGGACACAGAGTGGATACTGAATGATGTTGATGGGTCTGGAGGAGCACACAGAGGACTGCCATGCACTGCACCCTCTTTGAAGGGCCGTGTTATGTGATAATCAGGTGAGTGAGCAGGAATTTTGCTTTGGAGACCTTTATGACAGTAATTTTAATAGATGCACTTTGGAATAATGACCTGTCTTGATGATTATCAGATGAAATGAATATGCCAGCTACAAGTGGGGATGAATACCTTTGCCACCTGGAACTTCATGCCCCATGATACACTGACAACAGAAAAGCTTGGATATGAAATTAATATACTTAAGCGTAATGTAATTAATACAAATAAAGCCTAAATTACAGCTTTATTTTGCCCTTTCATTTTATTTGAGAGGGAAAGCTGGCATTCATTTATGTTGCTAGGATTCCCAGCACTCATTTATCTCATTCCTCTATTTACTTTCCCAAGCAAGTTTTAAAAACTATTTCTTTAGTTCTATACTTAACATAAATATACCTGTTCTTGTGGAGCTAGAGTTTATTATGCTAAGCAAAGTTAGTCAGTTAGAGAAAGACAAATACCATATGATTTCACTCAAATGTGGAATTTCAGAAACAAAACAGATGAGCATAGGGGAAAGGAAAAAAGAGAGAGAGAGAGAGAGGCAAACCATAAGAGACCCTTAACTAAAAGAAACAGGGTTGATGGAGGGATGGGTATTAAGGAGGGCACTTGTGATGAGCACTGGGTGTTGTATTGAAGTGATCACTAAATTCTACTACTGAAACCAATACGACACTACCTGTTAACTAATTAAAATTTAAATAAAAACTTGAAAGAACAATAACAACAAAACCACAAAAAACAAAAAGCAGGAAATAAGTGCTATTAAGGTTACAAAAACATAAAGCCTTTTCTTCCTTCCACAGCTTCTCTCTTGACTTTTTATGGTGTTTATTGACTATTTAGTCTCATTCTCAGTAAAAAATAATAATTGCAATTTGAATTATTAACATAAAGAAGTATATAACTTCTAAGAGAAGAAAATAGTTGTAGCCTCAAAATGTGGGTTGGCTCTATAACTGAAAAATCTGTATGTTACCTAAGGATCATTTGAAAATGTTATTCATGAGTTTACTCCCCTTTGTCCATTGATTCTTATTCTCTATGTTCTGCAGGAGATTGTTTTTCTTCTCACCCTAGCCTCGCCACTCTGGAGACTCTCTACCCCTCATATCTCATACCTCAGCACCTGATATCTTTCTGTTGTTCAGGTAGTTTATCCATTCAGCACGCTTACTGTGCAGATAATCTTACTGTTAGACTCAGTGTGACTGTATCCATGAAAGAACAACAGTTCTTCCTTAAATCAGATATTGAAATTACTACTCTTTCCTGTATTTTATAGTTTTTCTTCTCCTTTTCATCTTAAACTAAACCTTGGTAAATACTTTCTCACTGTACTTTGATATTCTACAGTTCAGAGAAGGCTTATCTGGAGAGAATCTGATAATTCTCAGCTCCTAGGAACCCATTATGTTGTCTGTCATCTATCTTTCTTCAGTTTATCAGCATAGTCTTCCTGTGTACCCTGTATTATTTGCCTAGTTACCTTTTAAGTCAAATAAAGAGCTATGTCCCATTTCACTTATGTTCAGAACTTTGTGCTATGTTGCAGATACTTGTAGAGACTTCTAGCCAATGAGACTCCAGGGCGAATTACAATCTTCCAACAGAAATTCTTCTTTTCAATTGTGGCATCAGTTTCATAGCTTTGTGTGGGTTTAACCACCAGAGGGAAAAGGATAGAGGTATTTTGAACCAGTGGCCCCATTATTACAAGAAAATTTAGTTTAGAATTTCCTGGGTAAGCAAAGTTACTTAAAGTTAAGAATGAAAACTAGGGCAAAAAAAGTGTATAAAGGCAATATAAATGAAAAGAAAGAAATTATATAGTTTATACAGGTATTCTATTAGTGAAGAAAATTTTCTTCCTCTTCAATAAGCAATTGCACTTTTTATTATCGTTAACTTTTCCTCATTTTATGATGTACTTTTGAGGAAATTGATGGTAGAATAATTATATATCAAAGCTGGGAGGGAAGTTTGTAATCATTTATTCCCCACACCTTATTTAGTAAATAAAAAATCTAGATCCACATAATTAAGTAAATTTACCAAGTCTTTGCTGCAGGACCACCCTAAAGAGATGTGGAATTGAGTGACATGGTGTACGTGCAAGCTCTTGACCAGGCACAGAATGAGCACAGAGATGGCATGTGCTAAATTTGAATCATTAATGTAAATCCAAGATTACAATCCTAAGAATTTTCCATGTAAAAACCCATTAAGAAAAGAACAAGTCAAGAGTCACCTGGGTGGCTCAGTTGGTTAAGCGTCCAACTTTTGGTTTAGTCTCAGGTCATGATCTCACAGTTTGTGGGTTTGAGCCCCATGTTTGGGCTCTGCGCTGACAGCACAGGGCCTGCTTGGGATTCTCTCTCTCTCTCTCTCTCTCTCTCTCTCAGTCCCTCCCCCACTTGCTCTCTCTCAAAATAAATAAACAAACGTTAAAAAATGGAAAGAAGCAACCCCCCAAAAATGTTTTATTAAGTATTTGGATATGAGCATTTCTGCTTTTGCTCATGTGTATACAATACATATTACTTAATATAAAAATAATTGACTTATGCAAATATTTCCTTCTCCTTTCATTGTGGGCATTTTAAGAAAAAAATAAAAATTTCAATCTTGACTAATTATATATTTTCAAAAATTATGTATACTTAGGCTAAAGTACTTATGTTATGTATACTTATGCTAAAGTGCTCATGCTAAATTACTTATACTATGTATACTTTCACTAAAGTACTTATGCTAAAGTAAAGGACTTAAAAAACATGCTAAGTAAAAGAAGCAAGACACCAAAGGCCACATGTATGATTTTATTATATAAAATGTTTGATAAACACAAACCTGTAGAGACAGAAAGTACTCAGTACAAAATGGTCACCTTGATCTGGGGAGTGCGTATAAATGAGCAGGAGTTTTCTCTCTGTAGTGATGAAATGATCTCAAATAAGATTATGGTGATGGTTGCATAGCTATGCAAAAACAATAGTTGCTGAAATGTGTATTTAAAACAGATAAATTTCATATTATATGAGTTATGTTTAATAAAACTCAAACTATTATACATTTTTTGCTTTCATTCTTAAGTAAATGTATCTTTACTATATTAGATTAGTATTTTTGAATAGTTTTCTGGTTCTATCCAGCTGCTTGTATTCAAATATAGTTCACTCTGAAGCAGCCGATGATGTAACTGCAGATCTGATATGACTTAATCTTTAAATTTCTTAATGTCCTCTATTTGAATTTATATTTTTGACTGCCTTATATATTTGGAAACTCACTATTGTCTTTTTGTTAAATGGTTGCCTTGCTAATTCTTACATTTAGAATACTCCTATGAGTTTCCTAAATTATTCACATTTTCCTTCATTCACCTGCATATGCACATCTTAGAAGGATTTCTTTTTCCTAAGATCTCATTTGTATTTATGGCCTGATGGTCAGTTATATTCAGAATTTTCTACCTATCAGTTCTGATTATTAATTCTCTGTTGCCAGCTCCTTCTCCAGCCCTCACCAGGATGTGCTTATTTACATGTTCTATCAGTACCTAAAATGATGAAAATAAAGGTCTTTCTTTTCTATGAAAAAAACTGAGATTCCAGTGATTACCTTGTTTTCAGTGACAGTATGAGTTATCTGGATGTTCACAATTTACTTTTCATAATTTTAGTCATCATTTTTAATCACTCAGCACCACCTGCCAACTTTTACTCTTTAGTTTCATTTTGAGAGCATATATTTTATGCATTTGTATGGAAACTCTTGGTCATAGGTCATTGTGAAGTAGTAGTGTGATCTCCCAGGGAGAGAGCATTTGAATATCAAAGCCACAGCCTTTTCCTTCCAGCCAACACAAAACTAAAATACCATCTTCAGTATATGAACCCTCTATTGAATTAGCTCTCTTTGATATTTCCACTTACCTGCTCTAAAGGCACAGCATGAAGAAAAATGTGTTCAAGGGGTTATTCAAAATTTAAAATCTGCTTTTCACTCTCTGTGATGTTCTGTATTATGAATGTATATATCTTCTGGTTCTTTTATTAAGATGTGGATCACTTTGGAGGCAGATTTGTTGGAGCTCTGGGAATCCAAATTTCAGTGGGACTTGTTAGGACAGTGAGGCTGCTGCCCTAGCATGACCAGGAGAGATGTTTACACTTAATTTCTGGGTCTGCCACATGCTATCATTCTCTCTGAGCATTGGCTTGAGAGTATTGGTTGCTTAGTTGTTCTATAGGAATTGTAGACATCTTTGAATTCGTGGACACTTGCTTTTCTTCATATTACTCCAGGCTCTCCGCTTACCTTCCTTCTAACAACTTTGGGTAGTTTTTTAGATGAATAATCTCCAGACTTATCTGAGTATAATACCCCCAATATGAAAATAGATCTCTGTATGTATTATATTTACTACTGACAACATATAATATGTACAATATTAATATATTTGGGAAGTAGAAATTTTAAAATAAATATGCTAAAATTGGTGATGGTCATTAAGGAGGGTGCTTTTCAGGATGAGCACTGGGTAATCATATGTAAGAGATGAATCACTGGGTTCTACTCCTGAAGCTAAGACACACTTTATGTTAACTAACTAGAATTTAAATTTTAAAAAATTATACACTGCTAGTACAACTTTTCTTATGCTCACTAAAATTTCAATTATTTTTTAAATTTAGGTACCTTGCTATGAAATTTTTAAAAACTATATGGAACAAAATAGTTTCATAATATTGTCCCCTTTACTATACAATATCATAATAAGTTCTTGTTATGCAAGGTGTTTCTTTTACAAAATTAATAATAATTGATGACCTTGGTGTACTTTGCATCCCAGTCTTCAAAGATTGTTTAAATAACTTGCCAAAAAGAGATGTCATTAATAATTTTCAAGTTGGATAATATCATTGTCACTTATGTCAAAGTCTATTTAACTCCTGTCAAATTCACCACTTAACCCATGGCTTAATGTAGATTTTCTGTCATAGACTTTTCTTTTAGTGTAGGAGTCATTACAGTTGAGGAGAGTTTTTTATATACAAATTTTGAAATCATTGATACTTTTGTGTAAAGCAAAACTCTTCTCTATAGGACATAACTAATTCTATTACAAGTCATTAGATTCCCAAATCATTGAAAATAGTCTCTATGTACTTTTTGTTACTGTTAACTGATAAAGAACATATTTGTTTATTGCCATATTGCTCATTTTAGCCATTAACGGTGGTAGAAATGAGTTTTTGGTTCTTTTGCTATTAGTAAGAAACATTCATAACACTTTTTATTACATTTAGTAAGAAATTTAAAGCCTTTCATTTATTATCCCGTGAACATTAATACTGAAAAAATTACAGAGTTTTATTTTGTTTTATGTATTGCTTATTATATCTATATATATGTTTTGCTAATTGTGATCACTAGCTAATGTATCAAGGTACAGTATACATTGTCAAGTTCATTGTTTGTGATAAAGGAAATAAATCTATATTGTAAAATAATGTTTCTCAATAATTTAATATGTTTTTAGTCAGTTTATTATCAGTTCTGATAGCTTGTCATTCATTCTCTTACTTTGTAATTTAGTTGGCAGAAGTTCATGTTATGGATAAAATTGTCAACTCTATTATTTTATCACTATGTGAGTTTTAAAATTAGAATTATCTTCAGTGCAAGGCTAATTGGGATAAATCTATTTAAGCCCCTTATGAAGTTTTGGAGAACAAATTAAGTTAAAATAAGGTAATATAAACTTTACGTATCCCCTTCTTCTGTTTTGGCACACCTAACCTATAATACATAGCAATGTGTTCAAAGCAAATAACTGCTCTAAGTCTCTGTCTTTTGGTTAACTCAAACATTTTCAGATAACTTTATGTATTATATGTAATGTGACCAGGTATTATATAGATTAACTTAGAGTACAAAAAAAAATCCAAGTATTAAATACTGGTAAAGCTTACTTATCTTTGCCAATTAAAAGAAACCTAAGTAGATGCACACATTTTTTGCCCTATACTTGATCAGTTGGTTAAGCCAGCTTAAAATGTATTCACTCTCCTTTGGGACAATGGGTTTAAACAACTTTTAATGACTGCTTCATTCAGTCTACTCTTTTGGTTCAACAATGGATTTTGACCCAGTTAATACTCCTCTAGGTCCTGTATTTTCCACACTAATAATTCTTTACTCCTTGTTTAAATATTCACCCAACATTATTGACCAGGATAAAATTCTATTGATTCTTGACATATTCTTTCCCTGTCCTCAAATGTTTAATATTCTCATTTATACTACTTTACTATATATTCCTTGGTGGCAGAGTTTTTATTTAGCATTCACTTCTACCCTTAATTTAATTTCTTACTTTTGGTTGATTTATTGAGTGAATTTGCTTTCTGTTCTCTTATATCCTCCAACTCTCTAGTGTTGAATATACTGTCATTTGATTCATTCTAAAGAAAATTCTGGACACAAATTTTAGGTATTCTAACTTCAAATTTGTTTTCTAGAAGCATAAATACGTATAGTATAGATGTTGCTCTAAGAAATAAGGAAACTCTTTATTTGCAACCAGTTCTCAAGTGGCTAAACTGAGACCTTGTAATAGATATTGAATTCAGCAAGCCTCCAACTTTCTTGGGCCCATACTATATGTCAAGAACCTGTCTGTCCACAAGCATCTCAGAATCTTATTATTCAATACTGATCCCAAATAATACATCACTAAGTGTGATGATATGCATGCAATAAATCACACTTTGTTTTACGGAAAGTTTACAAATTTCTCCTAAAAGAAGTACCTAACCCCAAAGAGGCAACTATGTCTTTGATGATAGGTATTGATTGGCTGCACAAAGAAGCAAGAAGAAAAGTCTAGGCAGAGATAATCATATGTAGGGAGATTTGGAAGCATAGAGTATTCTGACATATTAAGTGAACGGAAAATAGCACGTATGTTTGAAGTATATGAAGCTTGGATCATGAGAATTTTTGATGACGACAGAAAGCTGGGTTAGAATAAGAATTTTGAAGGGCCTTAAAATCAATCAAAGGAGTTTGGAATATATTCTGTAATTAATGAGGAGCTACTGAAATGGTAAAATAGAGACTGAGAGAATTGAGTTTTCACTGTGAAGCAATTAGTGTATTATTTTAATACTATAGGTATGAAATGATGCAAATCTGACCTAAGGCCTTGGAGGGTGATGGAGAAGAGTTATTGATTAAATTGTCAGGTAGAATTGTGAAACTTTGGTAACAGAATGCACATGATTGATGACACATTGAACTGGATAAGTGGTATGTTCCATAATATTATCTGTAGATTTCTACATCAGAATCAAATGAGGTAGGGACTTTCGGACTAGCAAAGCTTGGACTCTCTCTCCAACAAAAGGAGAGAAGCTGCTGGACTCTCTCTCCAACAAAACAAATGCTTTGCTAGGGAAACTTATAGAGAACAATAATGGAGAGTCTCCAGAAATTGTCCAAGGACACGCGGAAGGTAGAAAAATGATCATTTAAGAAAATCCACTAAATCTTAACAACAGTGAGTCTAGCATTTAAGCCACACCCCATCCCATGTCTCCTTTCCTTGCCCTCCCAGCTCTGTATTCTACAAACTCTTTTCTACTCTACTGTGGGTATTCTGCTCTAGGTAGGTATGGTCAGGAAGATAGGGATTCCCTTTCTGCACAGCATCCAGTCTGGTCTGTCAGGTTGTGGTCTCAGGTTTTACCCTGGAAATGTATGGACTTAAGTGTTGAAAAAATTCTATTCAAAATGAGTACCAAAGAAATGAAGAGGCTAGTCTTTCCCCATTCCTCACCTATGTATAGAGTAGAGATTCCACTTATATAAGGTATTTAAAGCTGTCAAACTCATGGAAACAGAGAATGGTGGTTGCCAGAGGTTGAACAGAGGAGTAAATGGAGAGTTGCTGTTCAATGGGTATTTAGTTTCAGTTATATATAAGATTAATTATTTCAGGAGCTCTGCGGTATAACAGTATCCATCTGGGTAACAATACTGTCTTGTGCACTTAAAAATGTATCAAGAGGGTGCTTCTCATGTTAAGTGTTCTTACCATAGTAATTAATAATAAGAATAAAATAATAACCAACAACACCCACAACTCTACTCTAGACAGGGCAGGGTAAGAACACTAGGGATCCCCCTCAGCACCCCATCCTCCAACTTAGTTAGAGTGGAAGTTTATGCCAGAAAGGGCAATGACCTTGAGATGACCAGGACCTTTGCTCCCCTCTTGCCCACTCATACAGCAGGGATGTCATTTGGGAGAAATAGGCTTCTGACTGCCTTCAGCTCCTATGCAGTCATACTCAGGTTCTATACAGAAGGACTGGCATATCATATGTGTGAAGAGCTTCATAACTCTACCTGAGGAGGCCTGGCTTTACGTGGAACAGAGCTTGGAGAGTTCCATCTAAAATTCAATGTCAGAAATGTCAGAAACAATGGAGCTCTTGGTAAAAAGCAGTTAAGAAGGCTCTCATAGCATCACTCTACAGGTATCCCTAGTGGGAAAACAGCCAACTGTGGGGATAAGGAAGGCTGTGTGCATGGACAGCATCCACTAAGGAGAAATCAGACAAAGATATGGAGCAGAAATGAAAAGATTCTACAAGCCACACACAGATCTATCAACAAAAGGTGGAAGCCTCAGTGAAATGAGAAGGTTGAGCACAACCTCTAACCCAATACTATCTGAAAAATAAGGAATACCATACCAAAGATAACTCCTAGGAAGACAAGCTTTAAGAAAAGCCACACAAATCCCTGTTAATCTGGAAGATAGTGTGAGCGCCCAAGTCTGTGCATCTCTCAGGAAACACTGGAAAGCGACATCCAGCTGTTAGTCCCTGACTAGGTGTGGGTCAAGATGTACACTCTGAACTGTGATAGCAGCCTCTAAGCCATACGCATGACTACTAGTAAAGGATAACATTCTACTTGGACTAGAAGACCTAAGCAAAACCAGACCATTAAGTGGCATATGATGTCCCAAAGGTAACCAGGCTTCAAGGTGAAAAACAAGGAAGGAAATTTGAGCAGGATCATCAGAGGCTACACACTGCAGAGGGTATATACTTTAGGATTCCTTCACCAAGGAACTAGACACCCAACCAGTCAGACAATTCCAAGAACATCAACATTGGAGAGGAGAGAAGTCAGCAACCAGAGTTGCTAGAATACATTATAAAAAACGTTTTTTTTAACCAAAACTAATGAGACATGTGAAGAAAAACAAAATTATGCCCCATATATGAAATGAAAGGTCAATAGAAACTGCTTTTGTGGAGACCCAGGTGTTGCAGTTATCAGAAAACAAACTACAAAGTAGCTATTATAAGTACATTCTGAGAACTAAAGGAAAGCATGTCTAAAGAAGTAGAGGAAGGTATAACAATATCTCATTAAGTAGAGGATATCAAAAAAGATACAGAAATTATTTTTTAATGGAGATTCTAGAGTTGTGGAGTACAATAACTCAAATGCAGAAATCACTAGAGAGAAGACCCATAGATAGGAAAGGTCTAAGAAAGAACCAGTGAAGTTGAAGATTTATCTGTAGCAATTATGCAATCTCAGGAGCAGATAGTAAAAAAGAAAATGTGGAAAGTCAACAGAACCTCAGAAGAATGTGTGACAACATTAAGCACACCAACTTATATGTAATAAGATGTAAATTTTTTATTTCTAGATTGAACCATTAAGCTGGACAGGATCTTATTACCTCACATAGGGAGTGCAGGAAAAATAGCAGCTTTGGGAAGGTTGGTAATTAGTTTGTTTTTTACATTTTAGGCTTGACATATCTTTGAGATACCCAGGGAACAGCTCAGTAGAAAGTTGAAAATGAAATTTCACAGCTCAGAAATGAGGAGCAGAAAGGAGAAAATGATATTACTGAGGGTAAGTGTAAACAACTACCACCTTGAAGGCTGGATGAGCAAAAGAGGAAGAGACATTACCCAGAATACCTAAATGCTGCTGGGAGGGTGCTGCCATTACTGATGTTGGAACCTCTGTCTCATTAATGAATAAGAATATGCACTTGCACTTGATGAAGCTTTAGGGGCCTTGGACACTTCAACCTTACTGATGCTACTGAGTCCCCCAAAGTATTTCTGGAGTCCACAGTTGCCTGATATTGCTGCTGCCAGAGCCCCAAAGCAGAAGAATGTAAAGCTTCTCCCTTTTTCTTGCCTTCCACTATTATGTTAGTGTCTTCCACTGATAGAACATGATAGAAATAAATCTGCAAGGGAGTTCAGGAAAAGTCATTTTCAGGCTTGTAGCTATCTACTAAAGAGAGAGGACTAGAGAAAAATTAATATGCGGCAGAGAGTTACCAGAGAAATATTCTGAATCATCTTCCCATTTTGTTGCTTAGAATCCATGCATGCCTCTGCTTCTCAAAACTAGAACAAACTATCCTAAAATTTGTATGGAACCACAAAAGACCCCGAATAGCAAAAGTAATACTGAAAAATAAAACCAAAATGGGAGGTATCACCATCCCAGACTTTAGCCTCTACTACAAAGCTGTCATCATCAAGACAGTATGGTATTGGCACAAAAATAGACACATAGACCAATGGAATAGAATTAAGAACTCAGAGCTGGACCCAAAGGCATGNGGGAAAGGGAGAGAGGCAAACCATGAGAGACTCTTGAATGCTGAGAACAAACTGAGGACTCATGGGTGTGGGGTTAAGGGGGGGAGACGGGTATGGAGGAGGGCACTTGTGAGGATGAGCACTGGGTGTTATATGGAAACCAACTTGACAATAAACTATTTGTAAATTAAAAAATAATAATAAAAAATAAAAGCATGTTATAAATAAATAAAAGAATCCATGCATGCCTCTTCACCTTTATTCAAATTTCCAATCAAAGATAATTGCTTCTGCTGAAAGATTAGTTTATCCTGCATACAAATTAAGACACTCTCCCCTCTTTTTTCCAAGTGGAAAGTTAAAAGATCCTATGTGCATCTCCATGTCATGTTGGAATCTCCTCTAGTTTAGTCATAATCCCACAGGAATATTCTGTAGCCTAGAGACTAAATAGTACTGTTAATCAGCAACATCTTCTTTGTGAGGAAAAATAAAAGGAAAAAAGAAATTTGAAATTTTTTTATAAATACACAGTTACCCTAATACAGAATTCAGGAGGAAAATATTGTTAACTTATACAATCATCATTTTATTACTAATGGATCATGAGACTCTTGTGTCAATGGCTGTCCTCTTTTATTGCCAATTGTTTTCTTCTTTTCTTTTCATCTAATAAATCTGATGATGATGATACTTAACTTGGTGGAGTGAATCAAATTTAAAATTTTATTGAATTATGTCATTCTCATTTACTTTACTTAAAAATACTCATTTACTTTAAATATAATAAATGTACAATATTATATTGGTTTCAGGTGAACAATAGCAGTTTTATACATTGCTTTATGTTCATCAGGATAAGTGTAGTCACTTTCTGTCACCATAGAATGTTATCTTTGTGCAGTGTTTACAGAAATGTAAACTGATGCAGTCGATGTAGAAAACATTTTCATTTGCTTTTATTACTTGATATGAAAATATTATGAGACATCACATCTCAGACATTATCTCTCTTACCCTTTTGAGGAATACTAATCCTAGTGTTGATTAACACCTTGATTATTGGGATCAATCTTTTCAGATAATTAATACATTTTTCTATTAAATCAGAGATATGAGGCATTGAAATGGCTGGTGGCTTTTTATTTTCAAGTCAGTGAGAAAATTTTTTGCTCTTGTTGTAGTTATTTATTGAAAACACATGAAGAAGGGGACAAGAAATAAATTAATGAAAGTTATTAAAATTTATATAGAAAATCTATTATAAAAGCATAGATTTTGAAGTTAGAGTTTAGATCTGATTCTTGGTCTAGTACTTGAAATTTCTGTGGCACTCATAAAATTTTTTATGCTGATTTTTCTTCATTGTGAAGTTAAGAGAAAATACATGCTAAGTGCCTCATCCATGGTTAAAACTCATTAAATAGTTATTTAGAATCTCATTTAGATTTGAAAAAACCTGAAAATTACTATATATAAATGGAATTATATTGGAATGGTTTGTTTTTGGATGTATAATTCAGGATGTTTTATTTCATATATATGCTTGTGTAGAGAAGGATTACCATTTCCCAAAATGTGACTTATGTTTGATAAGAAATAATATACCTGAGAATCTTTGGGTGATGATGATGATGGCAACAATGAGGATGATGCCTTTGATGATTGTAATCTTTCAGTTAAAAGATCGATCTGGGACTCACATGCTTATTCTTTATTTTTCTTATTGCTTTTCTCATGTCTTTATTCCTGAATGTGTAGATTATTGGATTTAGAAGGGGAGTGAAAATTGTGTAAAACACAGAGAGTATCTTATCTATGGAGATCCTGCTGAATGGCCATATACAGATGAAGATGCAAGGTCCAAAGAACAGCACCACCACTGTAATGTGGGCTGAGAGAGTGGACAAAGCTTTGGAAGACCCGGTAGAGGAGCAATACCAGACAGTAACCAGAATGATGCTATAAGAGATGAACAGAAGGGTGAAACAGAACAAAGCGAGTAGTCCACTGAATGCAATGACCAATAGCTCCAAGATATAAGTGTCAGTACAGGCAAGTCTGATGACCCGAGGCAGATCACAGAAAAAACTATCCACAACATTGGGGCCACAGAATGGTAAACTCACTGTGAATACCATTTGGCTCACAGTATGTACAAAACCAGTGGTCCAGGACAGAAGAGCAAGTCCAATGCAAACACGATGGCTCATGATATTTTTGTAATGGAGGGGTTTGCAGATAGCAATGAACCTATCAATTGCCATGGCTACAAGTAACATCATCTCACTTCCACCTAAAAGGTGAAGGAAGAACATCTGGGCCATGCAGCCTTTATAAGAGATAGCCTTATATTGACTAATTAGGTTATAGATCATTTTAGGAGTAGCAGAGGAGGCCAGGGACATATCAATAAAGGAGAGGTTGGCCAGCAGGAAGTACATGGGAGAGTGTAATTGAGGGTCCAGTTTTACTACAAAGATAATAATGAGATTACCTAATACAGTGACTACATAGATAACGGAGAAAAACAAAAACAAACAAAGCTGTAACTCACGAAACTCTGTGAGGCCCAGCAAAATAAATTCAGACACCATGGAATGATTTTGTTTCTCCATTTGTTTGGCTGTTGGCATATGGTACCTAAAAAACAAAGCAAACAAACAAACAAAAAAAAAACAGCCAAAATGGATTATAGTCTATGAGTTAAAATTGAGAGATGAAATACATATTCACTTAACTTTACTTCCTATCATCCACTGAAATGTGCAAAAAGAATCAACTATTGAACAACATTGAATCCAAATTTTTAAAAAAGAATAAACATAATTTCTTAGCAATGGTTATGAGGAATTTCTGCCATAAACCAAGATGTGTGAAGAAAATTGAAGCCAGCAATACATAACTAATATCTGTACTAATCTTGAAAAAATTGAGTGTCTGAGTTGGTGAAAGAATTTAGAGATTCCTTGCCCCCTTTTTAGAATATTAGGTATAGATTTATTGGTCTCCATAGGAAAAGAAGAGAACATTTCCATCTCAAAATCTCTTTCTATGATGCATAATAGTAAGGAGCATATCAGAGGAGAGGTCAACTGTTTTCTTACTGAGAAATAGGACTAATAAAGATGAAATTAAGTAGATGGAATATAGAACATTGAGAATCTAGGAGTCAGTTCTGCAAGCTGCTGCTGAAAGTCAGATGAGCAGCAATATAAACCCTAGGAGTTGTAGACATTTGAATCTATGGCTGGCCACATGGAGACGGCTTCTCACCTTTTCATTCCATAAGATAGAAGAAAGACTCAGATACATGGGTCTTCTCCAAAGCACTCTGACTTTACCTCTAGGTCTATGAATTTAGTAGATTGGAAGGTACAGTGCTCAGATTTGGCACAAGTGGATGCTTGCTACTGCTTCCCACTGCCTCACTTAATTTACTTTCTGTTAAGTGGCTGAATGTCCTAACAGATTTAATATAACATCCATATCATTTATATATGGATGGTATAATTGTAGAGCTCTGATAAGCAACAGGGGATCTATAGGGAACACATCCATATGGTTCTAATGACTAAAGCAGACTCATGTGGAATGACATTCATGTTAACATGAATAAAGCCATAATTTGAAGCAAGGTATCAAGGAAGATATGATAGCTATCTACAGAGATAGTAGTAACAGAATAATTATTTGAGGCTTAAGAAAAATGTGAAATCTGAAAAATCTGAAAAAGAAAAAAACACAAAAGAGTTTATATCTGACAGACCTTATCCATAGAAAAGACACAATTTGTTTTAAAAAATTTTGAAATGTTTGAAGAATTTGTATAGTATAAGAAAAACATAATTAAGATATTAATACCAATATTCAGAATTAACAAATATTCATATTTTTATAATTTTGCTTCATGATTTTTAAATAAAAAACTACTGGCATAGGAAAGTTCACTTATCATCTTACTACTTTGTATGCAGCTTATAACAAAATGAATAAATTATGTCCTTTCATAACATTTTGTGAATAACATTTTTATTTTTATGAGGAATTGCTATTATTAGAATGGTACAAACATCAGATTGTTCTCAGTTTGTATTTATAGGCCTGATTCTACTTTTCGTTTCTTTATTCATTTGTTTTGTTTTTAGATTCCACATATACAAGAACACACTGATGGTTGCCAGCGGGGAGGGGATGGGAGGATGAGCAAAACAGGTGAAGGGGAGTAGGAGACACAGGATCCCAGTTATGGAATGAATAAGTCAAGGGTAATAAAAGGTTCAGCACAGGGAATGTAGTCAATGGCCTTGTAATAAGGTTGCATGGTGACAGATGGTAGCTCATTTGAGGTAAGCTTAGAATAACATATAGATTTGTGGAATCACTATGTTGTACACCTGAAACTAATATAATATTGCATGTCAACCACACTTAATTTTTTAAATGGTGCAATTAATGTATATCTGTATGTTTATTTACATGTGAAAGACTTTTTCAAGATTATATAACTGGAAGTAGAATGACTAGGTCATCTTCAGCTAATCTAATAATGTCAAATTCTGAACAGAGGGTTATACAAATTTACACAGCCACTTCCTTACAAATCTTGGTATTTTTTTTAGCTCTCCTTCCAACTACTGGTTTTTGTTGTAATTAAAAAGTGGTTCAATATTAGAAAACTCTAATTAACAATATTAAAGAGATAGGTAAACAACATAATTTTAATTGACAACAAAATACACATTAATAAAAAGAGAGATATATTAGGTTCATGAATTGTGTATATGCCAATTATCTTTATTTAAAAATTTTTTAATGTTTATTTATTTATTTTGAGAGGGGAAGAGAGAGTGTAAGCAGGGGAGGGGCAGAGAGAGACAGAGACAGAATCCCTAGCAGGTTCTGCACTGCCAGAGCAGAGCAGAAGTGGGGCTTGAAGTCATGAACCATGAGATCATGACCTGAGCAGAAATCAAGAGTCAGATATTTAAACGATGGATCTACCCAGGCATCCCTATGCCAATTATCTTTAAATTCATACATATATTTAACATAGACCCTATGTCAATCCAAGGTGAGTTTGGAAATCCACATTTATTCTGAAATGTATATTGAAATGCAAAAGACCAAGATGAGCCAAGACAATTTTGAAGAACACAGCTAGAGAATTTATACTATAATATGTCAAGGACTACTATGAACTATATAATAAGAGAGTTTGATGTTGGCTCAAGACCCAAAAATAAGCCAATGAAATTGAAATTAGTAGAAAAGCTCTACCTGATGATGACAGCAACAAATATCATAGTAAAACATATTTCTGGAGAGGCAAACAGAACCATCCAATGGCGAGCCAGGATGATTTTAATGTAAGAAGTTAACTGGTGCAGATGGCCCCTCTTTAGAAAAAGAGGCTCTTCCTGATGTCAGAATTCCACACTATCACTAAATGCCAGTAGTTGGCTTTATGATATTCTCCTGAGAAGCTAACTTCAAAATTCATATTGCTTACCTTCTAAGGTTTGACATTTTAATCTTTTCTTCTGAGTTTGTTCTCAGGTTTGCCTGATTAAAACATAGAGTAAGGAGAGGTGAGATCACCTTCCTAGGCCACATTACAAGGCTACATGCAGCAGTGACCCAGCCCCTCTCTGCTTCTCTGTGAAATGATGAAAGAAGGAGGAAGCTTGCTAAATTTTTACTTTCTAAGTTTTCATATGAAATCTTGCCTTTTGACATGTGACTACCATGTAAGATTGTGGTGTTTTCCTTTACAAACTACTTACTCTGCAACATTAGCAAGTTACAGCATTTAAAGAATGAGGACCCAGTGCAGGAAGAAATACAGTGGAAAGGATTGTCCAGACCTACATATAAACTCATATGTAATTGTGGTATATAACAGAAATAGATTTTTGGATCCGTAAGGAAAATATTCAGTAAATGCTAGTGAGGCAACAAATTTGCAATCCGGGGCTGGATATCATATTCCCAGCCTCATTTTGCATTTGAAAATAAATTTCAGAGATGTAAAAGATTTATTTCCCTCCAAATAATACTTCTATGAAATGAGTAAAAGCAAACACATATAAATTTTTTAACATAATGAAGCTGATAAAACCTTTTAGATATGATGCAAAAACTAGAATCCATGAAGATAAAGACTCAGAGTTGACTTTCTGAAAGTGAAAATAAAAAAAGTGAACATACAATAAGAGATAAGAATATACTTTCAACAAATGCAACAAAGAGCTCTTAGCTCTGATTAGTAAGAAAAGATTAAAGAAAGAGTGGAAAAAGATATCATTTGGATTGGCAATTCACAGAAGTAAAACTGTAAATATCTTTAAGCACAAAAGTGTTCAACCCTATTGATAATTAAAGAAATGCAAACAGAAGTAACAAAAGAATAGAAGTTAAAGAATTCTTTTATGCCACTTTTTGTATTTTGGCACAATATTTTTTTGGAGAAATTTGGCACTAAATATTTTATTAAAATTTGCAACGTGTTTAAAAAGAACGTTCAGTTCTGTGATTTTTAGTGTTAAGTTTTCAAAGAAAAATGGCCGAGTGTTCATTATTCCATTGTCTTTAATAACCCCAAATTAGAAAGCTCCTCCAAAGCCCATCATTAATGGTATGATTTAAAATGGAAATCTAAGAGTGCTGGGTGGCTCAGTTGGTTAAGTGTCCAACTCTTGATTTAGACTCAGGTCATGATCACACAGCTTGTGGGCTCCAGCCCCACATCAGGCTCTGCACTGCAGGCGTGGAGCCTGCTTGAGATTCTCTCCTTCTCTCTTTCAAGTTCCCATGCTTGCATGCTCTCTTTCTCTCAAAAATAAATAATAAACTTTAAAAATATAGAAATCTATATGTGCTCTTATGGAAAAATGTGTTAGATATATTATCAAATTTTAAAATGTCATTATATTTTTAATAGATTATTATAGCATTTTGTGGAACATTATGCATGTACATACAAATTTCATACAAATCTCAGAAAAACATAGGTGCATTAAAGTATCAAGAGTGCTTTCTTTCTTTTGGTATATTAGCTTATAGACTTAATGTAGATTCCAATTTTTATAAGTCAACTTCTATAAAATAAAATAAGATTGAATTAGATTCTAGTCTTGGATAAACTCCTCAAACTGTAGTTGGTATTTAGCTAAGGACTTCAAATCAGAAAATCACGTATAATACATATAGCTGTAAAGCAACTTAAAAATTGTGTAATTAACTTGCTGCTTGTGATAGTGACGGCTATGCTGGTTTATCATTTACTACCTAAAGCATTCAGAGATGCAGTAGCACTAAGGTTGATGTTATGGATTCTGGAATCTATTACAGACAGCTGTGAATGCAGATACATTCTAAATCACATATCCACTTTTGACAAAGCAACTTTACCAGGAAAGATGGGAAGATGTCTTCGGCAGTCTTTTTCCACCAGCCCTTCTAATATGTCCTCTGAAAATTCCTAGGAAAATTCTTGAAAAGGAGAACAATAAGGGAGACACATCTATTGACATTTAAATATGTTATAAAGCTAGAGTAATGAAATGATACTTTTCCTTCCTAAGAATAGATAGAATAATAAAAGGAGGTAAAAAACCCAAGACTTTAGTGAAAGAGTCATATATTAAAAATATGCTGTTTAGGATAAAGGTGGAATTACTTGGGAATAAATAGGCTGGTGAGCTATACAGTCTTAAATAAAAATGAATTCAGGCATTTTAAATATTTAAATAATAGTTCAAGCAATAAAGAATATAGAGAAATGTAGAAGTGAATTATATGCTTTGTTGTATTTTATAACATTGGTTTGGGATCAGGAGTGTCAGAAACCACAGAAGTTAGTTAAGGTTAATAAATTTTACTCAGTGAAAATGAGTAAGCTCTCTCATACCTCAAAAACATAAGCAAAATTCTAAGAGGCAAAAGCTGAACTGGAGGAAAATAGCCAAATATTTCTATGTCCTTAATATCAAATTTTTATGTTAATATGGAAAATTTCAAGAGCCTTATATAAAAATAAGCCAAGGTTAAATACAAAATGTATAAGAAAATATATACATAATGTTTGAATATGTGAAACAGGGAGTTTAATTTCAGTAAAATATAGCTTGAGGTCATCTGCATCAGGCTGTTTCAGTGCTTTACTTTGGGGGTATAATTATATATCTGATTATATTTTTCTATATTTCTTGATTTATCACAAATATTCTTATTAAATATGTTCTACATTTGAAATTGCAAAATTTTTAAAATAAACAACTTATTTAATAAAAAGCAAACATAGAAATATCTTCAACTTTTCTTCTCCATACTTTTTGATTGCTTTGGGAGTTGTGACTGAAAGTCACTGAGGCTCAGAAGTTTTTCACTTGCCCCCACCTCCTTCCATGTTCTTTTTCCATGTCCCAGTTTTAATGAAGGAGAACTCCCTTTTATTTTGAAACTGCAGAAGACCAAATGAGGAATATGTCAATTAATGACTCTGGGAAAACCTTGCATCTTATAAATGAATTCCCCCAGGAATTAAATTTCATACTTTTGGCAAGCTAGATTATTCAGTATCTCTCTTTAGTGTGTAGATTTTCCCCATAAAAAAGAGACAGAAAGAACTATTACCAACCAAGTGATAGAACCATGTTTCTATGAATAGACACATATATACAAACTGAGTGGCAAACCATGAGAGACTCTTGAATGCTGAGAACAAACTGAGGGCTGAAGGGGGAGGGGGTGTGGGGAAGGGGGGTGATGGGCATGGAGGAGGGCACTTGTTGGGATGAGCACTAGGTGTTATATGGAAACCAACTTGACAATAAACTATTTAAGGAAAAAATATGAAATAAAGTATCAAAAAAGTAGATAACTTTGATTTTTCAAAAGTCCACAGTAAGAAGAATTTAGAAACATAAGACATAAAATTCATTGTATTATATTTCACTTTATTATATAAAACTCCTCATAAAACTTTGATGGCCACAAAAATCTCTTTCTTTAAGTCTATCATCTGAATAAAGGTGAAGAATACCAATTTAATTAGAAATAACTGATTCCTAAGAGTCACATCTCTCTGATACCTTTTTAATTTTCCTCTATAATTAGTTCCTCTTGGATTTGCGAGCTCTATTGGTACTGCATTGTGCCAGAATACATCATGGTTAAAATGAAAGCAATTTGCCATTGTTTATTTGATCTCTTCTTTGTTAAACAATAGCTGACTAATTTCTTCTATCTCACATTGGACTGCCTGTGTTTATGAAGCCAACTAATGGCCTGTGCAACCAACTATTTTGTCTAATTATGCTAGTGTTTCAGTGAACAGCTTGGTTAATAGTGTCCAAAAATACTTTATTGTTGTCACCTCTGAATTGATTACTTCATCCATCGATTACTTCATACATTTGTAGTCTAGACACTTAAGAAAATAACATATTTATTATTGGGGTTCATTATTATTTCCATTGCTGCTATGGTCATTCTCGTATATTTCTCATGGACATAATTACTCATTTTTCTTGGATATACACCTTGGAGTGGAATTACTGGATCATAGGGTAGACATGTATTTTAGAAACTGCCAGAGAGCGCCAATGTGGTTTTACCAATTTACATTTCTACAGGAAATGTAAAGAGTTCTAGTTGTTCTACATCCTTACCAGACTTTGGTATTCTCAAGTCTTCTTAATTTTAGCAATTTTGTTAGGTACATTTCAATCCTCATTGTGGCTAAATTTATATTTCCCTGATATAGAACATCTTTTCATATGGTTATTAATTGTTTGAATATTTCCTGTTGTGAAGTGTCTATTTACTCCTAGTGTCCAAAGTTTATGAGTACTTGCCAGGAGAGAGAGGCAAACCAAGAAAACATTTTAACTATAGAGAACAAACTGATGGTTACCAGAGTGGAGGTGGATGGCGGGGATGGGTGAAATAGGCAATAGGGACAGGAAAATGTGTTTGTTATGATGAGCACCAGGTGTTATATATGGAAGTGTTGAGTCACTTTATTTACACCTGAAACTAATATTACCCTGTATATTACCTAACAGGAATTTAAGGAAAAACTAAAAAATAAATAAATAAAAAATAAATAAAAGGTGACATATAACAGAGAAGACATTTCAAATAGGTATTTCCAACAATTTTCTTATTTTCAAAATATATTTAAAAACACAATAATTAATAATCATAGTGTATGGCATTGTTTTGCAACCTAGGCACTATTGACATTTTAGACTTGATAACACTCTTTTGTGGGAGATCGCCTCGAGAATTGTATGATATATAGCTACATTCATGGCCACTATCTATTACATCCAGTAGTAGCCCTGACGTGTGACACCAAAAAAGGTTCCCAGATATTACCAATGTCCCTTGATTGAGAAGCACTGATATATCCCATTGGATCGTTAATGAGTACAAATGTAAATATATAATCTTTAATTATACAAATTTAAATATTAAGTTATTTTAAACATTTTTAATGTTTTTTTATTTATTTCTGAAAGAGAGAGAGACAGTACGAGCAGGGGAGGGTCAGAGAGAGAGAGGGAGACACAGAATCTGAAAGGCTCCAGGCTCTGAGCTAGCTGTCAGCACAGAGCCTGACATGGGGCTCAAACCCATGAAGTCTAAGATCATGACCTGAGCCGAATCCAGATGCTTAACCAACTGAGCCACCTAAGTGCCCCAATATAAAGTTTTAAAAATATAATAATAATAGCAGTTCAAAGAAGGATTAAAATATGACCTATAACCAAGAGGAAAAATAACCAAAAAAAAATTGATTTTTTTTATTTAGATGATGAATTGATTTAGATGATGAAATCTTAAAGATTCTAAAATACGTATTTTTAAAACAATAAGGAAGTTTATTGAATAACATAAACATGAGAAAAAAATTAAATATTTTAAGAAATCAAATGGAAGTTTTAGGGCTACAAAATACAATGTAGAAACTGAAAAACTCCATTTAAAAGAAAAAGGAACATAATGAAAAAAATTATATGCCAACAATCTGAACAACTTAGAAGAAATGGGTTTCCTAAACACACACACTACCATAACTCAAACAGGAAGATATAGAAAATCTGAACAGACCAATAACTAGTGAAGAAATTGAATCAGTTATCAAAAATCTCCCAACAAATAAGAGCCCTGGGCCAGATGGCTTCCCTGGAGAATTCTACCAGACATTTAAAACAGAGTTAATACCTATCTTTCTCAAGCTGTTCCAAAAAATAGAAATTGAAGGAAAACTTCCAGACTCATTCTATGAAGCTACCATAATTTTGACTTCCAAATCAGACAGAAATCCAGCAAAAAAAGAGAACTACAGGACAATATCCCTGATGAATAAGGATGCAGAAATTCTCAAAAAGATTCTAGCAAATTGAATTCAACAGCATATGAAAAGAATCATTCACCATGATCAAATGGGTTTCACTCCTGGGTTGCAGGGCTGTTTCAATATTCACAAATCATTCAATGTGATATATCACATTAACCAAAAAAAGATAAGAACCATATAATACTGTCAATAGATGCAGAAATAGCATTTGACAAAATATAGCATCCTTCTTAATAAAAACTCTCAAGAAAGTCAGGATAGAAGGAATTTACTTAAACATCATAAAAGCCATTTATGTAAATCCCACAGCTACTATCATCCTCAATGGGGAAAAACTGAGAGCTTTCCCCTTGAGATCAGGAACACAAGAGGGATGTCCACTCTCACCACTGTTTAACATAGTGCTGGAAGTCCTAGCATCAGACAACAAAAGGAAATAAAAGCCATCAGAATTGGCAAAGAAGTAGTCAAACTTTCACTTTTCACAGATGACATGATACCCTACATGGAACACCTGACAGACTCCACCAAAAGTCTGCTAGAACTGATTCATGAATTCAGCAAAGTCAAAGGGCACAAAATCAATGTACAGAAGTCGGTTGCATTTTTATACACCAATAGTGAAGCAACAGAAAGAGAAATCAAGAAACTGATCCCACTCACAATTGCACCAAAAGCCATAAAATACATAGGAATAAACCTAACCAAAGATGTAAAAGATCTGGATGCTAAAAATTATGAAAAACTTATGAAGGAAATTGAAGAAGACACAAAGAAATGGAAAAACATTCCATGCTCATGGATTGGAAGAATAAATATTGTTAAAATGTCAATACTACCCAAAGCAATCTACACATTCAATGCCATCCCAATCAAAATTGCACCAGCATTCTTCTCAAAACTAGAACAAACTATCCAAAAATTTGTATGGAACCACAAAAGATCCCGAAGAGCCAAAGNACCTCAAATAGCCAAAGTAATATTGAAGAAGAAAACTAAAATGGGAGGCATCACAATCCCAGACTTTAGCCTCTACTACAAAGCTGTCATCATCAAGACAGTATGGTATTGGCACAAAAATAGACACATATACCAATGGACTAGAATAGAGAATCCAGAATTAGACTCACAAATGTGTGGCCCATTAATCTTTGGCAAAATAGGAAGGAGTATCCAATGGGGGGGGTGGGGACAGCCTCTTTAACAAATGGTGCTGGGAGAACTGGACAGCAACATCCAAAAGAATGAAACTAGACCACTTTCTTACACAATACACAAAAATAAACTCAGAATGGATGAAGGACCTGAATGTGAGAGAGGAAAATATCAAAACCCTAGAGGAGAAAGCAGGAAACAACAGATACATGAAACAATGCTCAGTGTCACTCATCATCAGGAAAATACAAATCAAAACCATGCTGAGATACTACCTCATGCCAGAGTGGCTAAAATTAATAAATCAGGAGACTATAGATGCTGGCAAGGATGTAAAGAAATGGGAACCCTCTTGCACTGTTGGTGGGAATGAAAACTGGTGTAGCCCCTCTGGAAAGCAGTATGGAGGTTCCTCAAAAAATTAACAATAGAAACCCTATCACCCAGCAATAGCATGGCTAGGAATTTACCCAAAGGATACAGGAATGCTGATGCATAGGCGCACATGTACCCCAATGTTTATAGGAGCACTTTCAACAATACCCAAATCATGGAAAGAGCCTAAATATCCATCAACTGACAACTGGGCCAAGAAGATGTGGTTTATCTATACAATGGAATACTACCTGGCAATGAGAAAGAATGAAATCTGGCTATTTGTAGCAATATGGATGGATCTGGAGGGATTATGCTAAGTGAAATAAATCAGACAGAGAAAGACAGATACCATATGTTTTCACTCATATCTGGACCTGGAGAAACTTAACAGAAGACCATGGGGAGGGGAAGGGGAAAAAGAAGTTACAGAAAGGGAGGGAGGCAAACCATAACAGATTCTTAAATGCTGAGAACAAACTGAGGGTTGGTGGGGTCTTGAGGGGGAGGGGAAAGTAGGTGTGATGGTCATTGAGGAGGGCACTTGTTGGGATGAGCACAGGTGTTATATGGAAACCAGTTTGACAATAAACTATATTTTTAAAAAAAGACAAAGGAACATCAACAATATAAATTCCTGGAAAGAAAATAGAAACAATCTGGAGTACCTGGGTGGTTCAGTCATTTAAGCACCCAACTCTTGTATCACCATTCCTGAGAGCCCCAGCTAACAGCATGGAGCCTGCTTGGGATTCTCTTGTCTCCCTCTCTTTCCGTCCCTCCCCCACTCTCTGTCAAGATAAATAGATAAACATTTTTTAAAAAGTTAAAAAGAGGGGTGCCTGGGTGGCTCGGTCGGCTAAGCGTCCAACTTCGGCTCAGGTCCTGATCTTATCATTTTTGAGTTTGAGCCCCGTGTCGGGCTCTGTGCTGACAGCTAGCTCAGAGCTGGAGCCTGCTTCAGATTCTGTATCTCCCTCTCTCTCTGACCCTCCCTTGCTCACACTGTCTCTTTCTCTCTCTCTCTCTCTCTCTCAGAAATAAATAAAATATTAAAATATATATTATATATATAAACACA